>NC_057828.1:63278334-63588434 GCF_910594005.1 Cervus elaphus | reverse complement strand
TTCACAGCCCCTCTGAGGCCCAGGAGAAGTGACCCTGGGGGGCTGGAGCACGGCCTGAGGCAAGGATGCACCAGTACCAGCCGCATTCCAAGGGTGAGGGCATCTCTGCAAGACAGCCGACAGCCAACCGCAGTGGCCAGAGGAGGGTGCCACCTGGGCAGGACAGGGAAGACCTGGCACCCACCCAGGCAAGGGGTGCCCGCAGAGCAGGCCAAGGCAGAGCCCAAGAAGCTCCTGGTCACTGGAGACCCCTGCTCATCAGCAGTCCATGATGGGTGATGGGGGAGGGAGTCCTACTGCCAGCAAAAAGGCCTAAAGGGACTTGAGGGAAGGATGGGGGGCATAGGAGAATGCCTGGTTGGGCATGAGCTCACACTGGCAGCTGGTGCAGATCATGTCTTGGCCCCCTCCCCCCCGCCCTCTGTCTGGATTTCTACTCCCCAAATACACATTCTTTTTCTGAAGAGGGAAGGAACAACATGTGCCAGGTACTTTCCTATATACCCCACTGAAATGACTTTTCCAGATAGGGTTTCATTAGCTCCACTTTACAAGTTAGGTGTTGTTTATTTATATATGGGCTTCCCAGGTGGCACTAGTGGTAAAGAACCTGCTTGCAGACACAGGAGACATAAGAGACGTGGGTTCGATCCCTGGGTTGGGAAGATCCTCTGGAGGAGGAAACAGCAACTCACTCCACTATTCTTGCCTGGAGAATCCCATGGACAGAGAAGCCCTGTGGGCTACAGTCCATGGGGTCACAAAGAGTCAGACAAGACTAAATCAACTTAGCAGCAGCATTTACTTATTTATTGGATCGCATTGCCTGGCATGTGGGATCTTAGTTTCCCAACCAGGGATTGAACCTGTACCCCCTATAGGGGAAGCAGAGAGTCTTAACAGTTGAACCACCAGGGAAGTCCCTCATTTTGCAAATTAGAGACTAGAGGCTCAGAGAGGGTAAGTAACCTGCTCAAGGTCACACAGACAGCAGAGGCGCTGGAGCACAAACCATGCTCTGTCGTCTAACTACGCCTGCATGCTGCCTCTCTGGCAGGGCCTGACCCCCTCACCAAAGGGTAGAGGAAGCTGGAGGAAAGGGCGGAGTGGCTAACAGCCTGTGGAACGCTTTATGATGGTCAACACATGCTCACATCCACCATCTCCCTGCAAGGACAGACGGGTACCCTCCTGAGGCCCAGAGTGGGGAGACCCTTGTCCTCCTTTCCTCTCACACTCATGTAAAATCCACCAGCAAACAGTCAAAACTACTTTCAAGTCAGACAGAACCCGGCCACTTCTTACCACCTCCACGGCCATGCCAGTCCAAGCCGCCACCACCATGTCTATCCCAGACTATTGAAATAACCTTAAAACTGGGCTCCTTGGCTTCACTTGCATCCTACTAGGGTCTATTCGCAACACGGCAGCCAGGGATCCTGGTAAAAGCGTTAAATCAGACCATGTCGCTCCCGGCTCCAAGCCCCTGGTAACTCCTGTCTCATCTCAAAGAAGATGGCCCCTTCTGAGCTCAACTGTCTCTCTCCCACATTTGGAGGCTCAGCTGTCCCCCGACCTTCCTACCCTCAGTTTAGTCTCTCCCCCTTCCCCCCCTCTGTCCAGCTTGACCTCCTTGCAGTTCCTTCCACAGGGCAAGCTCATTTCCAGCCCTCAGGGCCCTGCCTGGACTGTTCTCTCTGCTTGGAACTTTCACTGCCCAGACATCACATGGGGCCACCCATACTTCATGCCAGTGTCTGTCTGCTCAGGGGTCTGTTCTCAGAAAAGCTGCCCCATCAGGACTCCCAACTCACTGCCCTTGGGCCTTATCCTGCTATATAGATAGACAGACAGATAGATAGATAGATAGATAGATAGATAGATAGATAGATAGATAGATAGATAGTCTAACTCCCTCATGAGAATGTATACTCCTCAGGACAAGGATTTCATCTGTTCCATTTACTGCTCTGTCCCCAGTATCTACAAAACCTAGTGGATGCTCAGCATATACTGTTGAAAAATAAATGATGGAACATATGCAAGAACTTACTTCAGTCTGCAACTCCAGGAGCAGACGGTGTTCTGCCACCTAAATAGCTTTGACTCAGGAGATCAAAGCACAGGACTGAACCCACCGCGGCACAACCCACCCAGGGCAGCTTTGCGTGTGTCTTTCTGTGTCTGCCTCTCCATTTTTCCTCCTCTTTCTCCTCTCCTTCCCACTCCTGCATGTCTGTCTTCCTTCCCTACTCATCTCAGCTGAGAAATACCTTTCAAGGCCCCCCACCCTGTGATGGATCCCTAGTGGCTCAGCTGGTAAAGAATCTGCCTGCAATGCCGGAGACCTGGGTTCGATCCCTGGGTTGGGAAGATCCCCTGGAAAAGGAAATGGCAACCCACTCCAGTATTCTGGCTTGGAGAATTCCAGAGACTGTATAGTCCATGAGGTTGCAAAGAGTCGGAAACAACTGAGCGATTTTCACTTTCACTTCACTTTCACCTTGTGATGGATCCTAGCCCACAGACCTTGGGTAAAGGCCTGGGCAAGTCGTTTTTTCCCTGAAACATTCATCAACAGGGCTGAGAACTGGCCAGGGTGCAGAAGGACGTCCAGAGGCCCGCCCTGATCCTGCCAGTGCTGAATCGGGACCTAGCAGGCACCCCCCGGCCAGGGGCCTGGAGCCAGGATCCATGTGAACATCCCCAGCAGGAGCCCGTCCTGAGGGAGGGGCGTGGGTGCACAGCCAGGCAGGCAAGGTCCACGTGCCCGGACACACTCCGCAGCTAGAGAAAGGGAACCACACCAACCACATCAAAGAGATCCGGAGAACCAAACAACACAAACAACCTTCCTCTGACTCTCCCGTGAAAAGATGGGAGTCGGGAGTCTGATTTCAAGATGGACCGAGGGACAATGGGACAAGCCTGCCGTCTCCACCGCCTGGAGGGGAGAATTCCAGTCCCTTCACTGAGAGGCTCTCTGAGTCCAGAGCTGTTGCTCGGTGAAAACCCGGAAACAGAAACGGCCACGGCCGGAAGGCACTGCGGCGGTCTACTGATGCCCGGGGGGCCGTGGAGCCAGAACAGGGGCCGGGGCCTACCTGAGTCCCGGCGTCCATTCCCGGAGGCCACGTTGAAGCCGAAAGTGCCCTCCGGGGGGCGCTGTAGCTGCAGCTGGCTCGTGCCGTCGGGGAACACCTCCAGCAGGCGGCCCACGGCGCGCGCCGGGCCGGGGGCACTCACGTCCTCCACGCTGAGGGCGCGCCGGGCTGGCGCCTTGCCCGGCCTGTAAGGGGCGAGAGCCGAGGCAGGGCAGAGGGGGCGGGCACTGGGGCCTCTAGGCCTAGAGGAGGCCTCCGGCCAGGGCCGGGCCTGGCGGTGCCCACAGCTGTGTGAGGTTCCACAGAGCCCCCTCCCCCAGTGGTTTTTAATCATTTTAATTAGAGAGATCTCTCTAAGAATGTGACGACGTTTTTAATTTTACACAAAAATTCCAGGAATTAATAGACCCCCCCGAAGCCCCTCTGTGGAGCCCCCAGTAAGATCAGCTATAGCCTAGTGGGTCTCATCAGAGGGCGGTTTCTCTGGGCAGGCCTGGTCAGGGGTCAAGGACCTCTTTGGGGACCCTGTCTCTGGATCTTTAATCAAATCTTCAGCTGGACTAAGGAAGCTCTCTGAACATTCAGATTTCAAGATGCCATTAGATAGTAAAGGGATGGAGGAATCAAACCTTCCAACCCTACAGAAGCCCCAACCCCTGTCCAGTTGCTCAGGACAAAGGCACTGAAGTGTGGGCTCTAAGACCCCTGAGGTACTTGAGGCACAGGTAGCCGGCCTCGGTTTCTCTTTTAAAGGGACCCTCCCCTGGGCCATGCTGCTAAGGCAGGAAGGAGTTAAGTGTATAGCTCCACTGTCCATGCTCTGGGTCTCCCCTCCAAAACACTTGCCCACTCTCACCTGTCAGCAGCACTGTGATCCCCTGGCTCCCCTACCAGGTAGAGGTTGGAGCGGTCCACCTTGCCACTCAGCAGAGAATGGAGGTTCTGAAAGGAGGTGGCTTTCCGATGTTGGCAAGAGGGTGACACCTGGTGGGGAAGACCCAATATTGCAGGTAAGAAAAGCCATCTGGTAAGGGGGTTGACAGGGATTCCCTGGTAGTTCAGTCCGTAAAGAATCTGCCTGCAATACAGGAGACCGAATTCAATCCCTGGGTCGGGAAGATCCCCTGGAGAAGGAAATGGCAACCCACTCCAATACTTTTGCCTGGAGAATCCCATGGACAGAGGACTATGGCAGGCTACAGTCCATGGGGTTATAAGAGTAGGACACAACTTAGTGACTAAGCCACCACCAAGGGGTTGACAGGGAGGGAACCCCAACCATGAACCTGAGGGCCTGCTAAGAAAGTGCTTAACAGAATAACCATAACTTACTTAAAGAGATGGGCCTCTGCAGGCACGCTGAAGCTTCAAATAATGAAAAAAATGTGTTGGCTGAAATAACAACTGAATAGGATAATGCTAATTATGTCACTGATTAAGAAAATCTAACTTTCTCCTTGATAAACAGAAAAAGGTAGGACTTCCTTGGTGGTCCAGTGGTTAAGAAACCACTTGCCAATGCAGGAGACGGGTTCGAGATCTGGTCCATGATCATTCCACACATCACAGGACAAATAAACCTGTGCACCACAACTACTGAGGCCTGCATACCTAGAGCCTGCACTCTGAAACAAGAGAAGCCACTGCAGTGAGAAGCCATCGCAACTAGAGTAACCCCACTCACCACAACTAGAGAAAGCAGTGAAGACTCAGCACAGTCATAAATAAATACATTTTTAAAAAAGGTAAGATCAAATAATTACAGAATCATGAACACAATTTTAGAGTTAAAATCTTCGTTTGTGATTCTTTAGTATCCCTTTTATGATCGCTGACATTAAAAATTTTATCAAGTATGCACCTAAAAACACTGTGCATGATGGATAAGACTGAAGTCCCTCAAGGAGTTCACAGCACGGTTGGGGGTGGGGTCAGCATGGACAGGTCAGAAGCCCTAAATGTATGTTGTAAGTGTGAGGCTAGAAGCATGGATGACACTCTGTAGGGAAGCAGAGAGACTCAGCTCAGGAGGCCTCGGGGCTCTGGAGGAGCCGCTGCCTGCGCAGCGCCTGAAGCAAGAACTCTCCAGGTGAAGACAGGGGTGGGGAGTTCCAGGCATAAGAAATAGTAGAGGCAGATGGACAGAGATGGAAGAAAGCATGGGTGTTCTGGAACATACTCGTGGTCTGGGTGGCTGGGCTGCAGAGGTGATGGGCGATGGGCTGGAGCCAAGGGCCAGATCTGGAGAGACCTCATATGACCTGCAGAGGAGCCACTGAATGATACTAATCAGAATAATTACAAGGTCCGATCTGTGTTCGAGAAACTGACCCAGTGAGGAGGCTCTTCTGAGGGTGCGGGTGGGAGGCAGGGAGAGGCAGACTTCTAAATACTGCACACCTTATTTATCACATTGGGAATCCATGCTCTCAGGAAGCTGTATTATCTAGAAGCTTAAGAAGGGACCCTGAGCTTGCCTTGAAGTTCTGGAGGGCTTCCTGGAAGAAGTCATGTTCAACTCAAGAGTGGAAAGGCAGGGAGGAGGGGGAAAGGGAGGAACGAACGAGCCACAGTCACTAGAGGACGTGGGAGCCACCCGCGTGGTGAGGGTGCTCACTGCCTACTTGGAAGGGCAGAGTGAAAACCAAGCCCATCTGCACTCTCACCACGCACACCCTGAGAGAGGTCATGAATGTGCCAGGGTGAGGTGGAGTCTTATTTTATGTTCTTGTTTTAGTTCTTGAACAATTCTTTCTGCTGCTTAGTCCTCCCAGCACTTGCTCTCACCCTTTCTTGGCCAGCTTACTTCCTAACTTGGCCCACTCGGATTACATGGCAGATAATGGGCTGTCATCTCCCTTGGGTACACAGACTGAAGCTCTGATGGCCATACATCTGAGCACCATGGCTCAGACACACCGGGGACAAATCTAACTTCAGGAGAAAAGCAGCAAATTCCTGGAGCACCATGTCACTCTAGGCTTTTGTCCCCAGCTTGAGATCATTTTGCTTTTGTTTCTTTGCCTTCCAATTCATCCAACCAGCAAATATTTATACTATACGAGATGCAAGACGACCAATGGAATGTTCATTCAGCCTGCATTCTCTTCCCTACTTCAGACTGAAAAATGAAAGGCTCCAATGCCCTAAACTGCAATCGCCTGCTTTGTTCTGCCCAGGGGAGAGGGCGGGGAAGAGAACAGAGATGATACCTGGAAAACCTGGACTAGAATAGCACTTTCAGAGAGCTAGCTGAGACTTAAGCGCCGCTGTTGGTTTGCTTTTGGTTTATCCTTTAGCACATGAGAAGGGAACTTCAGAAGGCTGCCCTGTGTTCATTCACTCTCTCGTTCATTCACTGTGTACTGTGTATGTCTACTATGCTAATTATCATAGTAACTATTTGGAATCTAAAGATCAAGTAGTGTTTCCTCAGAGACTCACATTCCACTGAGGAGAGACAGACAAAAATCAAAATACTACATGACAAGTTCCATGAAGGAGGAAAGCACAGGATGAGAAGGAAAGATGGAGCAGAGGTGCCTAGCTCAGCCCAAGGAAGGACTAGAGGTTTCCTGGAGGAAGTCGTGCCTTAAATGAACAGGAATTAGCAGGCGGAGAAGATGGGAAGAATATTTCAGGTGAAGGTTCAAACTGTGTGGCCTGATTTCAGAACTGCAAGGTCAAGGATAACTGGGGTTGAGTATTAGGGGAATGATCAGTCAGATTACTGAAGCGGTCAGATTATAGAAACCCTTTGGCAATGTCGAGTGACCTCAAAGTGTTTTCCGGAGGGTGGTAAGGGACCAATGGTGGATGTTCCACAAGGGGGGCAGCAAGACCAAATTTGCATGTAGGAAGGACCGTTCTGGAAGCCACATGGGGAAAGACAGGGCAGGGACGCCAGTGAGGAGGCTGTGGAGGCAATCCAGGTATGCAGTGATCTGTGCTAGACTAACAGAGTGGCTGTGGCCATGGGGAAGCTTCCAGAATAATCAGGCAGCCCGATGCCAGGCCTTGGCAGAGGTGGCGGAGTGAGGGGGGGTAGTGTCTAGGCTGAGCCCAGGCTGAGGCAGTGGGGTGGAAGGACAGAACTCGCTCATCGCACCGTGTCCAGGGAGTTCACGTCTCTCAGATGGACTGTGGGGATGCCAGGAGCGTCCCTTTCCCCACCCCGGGCTCCTCAGGAGCACGCCTGGCACTTCCCTTCTCCTTCACCTTTCATCTCAGTAGTGGCTACCACCCCCCTGCCCTCACACACCCCTCGGCTGGGCCCTTGGCACTCACCAGATGCAGGGATTGTAAGGACGGGGCTCTCTTCACTTTGGGGGTGCCAGTGTGTGAAGCCGGGTCGGGTGCCGGGGGCTGCAGCTGCTCCACGCTGTAGCTGCGGGACTTGGCCATCTTGGGCCGCGTGCCCTGACTCAGCGCTGAGAAGAACTTCTTCAGCCCCAGAGCAGAGGCGATGCCTCCGCTGCTTTTCTTGCTCTTGTCAGAAGCGGCGGTGGAGGGCGGGCTGGGGCCCGCACTGACCCCCGACGAAGCACTAAAATGCAAAGGTGGATGTGAGGTGCATGGGAGAGGGCTGTGGGAGGCAAGAACCTTAGGGTCCCGTGGGCCCAGCTGGGCCAGCACCCCGGCCTCGAGGAGGAGGTGACAGCCAGGCTGCAGACAGCAAGGCTGCGTGGACTTCTGCAGGAGCCTCTGCTTGGGCAGCAGAGAAGACCCTCAGGGTCACAGTCCACTATGGGTTCACCAGTCATCCGTTCACCCAGTGATTCCTCAGAACCTCTGCGAGGCTTCCTGCCAGCATGTGGCAGATAACGAGGGTATGGGATAAACCAAACAAGGCCCTTCCACTTGGGGGCTTACGAACAACAGGCTAGTAAACAGGGAGAAGCCCTCTGAGTGACTGATGAGCAGGGTGAAGCAGAGGGTGACAGGGTGGCTGGGGAAGGCCTCTCTCACAAGACGACATTTAAACCGAGGGCTGAATGGCAGGAAGGAGTCAACCCTGCCAAGCCTGGAGGTGAGAATTCCAGGGCGAGGGAGCAGCTGAAACCACAGATCTAGGCAGGAAGAGGCTCGCTGTGTGGTGGGTTTGAGAACATGACAGGGCCGAGCCCGTAGGACTTTGACGTAACGAGGAAAGAGGGATCAGCAGGGATCTGACAGGTGAGCGAAGCTGAATTTCATTGTCAGGGTAAGGGGTTTGTGTCAGGGTGAGGTAAGTAAAAGGACAGAAATGATATCACTTAATTAAGGTTTTCAAAAGACACCTCAGACTATTGCGTGGAGAAGGAACTGAAGGGGCAGGAGGAAGGCAGAGAGCAGATAGAGACTGTTAGGTTTGCACAGAAAGGAGGAACACTCTGAGACCAGGAGAAATGCCATACAGGTGGCTGCAGGGGCCAAAGAGGACGTGCCAGTGGATGAGGGTGGGAGGGAACGGGGAGCGGGCAGCCAAGACGGCGGAGTGCGAGCACCGTGGGGATGGCAGGGTGCTGTGTGTTGGCCGGGGGGAGGACTCCGGGAAGCAGCTTTCATCAGAAGTGATCAAGAGTTCCACTAGGCCTTTCGGGCACCCTAGTGGGGATGTCAGGGGAACCGGATGCACAAATCCAGAGTTCCGGGGAGCATATGGGGCAGGAGATGGAGATCTGGCTGCAGTAGCGTGTGAAGCCCTGGGCCACATGTCACCAAGGATGATGTGTAGTGGAGAGAGGAGGGCCCTGCCAGAGGACCAGCTCACCAAGGCTCGGCAGCCCCAGAGCAAGGACTCAGAGCCTTGGGACTGAAGAGAGCGTGGAACCGTGAGTGCCGGGCTATTTCCCACCCCAGGGTCAGGAGCAAGTCCTCTGACAGACAGTCCATCCTGGGAGCACCTGGAGGGCTGGGACTGTATGCACAGCTGTGCCCAGCATGGCAACAGCATCTTGAGGCCGTTCAGGGAAAGCTTGCGGAATGAATAAGCACGCACACTAGACTGGACAGGGCAGGGAACGGACTGCTGGGGTGCCATGCTTACACCTAATCTAGAAGCCCTCTGAGGATCTGGGAGTAGTTAACTTATCCTGCTGCCACTCCGGGGGGCTCCTTCCCCACCCAGCACCCCAACCCCCCACCTCCCGAGTCAGGGCTCTCGCTCCTGTTACTCACCGGGATGACACGTGCCCTACAGAACTCGGCTCTGTCCTCCGCAGGCCTCTCTCTGCTTCCTGGCTGGACTCGGGCTCCTCTGAGGCCGGGGAGAAGGTGATGCCCACAGAGCTGATGGTGCCAACAGTTGCTGAGGCAAGACAGCCCTGGAGTCCTCCTGCAACAAGCACAGCAATCCTCCCGTGGCACTGATCCACCCCCACGGGTCATGGGGGCGAGGGGGGCAGTCCCAGTGACAGGGGCAGGAGAGCTAGAGGAAGATGTAGCAAAGCGGGAGCCCCACGAGAGCCATGGAGGCGGTGGTGAGACCCACACGCAGCAGGGAGGGGTCCTGTTTCCCTGGGCTGAAGTCCATCACCCCCAGCATAGCACCTGGCACGCAGCAGATGAGAATAAAGATCTGTGAAATGAAGGGTTGGACTTCCCTGGTGGTACAGTGGTTAGGAGTCCGCCCGCCAACGCAGGGGACACAGGTTCAATCCTGGGTCTGGGAAGATTCCACATGCCGCAGAGCAGCTAAAGCTCATATGCTGCAACTACTGAGCCCACATGCTGCAACTTCTGAAACCCATGTGCTAGAGCCAGTGCTCGGCGACAAGAAAAGCCACTGCCATGAGAAGCCCGTGCCCAGCAACCAAGAGTAGTCCCCACTTGCTGCAGCAAGAGAAAGCCTGCACACAGCAACGAAGACCCAGCACAACCAAAAATAAAAATAAATAATTTTTAAAAAATGAAAGGCTGCTTATAATAAGTCATGTCCCTCCTGTATCGAGGTATATGAAAGGACTTGTGGACACAGTGGAGGAAGCAACGAGTGGGATGAATGGAGAAAGTAGCATCGACATATGTACACTACCACGTGTAAAACAGATAGCTGGTGAGAAACTGCTACATAACACAGGGAGCCCAGCCTGGTGCTCTGAGATGCCCTAGAGGGGTGGGATCGGGGGCTTGGAGGAAGCTCAAGAGGGAGGGGATATATGTATAATTTTGGCTGACTTGCATTGCTGTATGGCAGAAACCAAGGGCTTCCCTTGTAGCTCAGCGATAAAGAATCCACTGGCAATGCAGGAGACATGGGTTTGATCCTCGGGACAGGAAGATCCCCTGGAGGAGGGCAGGGCAACCCACTCCAGCATTCTTGTCTGGAGAATCCCATGGACAGAGGAGCCTTGCGGGCTACAGTCCATGAGGTTGCAAAAGAATCGGACACAACTTAGTGACTAAACCACCAACAACAGAAATGGAAGAAACCAACACAACATTGTAAGTCAATTTTCTTCCAATGAAACAAAGGAGAGAGACATATATGGCGGTGGGAGGGGGGGCAGGGAGAGATTTGTGTTCCTGGGACAAGAACCACAATCCGGTTGGCTGTGATGTCTAACAGCTAAACGATAGCCACCATTTCTGCAGCATCTGTGATACGCTAGGCAAGAGTTAAACCCTCTTCAGGGATTATTGCCTAAGCTCCTAGGAGATGGATTCTAATGATATATTCAGGTTAGAAAGGAGAACTGGAGACAGAGGAGTGATGTGAGGAGCCCAGGACCTCGTGGTGAATGAGCCTCACCTAGCCCTCTGCTCCAGCAGGTGAAGGCCAGGCTGCCCAGAAAGGTCAGCAACTCTCAAAATAGGAGCCCCACAGGAAGTGGGTAGGGGCAGCCAGCCTAGCGCCCACCGAATGGAGGAAAACCACGCTGAGCACAGGGCAGGCGGGAACTCAGGGTGGGGCCTGCTTCCTCAAGGTTCCTGTGAGTACGGGAGGGATAGGGCAGCATTGCCTCCCCGTGTGCAGTGGAGGGATGGTGGTACCCCGGAGGTGGGGTGGGCGCTGGGCACCTGCATCCTCAGTAAGGTCAGCACGGCCCGTCACCTCTCTGGCCTCTCCCCCCTCACTGTTCCCAAGCCCTGGATTCCTCCCGAGCCATCACAGCGCCAGGGCTGCCAGAGCCACGGGAGTGAGTGGCCGAGTTCCTCAGCTCAGATCATAGCATCGGGGAAGCTCAGGATTTGCCCACGACACGAGGACCCCTTCCAAGGGTAGAGGGGATACCTCTGGCCTTCAGCAGCCTTGCCTGCTGAAACACCAGCGTGCCCAGTAGGCTTGGGGCTCTAGGAGAGCTTGGGCACCAGAGAACAACCCCAGCACTCCTCGTAGGAGCTCTGCTTACTGGCCACGGTGTCATCCGGACAGCACCTGCTTGGCCACTGAGCGTCTCAGGGGGTAGACTCCCGCTGAATTAATTCACTTGTGCTTCCCCTGAAGGGCCTGGGATGGTGCCTGGCCTGTAATGGGTGCTCACACTGTACTGAATGAATGAGTATATGAAGTGACCATGTTGAAGGGGAGGGACCTTAGCCGTGGGATTATCTGGCATTTGCTGCTCTAAGCAAGTAGTAAATCCTGGAGCTGCTGCCTCTTTCTGCTCTGTTGGTAGTAAAATTCCCTCAAAGCCCAGGCCTCCCACAGCCACAGAGCTTGAAGCTCCTTTAGCAGCCCTACCACCACCTCCCCGGAGGGGAGTTGGCTAATCTGCCTCCAGGCTGATGTCGAATCCTGCACCCGCTCACAGACCCTGCCAACTTCCCCAACATCTGCTGGGCTCTGGGGGCTGCTAGGAGCAATGCAAGGCTCTGTCATCTATTAAGATGAACAGTTAAGTGCCTGATGGGCCACAAACCCAGCCCATGATCTCCGGTCTAGCACCACCCTAGCCCCAGGGCCATCCCTTACCATCTCTGCAGTCCTCCAGCGGTGCTGCGGGCTCCTGGCTTCGGGCACCCGTCTCCCCCAGGAGGATGGCTCCTCCGCAGGGCTTCTGCAGCCCCTGGGGCACGCTGCTGTTGCAGTTGTTGGTGGACAGGGCCCGCAGAGGGTGCCTGCGGTGGGGGCTGTGGGGCTGGGGCTGTGGCGGGGTGAGCTCACGGGTCCTGGGAGCTGCGCTTCCGGAAGCAGGCAGGGGGCTGTCCACGGGCTCTCCCTGGTTGCCCAGCCTGCGAAGCCCAGCCAGGGCTGCCTTCCTGTGAGACACGGGTGAGGCGGTTTTCTTTGAAGAGGGAGGGGTCGGCACCCAGCCGTCGGGGCAGAGGGAAGCAGTCGGCTGTAGGGCCTGATGGGGGGCAGAGGGCTCTGCCTGGCTCTGTTGAGGGCAGTCGGTTCCCAGAGACTCGTGGCTTTCTATAACCGGGCCTTGTTTGCCTGGCCCCGAGGACCCCAGCTTCATGGGAGAGGCCATGGCGTAGGCTGTCTGAAAATCCCCAGGGTGAGCCCCGTGATTTTCCAGCCCTGGTCCAGGCTGCCACGGGGACCCAGGGAAACCTCTCTTCAAGTCCTGGACAGGAGGCTTAGAGAAAGCATCTTCTCTGGGGAGCAGAGTCCCTTCCATCGTCTGGCCCGCGCCTTCTGTCACCTCATCTGACACCTCCAGGAGCTCCAGCCCAGGCAGATCGTGCGAAGCCTGAGGGCTCCGGGGCGGCTCCATCTCAGCCTTGCGCAACCACCTGTGGCCTCCCCGAGGCCTGGGGGCGCGTAGGCGGGCCCTGCTGGGCTGAGAGGTCCCGGCCTCCTCACTGTCGGTCCGGCAGCCGTCGGAGGTGTCGGTGCTGTCCAGGGCTGAGTCCGCCTCCTCGGGAAGCGCCTGGTCCCCGATGTGCGTCTCCCGGATCCACTCGGTGTGGAGCCGGGGCTTGGCGGCGGTGAGGAGCCGGAACGGGGCGCTCAGGCCCGCAGAGCTGAGGGGCTGCGCCGACGCCCCCTCCCTCCCGCAGGCGGGTTCGCGCTCCCGGAGGATCCTCGGGTCGGGGGTGATGCAGTGGCCACAGGCTCGGCACCTCCTCTCGCTGCCCCGAGGGGGCGGCAGCGCCAAGAGGCCCCCGGGCTGCAGCCCACCCAGCAACGAGTGCAGAGCGCCCGCGCCCGCGTCCCGGCGCCGGCAGCCCCCCTGGATGTAGTCGGCGAGGTCGGGCTTGGAGCGCAGGGGGCCCTGGTCCGCCGTGCTGAGCACCTGGCGCTGACGTTGCTGCAGCCGCTCCAGGTAGCGCGACTCGGCGTCCCGGGCGGACTCATCCTCAAAGCGGACGTGGGACGGGGAGGCGCCCCGCTTCGGCCACTGCCCGCTGCTGGACTCCCCGCTGGAGGAGTCGCTCGTGTTCCCGTTCTGGAGGTTGTCTCGGCAGGCGAAGGTGATCCTCGGGTCCAGGGCTGGGCTTTTCCGCCCATCTCTGATGGGCAGGCAGGAGGAGACAAGTCATGAGCAGGAGGAGGTGAGGAAGGTACAAGCCTCCTCCCTGGATGCGCACCAGCCCTACCCGTCCACCCCGGGGCACGGTCTCCCACAGCAGCGCTCAGGGAAAACTACAACCCAAAGTTGCCCAAATCGGGTTCCTCGGGAGTCGGGCAGCAGAGAAGCCTACAGGCCCATCCCCATCCTGAACATAGTGCCGAACAAATGAATATGACCTTCTCTACTTTTGGCTTTGCCTCTGTTGCCTGTCTCCGCCTGAGTTAAGATGAAACACTATTAAACGCAGGACTGTAGAAAGGATGATACCGAAGTCCTGGTGTGTGTTTAGAAGTGAGTCTGGCCATCACGGGCATCTGGTGAACTGTGATGAATTGTGGCAGTACTGCATCTGTTACAAAGGTTTAATGGGAAGAGCATAAGTTTCCATGGAGACCGTGTGGGACCTGCAGTCAGAGTTTCTAAGCATTCCTGCTCTCAAAAGTGTTCACTCAGGGTTCCTAACCATCTTGCTGGGACAAAATTTAGACAGAGTGACACTGGTATTTCTCCTTGGTCTCTCCATCTAGTCTGTTCCAACGCTGCCTCCTGAATCTGCCCCTCCCCAGACCCTCTCACACACTCTGTCCCAAAATGCTGTGACAACAGTTAACTATGCTAGGAAGAGTCCTCACATTCTGGCTCCAGCCTTTGCTCTGGGAGACTCTGTGACTGGTGGTCAAGTCCTGATCAGCTCAAGAAAACACCTGCACAAATCTCACACCAGGCCCCCTGGAGCCAGGTAACCTGAGTTTCAGATCCCTGTGTAAATGGACCCTACCAGCCCTTGTCTATCAGAGGCCACCTAAATAAGGACCATATTTCTCCCTGCCTTTCCCCGCAGCACCTCGCCACCAATCTACTGATGAACAGCTGGGACTTACATTGTTTCCTGCTTTTATCACTCACCCTGGACCCCTGCAGTGGCCTCCTATTCACTGGTCCTCCTGGATCTCAGCTTCATCACATCATCTCTCAAGGGGGCACAGGATCAAGTTCACAGTCTTTGGGGTAAAGATACAGGCCTTCCACATTCCTCTCTGCCTTCCTTTCTAGCTTGCAAGGCCTCCAGGCTTCTCACCCCATTTATCTTATGCAACCCTCCTGCCACTGTTTCCTAGAATCTTTCTTCTTAACCTGTCTGCCTCTGATTATCAGTCATTAAATCATACCTGTGTATAGATGCCATGTGTAATGTTTAATTTTATGTGTCAGCTTGGCTGGGCCAGGTTCTTGATGTTTTTGTGAAGGTTTTTTTTTGGGGGGGGGGAGGAGGATAAGGTTAACATTTAAACTGTGCTGTGCTTAGTCATCAGTTGTGTCTAACTCTTTGTGACCCCATGGACTGCAGCTTCCAGGCTCCTCTGTCCATGGAATTCTCCAGGCATGAATACTGAAGTGGGTTAGCATTTCCTTCTCCAGGGGATCTTCCCAACCTAGGAATCAAACCCAGGTCTCCTGCATTGCAGGTGGATTCTTTACCGTCTGAGCCACAACAGAAACCCAAGAATACTGGAGTGGGTAGCCTATCCCTTCACCCAGGGATCTTCCTGACCCAGGAATCAAACCGAAGTCTCCTGCATTACTGGCGGATTCTTTACCAGCTGAGCTACCAGGGAAGCCGATTTAAACTGGTGGACTTCAAATAAAGTTGATCATGGTATGGTAGACCTCATCCAATCAGTTGAAGGTCTGAATAGAACAAAGACTGCTCTTCCCTGAGCAGGAAGGAATTCTGCCAGCTGGCTGCCTTTGGATTTGAGTAGCAGCTCTTCCTTGGGTCTCAAGCCAGCCAACCTACTCTGCAGACTTCAGACTTACCAAGTTTCCAAGGTACCATGAGCCAATTCCTTAGAATAAAATTTTCTTACTCTATAAGCACACACTGTGTTGGTTCATTCTCTGGAGAACCCTGACTGATACAGCCTGATGCTATCTCCTCCTCTGACTATCCATGCCACTCATTTGTCATCAAAGACTCAGGAGATGTCAGGGTTGGAAGGGACTAGCACGACCAAGTGACCCCTACTTGTTTCCACAAAGGAGAGGACACACAAGACCAGTTTCTGGACTGACCAGCACCTGAACAGCTGGGAAAGGCAAGCTGCAGGGAGTTTTTCTCTTTTAGAAGGAGCCATGAATATAGAACTAGTCTTTGACCATGCTCATGGTCAGGTTCTGACTGGAGACAGGGGCTTGGATTTTAGAGACCTGTTACTTCTTTCCTGCTATGTCATCTCACATGCTGGCAAAGTAATGCTCAAAATTCTCCAAGCTAGGCTTCAATAGTATGTGAATCGAGAAATTCCAGATGTTTAAGTTGGACTTAGAAAAGGCAGAGGAACCAGAGATCAAATTGCCAACATCCGTTGGATCATTGAAAAAGCAAAAGAATTCCAGAAAAACATCTAACTTCTGTTTCACTGACTATGCTAAAGCCTTTGACTGTGCGGATCACAACAAACTGGAAAATTCTTAAAGAGATGGGAATACCAGACCACCTTTCCTGCCTCCTGTGAAACCTGTATGCAGGTCAAGAAGCAACAGTTAGAACCAGACATGAAACAATGGACTGGTTCCAAATTGGGAAAGGAGTACGTTAAGGCTATATATTGTCACCTCGCTTATTTAACTTATATGCAGAGTACATCATGCAAAATGCTGGACTGGATGAAGCATAAGCTAGAATCAAGATTGCAAGGAGAAATATCAATAACCTTAGATATGCAGATGACACCACCCTTATGACAGAAAGCAAAAGGAACTAAAGAGCCTCTTGATCAAAGTGAAAGGAGAGTGAAAAAGCTGGCTTAAAACTCAACACTCAAAAAACTAAGATCATGGCATCTGGTCCCATCACTTCATGGCAAATAGATGGGGAAACAATGGAAACATTGAGAGATTTTATTTTCTTGGGCTACAAAATCACTGCAGATGGTGACTGAAGCCATGAAATTAAAAGACGCTTGCTTCTTGGAACAAAAGCTATAACAAACCTAGACAGCATATTAAAAAGCAGAGACATTACTTTGCCAACAAAGTTCTGTCTAGTCAAAGCTATGGTTTCTCCAGTAGTCATGTATGGATGTGAGAGTTGGACTATAAAGAAAGCTGAGCACTGAAGAATTGACGCTTTTGAACTGTGGTGTTGGAGAAGATTCTTGAGAGTCCCTTGGACTGCAAGGAGATCAAACCAATCCATCCTAAAGGAGATCAGTCCTGAATATTCATTGCAAGGACTGATGCTGAAGCGGAAACTCCAATACTTTGGCCACCTGATGTGAAGAACTGTCTCATTTGAAAAGACCCTAATGCTGGAAAAGATTGAGGGCGGGAGAAGATGGGAATGATAGAGGATAAGATGGCTGGATGGCATCACCAACTCAAATGACATGAGCTTGAGTAAACTCCGGGAGTTGGTGATGGACAGGGAGGCCTGGTGTGCTGCAGTCCATGGGGTCCCAAAGAGTTGGACATGACTGAGTGACTGAACTGAACTGAACTGTTCCTTGGAAGAAAAGCTGTAACAAACCTAGACAGCATATTAAAAATCAGAAACATTACTTTACAGACAAAGGTATAGTCAAAGCTATGGCTTTTCCAGCAGTCGTGTATGGATGTGAGAGTTGGACCATAAAGAAAGCTGAGCACCAAAGACCTGAAGCTTTTGAACTGTGTGTTGGAGAAGACTCTTGAGAGTCCCTTGGACTGCAAGGAGATCAAACCAATCCATCCTAAAGGAAATCAGTCCTGAATATTCATTGGAAGAACTGATGCTAAAATTCCAATACTTTGGCCACCTGATGTGAAGAGGTGACTCATTTGAAAAGACCCTGATGCTGGCAAAGATTGAAGGCAGGAGGAGAAGGGGACAACAGAGGATGAGATGGTTGGATGGTATCACTGACTCAATGGACATGAGTTTGAGCAAGCTCTGGGAGTTGGTGATAGACAGAGAAGCCTGGCGAGGTGCAGTCCATGGCGTCGTAAAGAGTCGGACACAACTGAGTGACTGAACTGAACTGAACTACTTCTTTCGAATTACCGAGAAGAGTACCCATGCAGACAATTATCTGTGCCAGCATACTTTATGTGTTGTTACTGCTTTTAGTCCTCAAATGCACCTACAAAGGCTTCCCTAACTATACTCTCCTCCTAGCACAACTCGTTCAAACTTGTCTTGACACTCACACAACTTATTATAAATGAAATGTATGTGAGTGATTGGTTGATTTACTTATCCTTCCTCTAATTGGATGCTTCAGCTATTCTGGAGGAAAGATGTCAGTGCTCTCAAAAAGGTTGCCCTCACATGAGTTCCTTCTTCACCAAATTTACAGCTACCCAACAGAAAGACAGGTGTGGTATGCAATTAAAAGGAAAGGAGTTCAATGTGGACACAGGGTGGGTAAGAGGAGGGTGGGATGAAATCGGAGAGTAGCACTGGTGTATATCCACTACCACGTTTGAGACAGGTAGCTAGTGGGAAGCTGCTATATAGCACAGGGGATTCAACTTGGTGCTCTGTGATGACCTAGAGGGGTGGGATGGGGGCATGGTGGGAGGAGATATAGTATACATATAGCTGATTCACTTTGTTAACACAACACTATAAAGCAATTATAATCCAATAAAAAGAAATTTTTTTTAAAAGGGGGTCAGACAATGGCAGGAAGAAACCATCCATGCTTAACAATTACTGTTAAAACATGCCAACCAGTGGGGAGAGTGGCCACTGAACTGGTTGACTTCCTTAACTATACATGGCATTGACTAGCCTGGACAGTGCATGCTTCCAGGCTCTGCTTTCTGTGTGGATAAGTGGCCTTGCCTGCCTGACTCAGGTGGACATGTGCTCACCGGGGCCTGAGGGCATCCCTGATCATCCCCATTCATCCCCTTCCTGGGTGCCTCGACAGCCAGGCCGCCGACTGATCTCAAGACCCTGATGGGTTAGAGTGATCCGGATCACAGATGGCATGGAGGATGGCAAATAGAGGCTACCCTTGGGGATCCTGGGGTTGCCTGAGATGTCAGAGTTAAATTGTCCACGACTGATTCCCCACAAAGCTCCATGGGAAGCAGCTACAGCTGAGAGCTTACTCCCTCACTTGTGCCATGTCAGCTCACAACAACCTCAAATCGTGGACCTGGGGCCTCTGGTCACAGCAAGAGAGGGGCTGGCGCTCACCCAGCCATGAATGCTGAGCTGGCAAAATAAAGCTAGAGCCAAGGTCCTGCCGTGTCATGCTGCATTGTACCCTAGCCCCCAGGTGACACCAAGGAGTGGGTGAGTACTTCCTAAATCAAGGAGGCTGCAAAGTGCCACGGTGCGAGCTCTGGGGGCCTCCCTGAAGCCTGACGCTGGGTGTTCCCTGGGTGTTTACACTGCCCTGGGTGCAGCACGCATACCTGCCACCAACCCCGACTCCAGCGCTTTCCCCAATTGGCGCTAATCCAGGAGTGTTGTTTGTTTTTAAAAAGAACTACTTCTAAGTAAGTGGATCTGCCTGCTTTGAGATCTGAGCAGATCCTGGGCTGCTCTGAGGAATACTGATGCACTGTCAGTCATCCTGTTTCCTGGAACCCATATGCAGAAAGGGCCATCTTATCCATCAGGCACAATAGCCATGGTACCTGGGAACCACAACTCTCCTGGGTCCAATGAAAATGTTTCAGTTTCTTTTAAAGTCAAAAGAGAATAAACAAATACACTTTTCAGTCAAAGAAAACATTCTCAGATATAATATTAATATAGTCACCTTTTACCCAGCATGGTCATAAAATTTAACTTCGCTTATGGGGAAAGGGCTTCCCAGGTGGCTCAGGGGTAAAGAATCTGCCTGCCAATGCAGGAGACGCAAGAGACATGGGTTTGATCCCTGGGTCAGGAAGATCTCCTCAAAAAAGAAATGGCAATCCACTCCAGTATTCTTGCCTGGGAAATCCCATGGACAGAGGAGCCTGGCAGGCTACAGTCCATGGGATTGCAAAGCATCAGACATGACTGAACATGCGCACACATAGTATGGAGGAAGGAGTCAAGAAGGCCAGAGTGCCTAGGGCCCCCAAAAGTCATACTGTGGGCCTGCCTTTGGAGAGGGCTGTCTGGCTGAGATGGAAAGCTCCTGGGTAGAATCAGCCCCGCGTGAGGAGGTGCAGTGTCTCTCTCTGTTCATCTGAGCATGGCCGGGAAGCCCCTCTGACCCCCTCCTGGTGACCGTTCTCTTGAAGTGACTGTGAGGTGCTGCAGTCCTTGGCACTCAGGATAAGGACCCCATCTACAACTGCATCTCTTGAGCCTGTCAGGACCGGAGAAGGGGTGGCGAGACAATCCCTCTGGCGGGCTCACTGACGGTGTGGGGCTCCTGGGTCAGGTGTCCAGAGCATTCCTGCCCAGAAAGGAAGGCTCTGGCCAGAGAAACAGCACCATCTCACCCTCTGGAAACAAGAGGAGCCCCTCTGAGCAGAAGCTCTGCCCCTGCTGGACGGGCAGGGTGCCCTGGTCAGCCAGGCCCGCCCAGTGCAGGAGAGGCCCCTGGACTTTCAGTACACCAGCGTAGACACAACACCCCACACTGGGCCCCGGGGGCAAGGCCCTGCTCTGCGGACAGCATACGGGCTATACTTTCTAGGAGGAAGAACACTCGGCTTTACAGGTGGTATATTCCTCATCTAAAAAGGAAGTCCATGTCCTCTCAGCTACATCAACGACCTTAAACTTTACAGTCAAGCTGGTGAACTCAGTCATCCTGGAATTCATGCCAAAGGTAGAAATAATAATTTTGTTCTAAAAGAAGTAAAGGAGGGTTTTCCCTGGTGGTCCAGTGATGAAGACTGTGCTTCCAATTCGGGCGGGGTGGGTGGGGGTGGGCGGTGTGTGTTCTGATCCTGGTCAGGGAACTAAAATCCCACATGCTATATAGCAGCATGCCTAAAATAAATCAAATAAAATTCTCAAGTACTGCCTTCATTAAGAAGAAGAAGAAATGAAGAGATGCGGAACAGCTTAATCCCATGAGGTATGCTGCTGTGTGCGTGCTCAGTCATGTCCGACTCTTTGCGACCCCATGGACTGTAGCCCACCAGGCTCCCATGTCCATGGAATTCTCCAGGCCAGAATACTGGAGTGGGGTGCCATTTCCTTCTCTGGGGAATCTTCCCGACCCAAGGAGCAAACCCACATCTCTTGCGTCTCCTGCACTGGCAGGCAGATTCTTTACCGCTAGCACCACCTGGGAAGCCCCAATCACATAAGGCACCTTCAGTTCAATTACTGAATCCCCGAGGTCCCCACCAGCAGTGCTGGGACCCGTGCATAAAGGTACGGTGAGGATCTTGGAGACAACTGCCGAGCAAATAAGGCACTCCAGCAGCAAGCAGACCCCACACCTTGTCAACATGAGGCACTGCCGACGCCTCCGCGACTATCCCTCTCTGAGAGGATCCTGTCTGCTTGGACGCTGGTACCAAACAGCCTCTGCAGAAAAGCCCCTTTCCACCACAGCGCTGTCCGAGCCACACAGGCAGCCCGACCCGGCCACCGACACAGGACGCCAGCACTTGCGGTGTCCCCCACCCAGGTCCTGCCTCTCATGGGCGTGTTCTGCCCTCCTGGCACCAGGAACACCAACCCAGCTGTGCCTGTCCCCCCAACAGCAAGAGCTTGCGCTTCCAAGAGCTCTCCATTTCTGCACTGATTCACTTCCAGAAAATGCGGCTGCGGCTGGCCCCCTCCTCACCTCCTGGAAAAGCCTGTCTGTTCAGGATGGCCCCAGCCACCTCCAGCTAGACCTGAGATAAAGAAGACCTTCTGGGGGCTGCTGTGCCTGTCTGTCCCACTCTTCCGTCAGCTTTCATCAGGCTGCTCTTTGGAACGAGTGATTTCTCTGGGCTCAGGGGGGTGGAGGAGGGGCTCCTGCGTCTAATGAGGCCCTGGGCCTATGTGGCATCGCCACGTTAGCTCAGCACGGCTCTCCAGGGTGATCTGACAAGCGTAACCTTTAGAAGCATCTGCAGCAAGCCATCTGGCGTTGATTTTTCAGCTATACCCTCTGAGGATTCACCAGTGCTGCCAAGTCAAAGTAATTCTTTTCTGGACACAGCAGCTGCTAAAGTGGGTCACCTTGCATTTCAATTGCATTTCTACTGCCAGAGAACAGCCTGGTGAGAGGGAACCTACTTTAAGGTTAGTGACCTGGGGTTGTCGTGAGCTGCTGATGCAATGTGGGGAAGAGGAAGTGTCCCAAGGTACATTTACATCATCTGGTCTGCTTTGCAGATTTTTGCTGTTATTGTTCAGTCGCTCAGTCATGTCTGACTCTTTATGACCCCGTGGACTGCAGCACTCCAGGCCTCCTTGTCCTTCACCGTCTCCCGGAGCTTGCTCAAACTTATGTTCATTGAGTCAGTGATGCCATCCAACCGTCTCATCCTCTGTTGCCCCCTTCTCCTCCTGCCTTCAATCTTTCCCAGCATCAGGGTCTTTTCTAATGAATCTGCTCTTCGCATCAGGCGGCCAAATTATTGGAGCTTTAGCTTCAGCATCAGTCCTTCCAATGAATATTCAGGTTTGATTTCCTTTAGGATTGACTGGTTTGATCTCCTTGCAGTCTAAGGAACTCTCAAGAATCTTGCCTGTTTTGCAGCTACCCAACTCAACCTCAGTACCTACAGAAAGTGGAACAGGAGGGCTCCATGCAAGTCTAAGGCTCTGGGCCACGCATACATGCAGAGAAGAACAGTCAGGATGCTTCAAAGGAGGCACTCCCATTCCTAACTAGTGTCCTCCAGCCAGAAAGAAACAAGACACAAAATGCAAAGATAACAGGGGAGCTGGCCGGGTACCTCTCGCCAGGATTTAGGGTCTCCTGAGCCCCTCTCCTAGAGTCACAGTGACACTGAACCCAGAGGCGAGCGGCAGCCCTCCGCTCTTGCTGAAGTGATCTCAAAGGTGCCAGGAAGGTCCTCAGCCTTTAATAAGCCAGCTCAGCATCCCCGTCAAAGAGCACGGAGTCCAGTTCCGCTGAGAATCCTCGCTCCCTCTAGTACCCACTGCGCCTAAGAAGCCACAGGCCTGGTCAGCCACAGATGGTCCCGCTGGGGCCTGGGGCAGTTGGACCTGGGCTGGCAGCCTCACTGCAGGTCAGGTGCACCCGCCAACTCCACCTGTAAGTGATTCCTTGGGGCGCATCATACATGGAACAAGCACAGAGATGGGGATGGGATGTCACGCAAGGGGTAGCTACCCGTGTGGAGTGCTGAACATCCTTCCACTTGTTCTTTTCTCATCTCTTCATCCCTGACGAGCTCACCCGCCCTCATGGCCCCAGCACTATGAGATCGGGATGATGCCTACATCTACAGTCTGACCTCTGTCCTCCTCCTCAGCTCCTGTATCCAACTGCCTGATAAGCATCTCCAGTGGGTGTTCTGAGGGCACCCCTCCCAAGCCTAATCCTGCACTGAGGGTTCCTGAACCTCCAGATACCAAGTCAGAACCCTGGGCTCCATCCTGGATGCACCCCCTTCTCATGCTCCCCTCATCCAGGTGATTGCATGATTCAGTCAGAGGTAACACTTGTAGGGTACTCACTACATGCCTGGGGCTGTTCTAAACACTTTATATGAACTCACAGAACCCTCACAATAACCCTGAAAGACAGGCTCTGGTATAATTCCCATTGTGCAGAGAGGCAAACCGAGGCACAGGGGCTTTCGCAAGAGCACACAGCTAGGAAGTGGCAAAGCCAGAACTCAGCGGTCTGTTTCCAGAGTCTTAACCACTTCTCTGCTGCCTCATTAAGCCTGTTGCTCTGGCTCTGGGCAACCTTGCATCTCCATTCTCTCCCTCCACCACTGCACACTGTCCCCCTAGTTCCCCAGATCCAACCATCCCTGCAGCCAGAGCAGCTTTACTGGAATACAAAGGTGATGGTGCTACCCAGCTGCTTGAAATCCTTTGGTGGCTCCTAGCTATTACATGAGGCTTCCAAACTGTCCATCAGTCCTAGAGGCCTCCGTGACTGGCCTCCACTGAGCCTTCTGGCCCAACGCCTGAGAATACTGCTTCTGCTCAGTTTCTACCTGGGGATGCTCACCCCTGCCTCCCTCATCTGTACAGTAAACATCTATGTTTCCTTTAAGCTCCAACTTAGAATCCACCTCCTCCAAGCTTCCCCTTCCTTTCCAGGTGGAGTTACAGTAGACTTCCAGCCCTACACACACGTCTTTCCTCTCCTACACCACAGTCCACAGAACTGTACTGACCCATCTGCTGGTCCTTCTCCCTGGAGACTGTGACACCTCCGTTGCCCCAGGGAGGCTCGGGTTATGTTCCCTAACATGCCATCCATAGGCTCTCAGTGAAGATGTACTAACTGACTAAAAGAATGAAAGTGATGCCTGACATGGGAAGAACTCCCACACAGACCACGGGGGAGGAGTGAGCGGCGGCATTTTGGCTGGATCCCATCTCTTCTCCTGCCGTAGCCCATACCGGCCGGCCTGGCCCGGGCCCCACTCACCGGCTGCACAGGGCAAGGGTGGGCACGATGTCATGGCTGGCACGGACGGGCCGGGTCCTGGCCTTCATGCGGGCTCTCTGCAGCAGATGCTTGGCTTCTTCATGCCTGGGGCTCAGCACGGGCTCCGGCTTGGGACCGAAGGTCCTGCAGCGTGGCACGCGGGCCAGAGCGGGTGGGGGGAGGGATTAGAAGAAAATAACAGGGATTAGGAGGGCTTTAACAGTGTCGAGTGGGGCTGTGCCAGAAACAGCCCCGCGTGGAAGCCTTCCTTGGCCAACTCCCACACGGAGGGCACCAGCCTGGGGCCTGGCGACTCTGGAAGGAACTGGCCCACCCTGGACAGCTGCTTGGAGACCGGAGGCAGAGACCCCAGGAGGATCTAGAAAAGGGTAGGGGAGAATCCATATTACTCCATTGTTCCTTCCCTGGGCAGACAGCAGGAGTTATCTGGGAGGAGGGGAAGGAAAGGGCCCAGGGCTGCTGGGCTGGGCCTGTGCCCAGCCAGATGGTCTCCACACGCGTCACCTCCCTCTCTCCTTCTGTCTCTCGGCACCCACACACACCCACTCAAGCTCACAGCGGACCGTCCTGAGTGCTCGCCGCAGACACAAGGCGTCAGGACCCTGCCCATCACCACTCTGCTCCTCTGAGAGAATGACATTTTTATAAGTCCCGGTGATTTCCTGCCTCAGTTCCAATCCTAACCCAATAGACATCAGGTCAGGTCCGAGAGGAACTAAGCTGGACCCACATCACGTCAGCAAACGGCTCCCTCCTCATCATAACGAGGGTCTTCTCCCAGCAGCCCTCACCACCTCCCAGCTGCGCTGCCTCCCCGGCCAGTCCAGAGCTGCCGAAAATGACAGCAGCCTTTTTTCAAAGCCATCTCCCGGTGACAGAGTGGCAGGTCGCAGGGATAATAGCCGCCCCACAGCCTCCCGCTGACCGGAGGGCCCTCTCCGCAGGCAGGCTGACCCAGGGGCAGGTGCGCTCTCTGCCTGACAGATGAGGGTGTTCCTGAGCAGAGAGGAACATGTGGTGTGTCGCTCAAGGTTGAACATCAAGTGAAGCGGAGCAGACGACAGCCAGCCCCACTGCCTCCAGCATCCTTGCCGCACCCTCCAGCTCCTCCCCGCCCCGGGTCCCAGAGCCGGCCGAGCCTGCTGCGGCTGAAGCCAGACACACTCTCTGATGCGATGTCTGCACCCCCCGCGGCTGCCCTTGCCCTTCCTCGCTGTCACATACGCTGGGCTGTCCTCACCAGGGAGGGTCCGCAGAAGGAGGACTTGGGCGGCTAGAGGCTCAGGCCAGCCTGCGTCTCAGTCTGCAGCCCGCCAAATCCCGTGCCTTCCCCAGCCCATATGTCACCTGGAGAAAGGGGACTCGTCTTGACAGGGGGGATGGTACCAAGTCATTTCCTAGGTGACAGATGATAGAGATGTGAGTGGAAAATGGCCCAACCCTGAGGCCTACTTGGGACAACCTTGGACGAGCGCTGGGCAGTCTATGATTTCTTTCTTTCTTTTTATTTTCCCATTATTTGCACCTAATCCTGCTTTGGGGCCAAGATAAAAACTAAGAACTGCCAGAATAAAGGCACCATCTGTGCCTATGGACCCTGGCAGGGCCCAGGCATGGTTCTGGAACCAGGAGGGCTTCCAGGAGAGAAGGAGGAGTGAGCTCCCAAGGCCCGCTGCCCTGGGAGGCGAGGAGCCCTCTGTGCAGCTTCCCGAGCAGGCAGGGCCTCCAACGCACCGCTGAGAGCAGCTGTGCTCCCCGGGGCTCCGGCTCCGCCAGCAGAGATAATGAGGTTACCAGCCCGGAGAGACGCCTCTGCAGCCACGGGCCTCTGGCTGCCAGCCCGCACGCTCAGAGCCTTCCGGTGACAGCTGTGGCCGCCCGGCTGTCGGAGGGCATTTGTCACAAGACCTGGTGGGCAGGCAGGGGGGCTCCAGGCAGCTGGCCAGATGCTGTCAGGAATGGCCTCGCCCCAGGTTTTGAAGCCATTTTCCAGCTTTGCTGTTTTTTCTTTCTGCTCTCTCTACTTGGCGCTGTTTTTTTTTTTCCTTTTCATCAGCTGCCCTGCTTTGGTTTCTGGCAGACAAAGCCGGTTTCTCCACTGATTAGAAAAGCAGGGTTTTTTGGAGGCGCCTGGAGGCATCCACGCAGGAACAAACTGAGCAGGGAGGAGAGAGGCAGCCACCTTCCCAGACAGTGGACAAGGTCAGAAGGGCAGCTGGCTCTCGGTCATGGTGTGCTCTGGAGTAGGTGGGCCCTGACAACCCTGTGGCTGGAAAGGGGTCTTTCTCCCCAGCGGCAGGGGGCAAGCAGGTGCAGCTCCAGGAACTGCCCTAGTCTCCCCCCACCCCCACTTCGCTGCATTGTCCTGGTCCACCCAAGGGCCGCCGACCCCGCCAGGCAGACAGGTTCACATTCCGCTGTCTGAGGGAGACCCTCCACTCGCACATGCCCACAGCCCTGGAGCCAACCCCTCCCCATCATGACTACAGCCCAAGGTCCCCGCTCCCACGGTCCCTCTGCAGATTGCCTGGCAGGGCTGGGGCGGTCCCTGCATGGCTCAGCAAAGACTTTCCACCTGAGCAGAGAGAGCGGATGTCACTGCCGTGAGAGCTCGAACATCCAGGGCTCGTGAGCTCAGCGGGTGGGGCACTGGGTTAAAGAGGCTGAATGCTTCCCCTGGGCCTCAGTTTCCCTGTCTGTAAACAGTTGGATTTGTACAGAGAGAGAATCCACGTTGCTACCCCATGAACCTATGTCTTTGGCCAGGTAGTCTGAAGTACCACAAGACCGGGTGGGGAATCTTGAGGTCCTTTCCTAGGGAGCTCACCCTGCAGATGCTTGGCCCTCAAGAAGCAGCAACGCCTCAAACAGCTAATTGTGGGGGACAACGGGAGATCCACGTGAGTCTCCTGGCCCTTCCAGCCGCCCTTCCAACCACAGCGTCCTAAGCTGCCCCCAGGACAAAGAGCAGCAGGAAAGCCCCGCCCACTCTGATCTCTCCATCTAAGCCCCGCGTCCTGGTAGAGAGACCAGCTGAGCCCTGCCTGCAGCTCCCCTCCCAGCCAGGCACAGCCAGATCAAGATCTCCAGTCAGGACCACCACCGTTTCCTCCCAGTCAGGGAGGTCAGGGAGACAGAGCAGCCTCCTTCTGCAGCCACCGTAATCCTGGATTAAAATAATAAGCTCCAGCCAGTCTGGCTTTAACCCTTTCATCCCAGGAAGATGAATTAGGGAAACAATTTGGGATGGAAAGGGATCTGACATTTCCCAGAGTCCAGGATGCAGCAAGGAGAAGGAACATCTATAGTGACCAAACACACATTCACCTTTCTGCCCAGCCATTGTGCCATTTTTGTACATTAGAGAGCTTTCATATGACCAAGACTAGAGCGTTCCTCTGTCACACTGTGTGCAGCTCCCCAGGTGAGGGGAACAGTGGGCTCGGAACCTATTCTGGACCACGTATTCCACGTGGGCAGGGGCCTGTGAGCTCACTGTTATAGACGCCTTCTTCCCAGGGCTGCAGGACATGCACAGAATAGACCTTAGAGCGAAGGTCAGAAGTGTGTTTCCGGGACAGCCTGTTGTTGTTCAGTCACCAAGTCCTGTCTAACTCTTTGCGACCCCATGGACTGCAACACGCCAGGCTTCCCTGTCCCACACTGTCTCCCAGAGTCTGCCCAAGTTCATATCCACTGGGACAGCCTGCCCGGCTTCTCATCCTAGGCTGCCACTTAGCTGTGTCACCCTGGCAGGTGACTTGGACGTTAAGGTTAGGCTTCCTCCTCTCCTAAAAAAAGAGCTCAGTTGTTAAGTGAAACCGACCCCCTCAGAAGAACTGAGCACAGAGCCGGGCACTTGATGAGATACAATCAATGTCAGCATTTATTATCATCACTGCTTTTATTATTTGCACCATTATTTTGTTAAGTTCCTCTCACCCCCTTGCTGAGAGAAAGATGGAATCCCTGAACGTGAACCAAAATCACCTGCCAAAGAGATCCCCTGTCATCTTGGGGATGTCACACAAAGGCATGTTCAGAAGCGACAGACTATCTTGAAGCTGGAGAGGGCTTGGTGGGTTTTGTCCTGGACCTTTGGAGCCCTGCACAGGGCTCAACAGAAAAGGCAATTTCCATTGAACAGGGAGCTGGAGGAGGCTATTTGGTAGCAGAGGGAAGCTGCTACCCAGAAAATAAATGGGCACTTCTCTCAAAATAGAAGGAGGAGCGGCATCCTTAAGAATGGCACATATCCAGAGAAAAGTATAATCTGAAAAGATATGTGCACCCCTATGTTCATTGCAACACTATTTACAATAGCCAAGACATGGAAGCAACCTAAACATCCATCGACAGAGGAATAGAAAAAGAAGATGGAGTACATATACACAACGGAATAAAAAAAGAATCAAATCATGCCATTTGCAGCAACATGGATGGACCTAAAGATTATCATACTAAGTGAGGTAAGTCAGAAAGAAAAAAACAAATACCGTATGATATAATTTACATGTGAAGTCTAAAATACAAATGAACCTATCTACAAAACAGAAACAGAGTTACAGACACACAGAACAGACATGTGGTCGTAAAAGAGGAGGTGGGATGGGGGAGGGAAGGATTGGGAGTTTGGGGTTAGCAGATGCAAACAGTTGTATACAGAAAGGAGAAACAACAAGGTCCTACTGTATAGCAAAGGGAACTACATCCAATATCCTATGATAAACTATAATGAAAGAAAAAATGAAAAAGAATATACGTATAACAATCACTCTGCTGTACACAACACCGTAAATCAACTATACTTCAATAAAATAAAACAAATAAATAAAAAAGGATGGCTGCTGTGGGATACACCTTATTGAACACCTTTGAAAAGACGTGTGCGGAGGCGTGCAGAGTTTCCCTAGGTCGTCGACTGCTTACTGGGAGAGCAAAGTGGTTCTGTCCTTGCCTTCTTGAAGAAGGAAAAGGAGAACAAATCCCTGTGGGTCTCCCCCTTGGTCAGCACTGCATGTGTGGAGGCAGGTGACCACGACACCCCCAGGTAGAGGGACAGTGGCCTATTCCACTCTGAAGGCCAGGGAGGAAGGCTTCCTCTTGAATTTCAGCCCAGCTCCTCACAGATGAATGATCTGAGCAAATTAACTTTCCTGGGCCCCTCTATTCATAAAGATTGGGACCAAAATGAGATTTTCACGTGTGGGGTGTATGACTGTGACAGTGATATGGAGGAAAGTTGCAGGCGACACTCACTGTGAGGGAGGGTTTGAAGGGATAGCATCCTTCCTTCTCCATGGGGACTCAGAACCCTAGATGCCTCAGGGGTGTGTTTGTAGTTGAAAACACTGGTGAGTGGCTAAATGTAATTTTCTTCTTTTTAGTTTTAGTCTTTGCAGGTTTGAGAGTGGCAAGGGGTTTCCTCTAGTTCTCCTTCGTGTCTGTATATCTGAGTTGGGGGAAGGATAGAGAATGGCAGGGGGCGGTATGCAGGACGGGCAGGGGCTCAGCTGGTCTTCGTTACGCCTTGAACCAGGGGGTGCCCTCAGGTACACCTGCAGCCCTGAGATTCCTGGGACGAGGAGAGCTGCTTCTCTCACGCTCACGCCCAGGACTCCCTCCTGCCACACCACACCCTCCCTGGTAGGAGGACCCCATTTCCTGGCAGTGCTGGGACACTGCCATGCACTGTGGCCTGGTACCCAGGTAGCCTGGTAAGGGGGGTTGCAGGTCATTCTGGCTCCCCAGCAAGGTTCTGGACTTTCTGGTTCCCTAGACTCAGGGGGTCATGAGGAGTCCTGGAGGTGAGCATGAGACCCCCCCCCCAAGAGTCACAGGGCTGCAGGGATACCTGAGGACAAACCTAGGAAAGGGTGTAATGAAGACTATCTGAGCCCCTGCCCATCCTGCGTATACCTGGCCATTCCCTATCCTGCCCACCGACTCAGGTGTGTGTGTGTGTGTGTGTGTGTGTGTGTGTGTGTGTGTGTTAGTCAGTCGGTCATGTCTGACTTCTTGTGACCCATGGACTCCTCTGTCCATGGGATTCTCCAGGCAAGAATGCTGGAGTGGGTAGCCATTCCCTTCTCCAGGGAAACTTCCTGCTCCAGGAGTTGAGCCCGGGTCTCCTGCATTGCAGGCGGATTCTTTACCATCTGAGCCACCAGGGAAGCCCGTCGGTTCTGATACACTGACACAAGGGAAAACTGAGGAAACCCCTTGCCACTCCCAACCTTGTCAAGAGGAGAGAGACAGAAAATGTCCCTCCATTTCCTCCTACCTTACTTAAAATCTAAATGCCCAGGCTCTCCAGAAATGGCCTCAGCCCACACTCCCACCCTGTGTCCTGATGGTATCTTCCATCCAATCCACCATGTACCTCTCCATGTCTGCAGGTCTTACCCATCTGGAATGTCGTCTCCTGGCTCCAATCAGATCTGATCAAGCCCACAAGGGCATCCACCCCCGGGTGAGCCCTCAGTTACACTCATACACGTGTGCTTCTGGCAAACATATTCTGAATGTCTGTACCGTGCTGACACTTGGCAGGTCCCAGGTCCCAGAGAGAATAGCACGGTCCTTGCCCCACAAGGAGCTCCAAAGGAAGATCCACCAGCAACAGCCAAAGTTGGTGGAGGCAGAGTGGGCAATGAGGGCAAAGTGGGAATTCCTTCTGAAATTACACACGGTGTAATGCTAGGTAATAAATTAAGTTTTAAAAGCCCAGGGTTTTCTCACAGTTGTGGGCCTGACCGCTTGAGCCACAGCCCAGGCCTCTGAAATTCTTGAGGGTTCCCTGTCTGCCCCTCCTGTAAACTGGAGCCTGCAGACAGCTTCGGGGCAGAGAGTTTTGACTGCTAGCCGTCTCCATGGAGGCCTGAAAATCGGAACCCAATGTCTGTTCCTTCTTTTCTCGTGATGAGGTATACACACTGAGACCGGGCTCCCTCTTCTGAGCCTCCGTTTCTGTATCTAGAAATGGGCACAACTCCGCCACAGGGATGGGGGCAATCAACAACCCAGGAAGTCCTCTGTGCTTCCTTCATCATCACAGCACAAATGAAACACCCCAGAGATCCTGTCCCCTCCACTGACCCTACAGCTGAGCAGGGGTTAAAGCCCCTGCAGACACACTTCCGGGTCTGCCCCTCCGCCCCCCAAAGACGACAGACATGGAAGGCCCTGATTTGAAGCGGAGCAAGCCTGGGTCCCACAGCACTGCCTCCCCAACCAGCTTGCCCAGGCAGGCCCCGGGCCTCAGGGGGCCTCCCTGGGGCCTGCAGCAGCCCAGGGCTGAGTGCTTTTTTGTAAAGAGTCAACTCCCTTCCCGTGCAGGGCCTGGGGTGAGGATGGCGCTGATGGCAGCGGCTTCTTTGGTTTCATGTACTTTCTGCACAGGCAGGGTTCATCTGGGGTCCTAAGGCAATGGATAATCCTGCTGTGCCCTCCCAGAGCCTCAAGACAGTGGACAGACCGAGCGGTCCTGGCCGTTTGACAAATAGCGGGGACGGGACACCACAGGCTTCTAAGAATGGATGAGGGCGGAGCCCCCGAGCAGAGTGCCCTCCCCCTCCCATCTTTGATGAGTCCAGTGCTCACACACGGCTGTGAGCGAGGTCATCGCTGACAGTACCGACCCCCACTGGGCCTCCCTGAAGTGCTTTTGTTGTGTTGTTCAGTCACTCAGTCATGTCCGACTCTTTGCGACCCCATGGGCTGAAGCATGCCAGATGTCTCTGCCCTGCATCAACTCCCGGAATTAGATCAAATTCATGTCCATTGAGTCAGTGATGCCATCCAACCATCTCTGTCATCCTGAAGTGCTTACCCCTCACCTTGTCTTCTCCCCACAAATCAAAGCCCCATTTCCCAAATCATGTCAACGGCGACTTAGGAGAGAAACAAGCTTGGTCTATACTTGAGAATACCAGGCTAGGGGAGGGGGCCAAGGACTCCCAGACCCCTAACCCAAGGCGTTACCTGTGGGGACAGCTTGTAGCAGTGCAGCATAATGGTTAGAGAACAGCCCTTGGTGCCAAGCAGTTTTGACTGTGAACCCTGACTCCAACGCTTAATAGCTTTATCACCAGGCAAGTTGCTCAGCCTCTGCCCAGAGGGGTCTCTGTCAGTGAAATGGGAACAGTTAACACGTGGTTATTAGGATAATGTCAGGATGTGGTACAGCACAAGGGCTGGAACTGAGCCTCAGCATGGTCTTCTGGAAGGAGAGACCACAAGGTGGCCTGTCCTCTGGGATGGAGTCTCCTTTCCTCCCTCAGTAGACGGGACAACCATTTGGTTCTGGGACATTTCTGGTGTTCCCTCGGCATCTCGGGGGTCTCGCCTCCACAGCTGACTCTCCTTGTGACCACCTGCAATGAGTTGGGCTAACCCCGCCAGTCAGACAAGGTCTGGTGTCTTGGGCTCTGCTGTTTCACCATCATTTTGGGTTTCTTGTCTTACCACCATACAGAGCAGTAACAACTGAGGACATAAATACATGCTGGGTTAACCTGGTTGTTACTGACCAGATTAATGATCAATCGTCAACCTGGTGATTATTTGGTTGTAACACTGAACTGCACTGATGCTAAACTTGACTGAGTGTGAAACCAGACCTTTTATGCCTCAAACGTTGAGAAGATGCAAGGGGCTCACTGCCAGAACACGTCGTGACTGATGTCCTGACCCCTTCAGGATGGCCATCATGACGACCACCATGGTCCCAGAGTCTACGCTGTCCAGGGTCCTCAGCCCCTCCGTGCAGACCATGTGGCCAGGGGTACAGGGCTGAGGGAAGTGTGCCTTATTTCAAAGGTCGTTCAGGAAGCTCAGATATAGAGAAGGAGCAGCAATAAAACCGTCCTGCTTAGGGGAGAAGATGGAACCTGCAAGGTCTCAGGGACTGCTTTAGTATCTGCCCGGAAGTCTCGGGAACAGAGCCAAATGAGGAACCCTGTCCCCAGGGGCCTCTGGACATGGCTGAACTTCCTCCCATCCATGCAGCAGGCGTGCTTTCTGGCTCTTCAGCCTGGGTGTCTACTCAGCAGGGTGCAGGTCACCAATAAAGGTCCATGGGGCACTGTGAATGACCTTCTAAACAAGCCAAGGGGACAGCTTTCCCTTGAAAACTCAGAGACAGGCCAACTCTGTGCCTGGATATATGCTGGGCATCCACCTCATTCCACATATAAACACATATGAGATCATCATACAATATACATATGCACACCTCTACACAGTCTACACCTCTACACACATACATTGTGTGTGTGTTTAGTCGCTAAGTTGTGTCTGACACTTTGCTACCCCCTAGACTGTAGCTCACCAGGCTCCTCTGTCCATGGGATTCTCTAGGCAAGAATACAGGAATGGGTTGCCATTTCCTTCTCCTGGGGATCTTCCCAACCCAGGGGTCAAACCCACATCTTCTGCATTGCAGGCGGATTCTTTACCGCTGAGTCACTGTAAACGGCAGACCCTAACCCACTGCAAATGGTCTGGTGAAATAATAGTTCAGAAATTCCTACCCTGAGCATTCTACACAGATGCCATCTCCTTGCAGGACTAGGGGAAAGCCCCTCCTGACCCCCCATGGTTGAGGTTCTTGTCCTTTAAGATGGTGTTTTAATTACCTAGTATCCAACATGCAAGTCAGGAGCTTCAGCTTCTTTCAATAGTGATCTCTGGACAACCCCCATGGACATCCTGCAGTTGAGCCTTCCTCCCACCCAGGGAAGACAGAGTCAGGACGGGGGGACGTGCAGCTGCCGAAGAGGAGGCCCCAGCTCCTCTAGGCACAAGTTATGTTTGCCCAGGCAGGGTGTCTCCTTTATGGCTCCCCAGGAAGGATGAAGGGACAGGGCAGGGGACAGGGTATCACCGAGGACCACGGCCACAAGCCTCTACACTGTGGCTGGGCTAAATGCCAATGTGAGGAGAGGCTGAACACAGTGGCCAGGGAGGCAGGAAGAGACCCCTGGAAGAAGGGGGGGGCAGCTACGATTCCAAATCACAAATAATGAGGGAAGAAGGAGCCAGACAGCCCCCTCTCCACCAGGCTCTCAGCCACAGCCAAAGTCAGTGAGAAGGCCAATGGTCGAGCAGAGATGGAATCTCCTGAACCTGGGCAGCCCTCACTGTGTGAAAACAGAACTGGGGGTCCACATACTCTGGAGGGGAGGTCAAGCCAAGTGGAATTTAGTGGGCAGGGAATTTGCAGAAGAGACACTGCTGCCCTCTGCGCTCTGCAGAAACCACAAGACCCGCAGGCGGGTGACGTCACTGCACAGAAAGGGGAAATGCGGCTGCTCCCCAGTTCTGAGACCTCGCTCAGCCTCACGTGCCAGGTGTGCAGTGAAGACAGAGGATGAGGCTAAGCCCTGGGCCGCCACCGATGGAGCCACAGACGGCCCCCTTGCCCTCCCGGAAGATACTCCTCTCACCTGCCTGGTCATGACACAGCCCCATGGCCACCCACCCCCACCCCAGGTGCCCAGCTTTCCTCGGACATCAGTGGAGGGGCTGGAGCAAAGTCGGGGAGGTTGGGGGAGATGAAGACCTTTACATCAGCCAGCACACCCCTTGACTGGGAAAGGAACTGTCAGAGTAAAAGCCTTGCATTCGCATGCTTTCCCCAAGGATTTTCACATCCACTGAGTAAACTCTGGGAGTTGGTGATGGACAGAGAGGCCTGGCGTGCTGCAGTCCATGGGGTTGCAAACAGTCAGACACGACTGAGCGACTGAACTGAACTAATCTTGCGTTCAGTCCCACAACAGTCCGAAAAGTACATGAGACAGGTATTACTTGGCCCACTTGAAGGATAAAGCAAAAGGCTGGGGCAGGGAAATGAGCCCCAAGTTGCAGAGCAGGTGGTTTGCAGTGCTCCATGCATTGTGCTCTGCACCCCGCAGTTTTGCACAGACAGCAGGGCCACCACCTGGGCATCAGGGGGTGATGGGTGCCTCCGAGGAGGTCTCCGGGAGGAGCCATGGCTGCCTGCGGGGTGCAGCTGCTTCATCCCCTCCCCCTCTCCGGGTCTCCTACTCTCCTGCCTTGGAGCAAATGAAGGGACAGGGACAACGGCCAGGAGAGACGCAGAGAAGATGTGTGCCCTGAGCGCTTACCTGTTCTGGTCCGAGTCCTGAAGGGAGATGCCGGAGTCCCAGTCCACGTCCCCGGCTAGTCGCTCTAGGACCCAGAGAAGAAGCAGAGATTAGGGCAGAGCCAGGAGCTGGGCTCTCAGCTGCCACTTAATGAGCACAAGCATGGAGGAGAAAGTTTTCTCCAGCAGCCATTTACTCCCCCGGATAATTCCAACCCCCCAGGTGGAGGCTCAGCCTGTCGCAGTGACTGCTGGTGGGCACTATCGTGGGCTGAGGGCCCACGGGGGTCTTCTCAAGCGCTGGGTGTGGGAGGCAAGAGCGTGGCTAAGGCCTGAACACTTGCAGCACCACGGCCGCCTGAGCTCAGCCCGCCGGCCTGGAGGCTGCGTCTCTCCGTGGGGAGGGGCTCCTACCCAGGGACAATGAAGTCCACCGCAGGCTGAGGACCTGTCATCGTCAAAAAGCCACTGTCGAAAGAACCACAGGGAACAAACTGTGGAGGTTTTCCCAGTGGTCTGGGACAGGGGTCTCCAACCTCTGGGATCTAATGCCTGATGATCAGAGGTGGAGCTGATATGGTAATAATAGAAATAAAGTGCTCAATAAACATCATGCGCTTGAATCATCCTGAAACCATCCCTACCAGTCTATGGAAAAATTGTCTTCCATGCAACCAGTCCCTGGTGCCAAAAGTCAGGGACTGGTGGTCTGGGGGGTCTGGGGGTGGCCTTTAGCAGATGGGGCTGGCTGTGAGGTGATAAAGAATCTGTGGCAAAGCCCAGACTAAGAGGACAACCGAGGAATCTGGTGATAAACAGCTGTGCTCTCCCACTTTCCCACCCCTCCCCTCCGAGGTAACCCCCATCTCCCTTTCCTTCTCCTGGACTCCCCCCACTGCCCCACCCCCCAGACCCAGAGAGTGGGCCTTACCTGGCACAGCTCTATCCCAGCATGAAGTCCAGCCTGGGACTCCCACCTTGGAGGGGCCCTGCCCCGCAACACTTAGCATCTCCTGCAGCAGAAGGCGGTTCCTCTCCACACGGTCAGACAGGGACAAGGTGCTGCCACCGGTGCCCAGGACCCCCAGGTCCCCGGTTTTCCAGAGATCCCCCAGCAGGGCTGGTCTGGGGACAAAGTCCTCCTCGGAGGTCGGAGACAAGCTGTCCGGGTCTCCCGGGGCGACAAGACCATCCTGCCGGGGGTGTGACCTTCCTTTCCGCAGGGTGAGCTCGTGGGTGGTTTTGTTACAAGGACCAGAGCCCCTTGGCCGGCCTGGAGTGATCCTGTGGATGGGGCCCTCTTGCAGAGAGCTGGGCCCGGGCGGCAGAGCTCTGTCATGCTCAGGCCGTGTTTGAACACCCTCTGGAGGCCACGGGCTCCTTCTGTTCCAGCACTCGAGTACGGGGGCAGGAGACCTAGGCGGCCCTGTGTCCCCGTTCCTGGCGGGCTCCTCCTCAGTGAAGCTGCGGTCCAGCCGCCTGTCGTTCGGGTTCTGCATGTGATGGACCACCATAGCCTCGGGTGGGGAAGGCCCCTCTGACGGAGGCTTGGTCCCAACCACCTTGACTCGTCTGCTCTTGGGTTTCTTGAGGGCCGGCCGCTCGTGGGAAGGGAGGCCGGGGCCTGCCCCCTGTTTGCCTGCTGTCATCTTCTCCTTCAAGGCCCTCACCTTGGACTCCAGCACGGAGGGGCCCTGGAGCTGTATCCCCCGTGCCCCGGGAGGCCGGGGGGCCATTGGGCTGGGTGTTCCATCTTCTCCAGGGCAGGGCCAGGGTCTTGGGAGGTGTCCATTCTCCGGCTGTGGCTCAGGGCCGCTTCTCTCCACAGCTGAGGTCACCTCCATGGAGCTGGCCGTTCTGCTCCCTCTTTGGGGTTCTCTGGAGGAGAAAACAGACAGAGCGCCTTAGACCCACTACCTGACCAGCTCCCACGACCTCCTGGGTCTCCATAGTGCCTTGGTATAGAGCCCTGTCTGGAGGAAGACAACTTGGGGTCAGATCAGGGGGTACCCCTGGACAATGTGAAAGCACCTTGGGGAGCACGAGTCTTTGGACGGTACAAATAAGTCATTACTGAGTTTTTTCTTCCAAGTCGGAGTAGTATTCTTATTTTTCTATCCCCATTTTACAGGTGGGGACAGTGAAGGGTCAAGCAACAGTTAATCTTCTGCCCAGTCTGGACCAGAGGAAAAATGGGGGCTGGATTTCCAGTCTCTGGCTTCGTGTTTTGCTGACAGGTGTCAGGCTTCAGGGGAGGATGGCAATTTCTACTCATGCCCACAAGCTCTTCCCTTTCCAAATGGAACCAATGTGGAGGATGGACTTCAGGATCTGACCTGCTGGTGGAAGGTGTCCCCCTTCCCTGTCCTCAAACCTCAGGCGTGAGCAGAGCTGTGCCCACAGGGCGGCTAGGATCAGGCACCAAGGCCTTTCAGCATCTGCTCAGTGCTGGGTAGGCCTAAAGGTACTTTCAAACACTCTCTCTCAAATTCTTACGCCATTCTGCCGGAACAGGGTTATGACCCTCATTTTTACAGAGAGACGGAGGCCCAGAGCCATTAGGAGACACCAAAGCTGAGGGAGGCCTGGCTAGGATCGCAAAGCTTCTCCTCCCAAGGTCAGGGCCCTTCCAAAGCACCCAGTGACCAGGACTGGGTCCTGGTCCCAACTCCCCTTAGTCCTATAGGAATATTGGTCTAGACAGGTAACCTGCCCAGACGACCGCTCCTTGGTGGCACACTTGATGTGTCAATGTCTTCACAGGGAATACAAGTGAGCATGAGATTTTACTCGCCAAGCACTTCTGTGCACACATACCAGCCACAATGTCTTACTTAATATTTATCCTGCTCTCGGAGACCATGCCCCTTCTACACCATACATCTAGATATGTCCCACTGCATGCATAAAAATCCACATTTACATAAATTACAAACTAGGGGTTAATTATTCACCTAATACTGACTAAAGATTCACTACAGAATTCTCTTAAATGCCAAGCCCCTCTACAGTCATTTATTACAACTCAGTTTTTAATACATTTCATGAATGCACATATTCCATAAAGCAAAACATACACACGCCAGTATGTTATGTCCGTTTTAAGGCCTGTCTTCGGGAGGACGAGATCATTGTCTCTACCAGTTCATCTAGAAGTGATCAATTTTGTCGTCACAGCCCAGCCACTGAGTCCTCTCTTCTAAGGTTCAATCCAGGAAGCAGGGGATTTGAAGGGTATGGGAATAATTTCCGTCACATTACCAGAGCTTTCAGGTAAAGTCTGGAACAGCATTGCAGAGATCACCCTTCTCTAGAGAGCTGTTAGGATGGATGAGACTTTCCTCGGGGGAACAGTGGGTACAGACTTGTGCGGCTCGGAGCCGCTGAAGTCTTGGGCCGAGCTCTGTGCTCGTCTAACCCCAACCCCGAGACGCTGAAATGAAGATGGTCGTGACGGGCAGGCCTCCCCCCGCGACCCTTCCTTCTCGCTCCCCCGGTCCCGCCATCCCCGGCCCGCCCGGGGCCTCGCCTCCTCCGTACTCACTGAAGGCTGCCGCCGGCAGGTCTGGGCGCCGCCTCCATCCCCTCCATCCCCGGGGAGACCAGGCCCTCCTCTCGCCCCCTCTCCCTCCCGGGTCCGCGGCGGGGAGCAGGGCGCGCGGGCTCCGGCCCGGGGCTCGGGGAGTGCGGCCCGCAGGCCTCGGCTCTCGGGGCGCGCCCGGCTCGGCTCCGGGCTCCGCGGGCCGCCCCGGGGTCCGGGTGGGGTCGGAACCGGGCAGCCGCCCCGCGGGCCGCGGCCTCCCTCCAGGTCCGGGGAGGGGACGCGGGGTCGGACGGGGAGGGCGCGGGAGGGCAGGAAGCGGCATGGGCGGCTAGCTCATGGCTCTGACACGGAGGGGGTGAGAGGCCAAGCCCGGCGCCTCCCCCGGCCGGGACGGGAAGAGGGAGCGGGAGAGCAGAAAGGAGGCGCGGCGGAAGGGGCTGGAGGAGCGGCCCTCGCTCGCACCCCGCCCCGCCACCCCGCGCGCTCCCCGGGGCCCCGGGCCCCGGACCCAGCGCCCAGAGGGGCCGCCCCTCCCGGGGCCGCCCAGACGTCTAAGCCGCCGGCCCGCCAGCGAGATCGGAGCCTCGGACGGGGCGGGGGCTGCCTTCCGGGCCGCCGGAGCTCACCCCTCCCGGCCCGGGTCGCCCCGTCCGCCGGGAGGGCGCTCGCAGCCCAGGCTTCGGGGAGAGCGCGGCGGTGAGACGCGGCTCCACGTGAGCCGAAGCTGCGGAAACACCGCGCTCTCCCCGGAGCTTCGCGGCGAGGCGTGTAACCCTACACCCGGGGCGCGGTGGGGGGAGGCTCGGCCGGCGGCTGGCGGCTGTCGGGGTGGAAGCCGAGGAATGCCCTTTGTCTGGACAACTTTTCCGGAGGAGGCGCCCTCTCCGAGGGGCTGTCTCCTTGGAGGTCAAGGTCATTTGTTTCCGCTTTCTAGCAGCGCGAGGGACACACGTGGTGGACGCGAGTCTCCTCTTCTTGTCCAGCTAAGGGGAGAGCCAGGTGCTTGCATGGCCAGACGCCTTGGATAGGGACCGGTTCGAGGGGGACTCTGGGGACTCCGGAAGGCCCCTTGTCACTTTTCCCAGACCTGGCAGGAAAGTATTAATATGCCCTGCAGCGGTGGCCCCAACCAAGGGAGCACGCTTTCTCTTTCCACCCAGGGAGAGGGAACGGAGCCCCAGCTATTTCCAAGCCTGTTTTTCCACAACAAACTGTAAGAGAATTAGGACCCAGGAGATTCCGGAAATCTCTACACAGGGAAAGAGCTGATCATCTTTCCTTCTGCCAACAAGCTTCACTCTCCAGCGCCATTGCTCTCTGGTTGCCCTAAGGCAGTAGAGTCACCATCTAGATGACAGACCTAGCTGCCTACGGTATGGACCGAAGCCTGCGGACTGCTGCGCAGAGGGGATGGGGTGTCAGGGAAGGATGGGAAGGAGGCCTGCCCTTGAGTGAGTAAGAGTTACTCTGCACAAAGTGCGGAAGAGGGCATCTGGGCAGGACAAGGCATCCAGGCCTGAGAGCGGCTGTTTGGGGAGCTGTCTGTGGGCGGACTAACCTTTGCTAATTTAGGCACCTGGGAGATTATCTAGGACACACCCTCAGTGTTACAGAACAGGCCCAAGGTCACACAGGTGGTCTCCAGGGTCGTGGGCAATGCTCTTGCACCCCACCCTCCACCCCCATATTCCCACAGCGAGCAGATCCTCCAACAGCGACCTACCATTCTGTGCTGGTTAGTACTGATCACTTCATAATACAGTAACTGGTACCATTTATGGAGGGCGTCCTGTCACCTGGCATTGCTGCAGTCTTAAGAGATGGGTACTGTTTCCTGTCTTCTTTGTACAGATGAGGAAACTGTAGTTAGATGATCTGTCCAAGGTCGCAGAGCTGACAAGTCCATTAACCACCCAGAACAATGCTGTTGCCAGCATTCCGCATATTCAACATGGAAAGATTTTGTTTAAAAACATCAAAAAAAAAAAAAATTGTGAAGTACTGTGATAGTCAGATTATGTTGCTGCTATGGTCTGGCCCTTCCTTTCTGGATCCTCTCTGCCTTCTTCTTCTGCCAGCCCACATAAAATCCTGTAAACCTCGAAAGACTTCCTCTCCTCTGTGCGCAATGTCAACCCTACCAACAACAGTATTACTATTATTGAGGACCTGTTATGAGGCAACGCACTCTATGTTGGATGTTTTAGATCATTAGAACAACTCTGCAAAGTAGGTACAGTGTATCCCCACTTTAGGAATACAGAAACTGGGGTAGACAGAAGTGATGGGGCTTGCCCAAGGCTACACAGCTAGTATAGCCAGAGTCTGAACCCGGTTCTATCCAGGTCCAACACTCTCTGCCTTGTTTCTTCCTTTCAGAGTCACTGCTTTGGAGCTCAGACTCTTAATTAGAGATTTCAGCTCCAGGACTTCTGCTCCCCACCTCCCCCAAAAGTTAATGATCTGTAAGGTAAGTTTCTGAAAGTTCTAGCAAAGGCCTAGTATTTAAAGGAAACCTGCCCTCGGCCTTTTTAACATGCAAATATTCACCTTCAGTATACTCATTAAATTTGTTACTTTGCACTTAACAGGGGGATGAAGTGTCACAGCTATACAGAGGCTTTAACAGGCACCTGTAGGAGACGTAAGAGACACGACTTTGATCCCTGGGTCGGGAAGATCCCCTGGAGGAGGAAATGACACCCTACTCCAGTATTCTTGCTGGGAGAATCCCATGGACAGAGGAGCCTGATGGGCTACAGTACATAGGTAGCAAAGAGGTTGACATGACTGAGTGTCTGAGCACCCAGCACACAGGGTCCTAAAAACACCATAAGCCAATCCTTAGAATGCTCTTAAATGATTGTGGCATTTGCATGCCTCAAGGCACATCCCATTCATCTGGATTCTGTTTGGTTCAGCAAATATCTCTTGAGCTCCTACTGTGTGCCAGGCACTGGGGAGACAAAATGTAGTACCACAAATCCTGCCCTTGAGGAATTTCTGGTCAACTCAGAGTAGGGAAGGGGCGGTGCCTAAACTCTGTATAAGTGGTCCCATCAAGGTGAGCATAGGGTGGAGGTGTGGGTCGTTCACAGGAATAGCTAGACTGAGATGCCTGCTGGGTGGTCAGGAGGAATCTAGGCGAGCTGGGTCTTGCAGAATGAGCAGGAATTAGCCAGACAGAGGGGGAGGGGTGGGATAGGCAAGTCAGTGAGGGAGGGATTAGCATAAACACAGGCATTGAGGTGTGAAACTGCCTGGTTAAGTGTTAAATATAAAGGTTAATCTGGGAAAGTCTGGGGGTACGGGTGAGGCTGCAGAACTAGGGTGGTGGGGCCTGGTTGAAGGCTCTAGGTCCCCGGTGAGGTGCTTGGACCCTGTCCTTTGAAGTGAGAGTCCCTGGAAGGTGGTCTAATCTGGGCCTTAGCCTTGAGCACCTTTCTGGGCTGGGCAACTGCCTTACCTCCTTGAGTATCAGACTCTTTCATTACCATCCTTTGGAGAGGAATCTAGGAGGAACCCAAATGTAGAGTAAATAGCAGACACAGAGCCCCCCTCCTCCTTTTGGATCACCTAGGGAAGTCTCCCTCCCCTTAGCCTGGATGAAAACACAAGCTTCACTCCTCCTCTCCACCCTCCCATAATGGGCTCTGAACACTCAGTTTGAATAAGGAGCCTTGTGGGTTGTGGAAGTAGGGATTTCCCTTAGGATGGAGGGAAAGGGTGAGCTGGTCCTTCACGGTCCCTCCCTTAGAGCAGGTGGAGTAGAGGGGGAAAGGGTGGGAGGGACACCTCTGTCATCCTTCCCCTTACTGCCTGCAGGAGCGTGTCCAGCTGGAGATCTGCATTTCCTGTCCTCATCAGGGGGCACATGGTCCCCGAGCACTAGGGCATCTGATTCTGGCGGCCCCCCTGGTGATACTGGTTACAGTCCAGGGCCTCCCCCTCAGACAGACCCTCATCTTTCTTTCCAGCAGAAGCCCAAGAGAGTGTCAGGACTGGTTTCCCATGCACCCGCCTCTCCCTTGATAGGAATCCTCCTGCTGTTTCCCAGGGTCCAGTCTACCCAGAGCTTATGTAGACCCTCCCGGAATGCTGCTAAAAAGGCTGATTCTGAGGTCTCGCCCTTGGGGATTCTGATTCCTTAGCTGGAGTTAGGCCCAGGAATGTGTTCCCTAACAAGCTTCCCAGGTGATTTTGAGGCCAATCAGTGTAAAGAAGCAGAAACCCTCAGCTTAAAACTCAGACTCCTTTGTATGGTACAGCGGTCCCTCTAGCCCCAGTTCTTATCACCCCGAGAGCCTGTCCAGCCCGCCCACCATATTGAATTGCTTCTAGTTCCCCTGACTGGCCATACTGGCTCATGTCTCCTCACCTTTGCCCAGTCTTTCCTTCAGCCTGAAACACGCTGCTTCATGCCACACACACATACACACATCCCACCCCAACTTGGCTGTCTCCTCCTAGACCGTCCACACTCAGCTCAAGTGGCGCCTCTGCAGAGACGCCTTCTCCAACATCCTGTGCTGTCCTCCCGACCTGGGTTCGCGCACCCCGGACCCACTTCTGCCCGAGCACTTATCACTCTGAGTGGTCGGCCTCCGACACCTCACAGCGCTTCCTGTTCCTCAGCCTCGTTCCTGGCCCCAACACACTCCCGGCACATAAAAGCTACTGACTAGAGGCCACGTAGTTAAAATGAAAGACAAAAAATCCCTGTCAGGTAAGGATGCCTAAGAGCAGAAGACGGGGCCGCTCCTGCTCAGGGGATCAAGGTCATTTCCAAAGGATGTGGTTCATTCCCTCAGTGTGGCCCGTCCTGCCCCAGGGCCTGCGAGATAGTCGGCCACGGGCAGGGCGAGGACCGGCCTCCAGCCTTCGTGACTCCCAATTACACGTAACACTCCTGCCCTCCTCGCTTTTCCCCCAAATGGCCACTGATCCCAGACATTGGTGTGGCCCTTACACTTCAATTCTGAGTGAGTCTGGAAACTTGCAGATAAAATGGGCCTCAGAAGAAGAAATAGATGGGGAAGGGGAGAGGAGAAAAGAACGCGAAAGAAGCAGGTAAAGCTAGGTGGAGAGAAGACAGTCAGGCAACTTGGCAACTGGGCACCTCCCGAGAGCAACCACCTAGGTTTCTAGTCATGCCGCTCTGCACACACTAACACACGTACACACACATGTACACACACACGTGGGAACACATGTATGCCATGTTCTCCTTTGCCATGCTTGCCTGAGCTGACTCAGACCCAAGAAGAACAAAGGCGTGCTTCCTACCTGGTCAGCCCGCACCGCTGCCCGGGGCAGGCAGAGGGGGAGCTGCCGGGCTGGGACGGGCCTGCCCTGGAGACACTGAGGCCCTGGAGGCCCACTCGCCCTGTGCCCACCCTGAGTCTGCCAGGCATCTGCTCCCGTGCAAGTGCACACTGTAGCTTTTCATTTCCTAATCCTAATCACCGGGAAATGGCTGGGCTTAGGCAAATGTTTTAATGCTCTCCCTCCGACTCCCCCACGCCTGCTCGGCGGGAGGCCGCCATCAATAAGAGGAGAGGACCCCTAGCTCTCACCTGTCTGCCGATAGCCGTGGTCGTCTTGGCCACATTGATTTTTCTCGTTAATGAAACGAGAGCAGATGCATGCGGAAGATACTGGAGGTTGACTGAGCACGGGAGTCATGTCTGTGACAGCTTTTGATCTTGAGAAAAGACAGTGTTCAGTTCTATGTGATAATTCGATTAAGACATATGAGAAACTCTGAAAGCCTCACGGTTTTTCTGCTGCAGATGGAGCCCTTTCTAGCCCCTCAGGCTCTGCAGTCCCTCATCCTGTCGGGGTTCCTGTCTCCCGTCCCCTCCTGCCCCCACCAGCTTGGGAGGTTTTGCTGGAGACACAAATGAGCCTCCAGAGAGCCTCTGTCTAAGCGAACACCCTCCGCTTCCCGGGTCCCTCGGAAAGTTTTTTCCCCTGTGTTAAGTGAAGGTATGTAGTGGGTGAGGTATAGGAAAAGACCCAAATTTGCCAAGTCCAGGATTAGACTGGCGACCTGGGTTCAGCTCTGGCTGGACTATATCTCCTTGTGGGTCCAAGCACTGGGTCACTCTGAGTTCAGTTTCCTTACCTGGAAGTGTCAGGCTGGACTAACAGGTCCCCAACTAAGCTTCTCAGAACCCCAGGGCCCTGTGAGACATGAACAGGTCTCCCAAGAAAAAGAGATTTCAAGTCCAGTAAATCTGGGCGATAATGCATGCCATCTCACCTTCCTGGCAGTTCGTTAGGCCTAAAGGCATTTCACAGGCTCAGCCATGTCCTGAAGTGAAAACAAAACAAGATAAAACCAGTTTACCTTTGCTTAACACTGCCTTTCTCAAAAGTAACTGACCACGGAAGCTGTTTTCCCCCCACCCCCACATAGCAATTAACATCCTGGGGAACACACTCTGGGACAACATGGACCAGACAAGCTCTAGGGTTCCTTCCTGTTGGGATGGTCTAGGCCTCTTGACTTGGAGAGGAGCAGCAGGCAGCTGCTATGCAGCAAATTCTAGGATCCTGTAGAGAGGGCCAGGCTACAAGCAGAAAAGTCTCCATCAGGGGGCAAGTGACAGCCCATCCCAGCTTAATTTTACCCTATTTTTTAAGAAAACCTAATGCTAAAAGGAGTTAGAGACCAAAAAAGGGGAGACTTCCTTTAAAAAAAAAAAAATCTCAATTTCCTTTCCAATTCTTTGTCAGTTTGATTAAGTCAATTTACCTTAAAACTAACAGCCTCAGTTTGCCCATCTGAGCAAAGGGAGAGCAAAGGAGACTTGGCTGAACTCACTCAACATTAATCCTCAGAACAGGATTTCCCAACCTGGGGTCCCCAGACCTCTAATGGGGGTTATCACCCATATTTCTCTCTCTCTCTCTTTTCTCTCTCTCTAGTCACTAAGTCATGTCTGACTCTTGGGACCACATGGACTATAGTCTGCCAGGCTCCTCTGTCCATGGGATTCTCCAGGCAAGACTACTGGAGTGGGTTGCCATTTCCTTCTCCAGGGGATCTTCCTGACTCAGGAAGCGAACCCAGTCTCCCGCATTGCAGACAGATTCTTTACCAACTGAGCTATGAGGGAACCTGGAGTCCCCAGACACCTAATGGGGAGGGGAGCATAAGTTATCACCCATATTTAAAGAAGTCTAATGGAAATCATACATTTACCATGAGAAGTGTCTTTGCTTTTGACTGGTATTATATCAACTGAATATGACAGTGTGGGTTGCCAAGGGGACAAGGATTATTATGCAATAAATATGGTTGGTTTGTTGGACAAAACTTTTATTACTTCTTAAGGATCATAGAAGTAATAAAAGGATCAGTTGGTAAGCAAAGGGTTACAAGTTACTGACTCAAGAGGTTGGGTCCAAAACCAGTTCTAAGAGCTGTGGTGGAGAGTGAAGGAGCAGACAGGATCTGCAGAAGGTTAGGATGTTATTTTGTAAAGAAGAACTATACACAAAAGATCTTCATGACCCAGATAACCACAATGGTGTGATCAGTCATCCAGAGCCAGACATCTTGGAATGTGAAGTCAAGTGGGCCTTAGGAAGCATCACTATGAACAAAGCTAGTGGAGGTGATGGAATTCCAGTTGACCTATTTCAAATCCTAAAAGATGATGCTGTGAAAGTGCTACACTCAATATGGCAGCAAATTTGGAAAACTCAGCAGTGGTCACAGGACTGGAAAAGGTCAGTTTCCATTCCAATCCCAAAGAAAGGCAGTGCCAAAGAATGTTCAAACTACTGCACAATTGCACTCATCTCACATGCTAGCAAAGTACTGCTCAAAATTCTCCAAGCCAGGCTTCAACAGTACGTGAAATGAGAACTTCCAGATGTTCAAGTTGGATTTAGAAAAGGCAGAGGAACCAGAGATCAAATTGCCGACATCCACAGGATCACAGAAAAAGCAGGAGAGTTCAGAAAAACATCTACTTCTGCTTTATTGACTATGCCAAAGCCTTTGACTGTGTGGATTATAACAAGCTGTGGAAAATTCTTAAAGAGATGGAAGTACCAGACCACCTTACCTGCCTCCTAAGAAATCAGTATGCAGGTCAGGAAGCAACAGTTAGAACTGGACATGGAACAACAGACTGGTTCCAAATTGGGAAAGGAGTATGTCAAGGCTGTATAGTGTCACCCTGCTTATTTAACTTATATGCAGAGTACATCATGTGAAATGTCAGGTTGGATGAAGCACAAGCTGGAATTAAGATTGCTAAGAGAACTATCAATAACCTCAGATACACAGATGACACCACCCTTATGGCAAAAAGCGAAGAGGAACCAAAGAGCCTCTTGATGAAAGTGAAAGAGGATAATGAAAAAACTTTCCTCAACATTCAAAAAACTAAGATCATGGAATCCGGCCCTATCACTTCATGGCAAATAGATGGGGAAACAATGGAAGCAGTGACAGATTTTATTTTCTTGGGCTCCAAAATCACTGCAGAGGTGACTGCAGCCATGAGATTAAAAGATGCTTGCTCCTTGGAAGAAAAGCTATGACCAACCTAGACAACATATTCAAAAGCAGAGATATTACTTTGCTGACAGAGGTCTGTCTAGTCAAAGTTATGGCTTTTCCAGTAGTCATGTGTGGATGTGAGAGTTGGACTATAAGGAAAGGTGAGCACTGAAGAATTGATGCTTTTGAACTGTGGTATTGGAGAAGACTCTTGAGAGTCCCTTAGACTGCAAGGGGATCAAACCAGTCAGTCCTAAAGGAAATTAGTTCTGAATATTCATTGGAAGAACTGATGCTGAATCTCCAATACTTTGGCCACCTGATGTGAAGAACTGACTCATTTGAAAAGACCCTGATGCTGGGAAATATTGAAGGTAGGAGGAGAAGGTGACAACATAGGCTGAGATGGTTGGATGGCATCACTGACTCAATGGACATGAGTTTGAGCAAGCTCGGGGAGTTGGTGATGGACAGGGAGGCCTGGCGTGCTGCAGTCCATGGGGTCGCAGAGTCGGACTCTACTGAGCGACTGAACTGAACTGAACTGAGGGTGTTCACAGGGAAGATGTCGCCCCCAGGGAGCCCTGGGGGACATCTGGAGTTTGTGTGCAGAGGTGTGTTTCGTGTGTGTGTGTATGGGGGGCTGTGCCACAGTGGCCCCTTTCAGAGCTTGCTGGGGAAGAGTCTCAGTGGGCTGCGTCAGGGTGTGCGGTGCTACGTTTACTGAGCTGAGGAAAGGGTGCCCACGACGTGGCCAGTGGGCTCAGGGATCAGGTCAAAGTGGATTCGCTACACATTCTTAGAAGGCCTTAATCAGTGCCAGTGTCTGAGGGTTTGCAGGCCCTTGAAAGCTCTGATTTTATGTGTGTAAAGTCCTATCCCATTGGGCCTCCCACCACCCTTTCATAAGCAGCCACATCTGGCAAGGTTCTCTGCTTGTTTCATGGCTGTTTACTTCCGCCCCGCAGATGCCCTCACCCAGAATCACCCCTCTACTCTCCTGCTTCCCTTTCTCCCCCTCAGGCCTCTCAACCAACATCTCTCCCACGAAGTCCGGCTCCATTTCTGCAGCGGGGTTGGGGAACTGGGCCCCGGGACTTGTCTCTGCCCCCAGGAAAGCAGTGGTGAAAACATGGTTGGTAGGTCCCTGTATGTCATGAGAAAGCTGCTTTGCTTTTAAAACTTCTTCAGTATGGAGCATCTAAGATGAAAACTTTCTCTTGCTAATATTGATATTGCTAATAATATATCTTACTAAGAGTTTTGGCCATTTCTGTGAAGATTCAGAGGAAACAAGGAGAACTGAGGTGGATTCCATTTGCCCTAGCACCTGAACCTGGCTACTGGCTTTAGCTAATTGGCCAAGCTGAAAAGGAATTTTTTCTAGAGTGTTGAGAACAAAGCATTTTGGAGTGTGTATGTGTGTGTGTGTGTGTGTGTGTGTGTGTGTAATTATGTCAAAAGACCTGATAAATAAATGCATAGTTTGGAATGGAGAAGTTAGTCATTAAAGTATAGGGGAAAACGTGAAAAACTTTGAAATGATCCCCAAACATCATTGGATGTACTGTCTATGCATCCTTTCAGGTTATTGAGCTATTTTATAATTCTATGAATTGTAGTAAAATGGATAGTAATGCAAATGATTTTTGTCCTGAGAAATGACGATTGTATTTGTAGAACTGACTCATGAATATTGACCAATTTTGCTGATTTTGCATTTGTTTGTAAATTTTTCTCACATTCCAGATGTCTATATATTTATCTAAATATCTAAATATCTATTTATTTTTTTTAATTTTTTTACATAAAAATATATTTATCTAAATATCTATATATATCTATCTATATAAGAATCTATATATTTAGATAATTCTTTGAACAGGTTATAGCATTATACTGATTTTCTGATTAATGACAAAATCTCTAACATGTTTGCATTTTAGATAATTCTTTGAACAGGTTATAGCATTATACTGATTTTCTGATTAATGACAAAATCTCTAACATGTTTGCATTTTATAACTGTATGAAAGACATGACTATCCCTCTTAAAAACTATCTTTTGACGTGTCCACAGAGAAAGGGCCATGTGAGGATACAGTGACAAAGCCACCATCTGCAAGCCAAGCAGACAGGCTTCCAGAGAAACCAAATCTGCTGACACCCTGATCTGTACTACCAGCTTCTAGAACAATGAGAAATATATTTCTGTTATTTACGCTCCCCAGTGTGGGGTATTTTGTTATGGGAGCCCTAGCAGACCAAGACTGTTTACCCAATTTGTTTATCCATTCTCTTGTTGATGGACGTTTGGTTGTTTCCAGTTTTTTTTTTTTTGTTTTTTTTTTTTACAATTGTGAATAAATAAAGCTGCTCTTAACATTTATATACAAAAATTGTGCTTGTGTGCTAAGTCACTTCAGCTGTGTTCAACTCTTTGTGACCCTGTGGACTGTAGCCTGCCAGGCTCCTGTGTCCATGGGATTCTCCAGGCAAGAATACTGGATTGGGTTGCCGTGCCCTCCTCTGGGGGATCTTCCCAACCCAGGAAAAGAACTGGCATCTCTTATGTCTCCTGCATTGGCAGGTGGGTTCTTTACCACTAGCGCCACCTGGGAAGCCCATACAAAAATTATCCTTGGTCAAATTAATTCAATTTATGTTTTCAACGAATATTTCTTAGTGTAAGCCAGGCATTATGGTTGGACAATGAGAACAGAAAAACAGATGGCATCCTTGCCCTCAAGAACAGTCTAGAATGGAAAAATTTGTAGTGGTGGGTACGTCTGTGCTCAGTTGTGTCTGACTCTTTGAAACTCCAAGGACTGTAGCCCACCAGACTCCTGTCCATGGGATTTCCCAGGCAAGAATACAGGAGTGGGTTGCCATTTCCTTCTCCAGGAGATCTTCTCGACCCAAGGATCAAACCCATGTATCCTGCATTGCAGGCGCTGAGCCACTGGGGGACAAGAGAGCTGAGCCTGTATATGCCCAAAATAAAGTACAATCGCCCTATGTGGATCTGTCTAGTCTCTGGACATGCATTGCCCCTAAGGGGCGTGGTTTGGGGTGAGGCAACCAGCTGCCACTGAGGCATACCTCGGAGGAGCTGTCAACCAGAGACACTGCTCACAGCACCCCCACACCTGTGGCCCACACCTGTGGCCCAGACCTGTGATGCAGACCTTTCCTTAGACAGAGACCTGGCTGGTGCACTCTGGCTCCACCATAATCCACCTTGTACGCCATTCAGCTCACTTTTCCACACGTGTTCTTCCAGGACTGTGGTGAGCTTTTCCTCCTGAGGGAGGTTAAAAGGATGAGACAGCCCCTCACTTGATGCAGCTGATGCTCTTTCCTTCTAGATGCCCCTCATCATCAGTTTTCAGCTCTCCCAGCCTCAGAGGCTTGTCTGGTGATGTGACCCTGACCTTACCCCCAAGGAGCCTGGGCCCTGGTCACCGTGTCCTTGGACTGAAGTTTCGGTATCTCTCCATTTACACCACAACTGAGCAAAGAAGTATCAGGGTACTCAGATCACCTGTATTAAAAAAAAAATAACTTTCTTTCCACAAAAAGGACAAAAGCATGACAAGCAGATATAAAGATGAATGAAGGGACTCCTCAAGATGGGAGAGGAAATGGGTGGACATGGAGTACATCTCTCTCCATGGATGCATCAGGAATACACCTTCAGACACAGAAGGTCTTGCAGAACACTAGCTGAGAGGGGGCAGGGGTCCCTGACCACTGGAAAGGAATATATATCCACACAATACTGGCTAGGACCAAGGAAGGAGGGGAAAAAGAGGAGAATGAGCAGCTGGACCTGCGTCCGGGATGGGGAAACTGAAAGTGAAAGTGTCAGTTGCTCAGTTGGATCTGGCTCTTTGCAACTCTATGGACTGTAGCCCACCAGGCTCCTCTGTCCACGTAATTTTCCAGGCAGCAATACTAGAATGGGTAGCCATTCCCTTCTCCAGGGGATCTTCCCAACCCAAGGATCGAACCTGGGTCTCCAGCACTGCAGGACATTCTTTACCATCCCAGCCATCAGGAGGAACTGAAGCAGGGGTCAAATCCCAACATGGGACAAGGGTCTGGGACAGCGGAGAAGAATTTGAGGCTGTTGCAAAGTGCAGTGGCTGATCTATATAACAGTCCGAATAGAAAGAAAACCACACAGACAATCCTTGCCACAGCCTTACGTACCCTGGACAGGGATGCAAATCCTCTGGAACCCTTGGTGGCTGGGAACTGGAGTGCAGGGATTGGAGAGCAACCCCAGGATGAGGTCTGCTGTTGATTGTAGGGAAATGGCCAGAGGGGACATGAGAGAGGAGATCGTGGTAGGAAATGCCTTTGGAGGAAAGCAGAGGAGCCAGGGAGGCAAGGTGATGATGCTGAGTCATGCGCAGGGGATGGAGCCATCACTGTAGCTTCACTCTCTGCAGACCAGCGCTGATAGTTGACGGATAGAGAAAGACCCCAGGGAGGGTAGCCCTTCAAGTGCCTAATGCACTGAGCAATAGAGAAGGGACCCCAGCCAGGGATTTGCCTTGGAAACAAACTGAACTCATTCTGTTGTTTTTGAGATTGCATCCAAGTATTGCATTTTGGACTCTTTTGTTGACTATCAGGGCTACTCCATTTCTTATAAAGGATTCTTGCCCATAGTAGTAGATATACTGGTTATTTGAATTAAATTTGCCCATTCCCATCCATTTTAGTTCACCAATTCCTAAAATGTCGATGTTCATTCTTGCCATCTCCTTTTTGATCACTTCCGATTTACCTTGATTCATGGGCCTAACATTCCAGATTCCTATGCAATGCTGTTCTTTACAGCATCGGACTTTATTTCACCACCAGACACATCCAGAACTGGGTATCATTTCCACGCTGGCTCAGCCTCTTCATTCCTCCTGGAGCTATTTCTCCACCCTTCTCTAGTAGCATATCAGGCGCCTACTGACCTGGGGAGTTCATCTTTCAGTCTCATATCTTTTTGCCTTTTCATACTGTTCATGGGGTTCTCAAGGCAAGAATACTGAAGTGGTTGGCCATTTCCTTCTCCAGTGGACCACATTCTGTCAGAACTCCCACCATGACCTGTCCATCGTGGTTGGACAGGCACATAGTTTCACTGAGTTACAGAAGGCTGTGATCCATATGATCATTTTGGTTAGTTTTCTGTGATTGTGGTTTTCGCTCTGGAGGCCAAGAGATTGTAGTTCTTGCTTCTATCTGCCCTGTGACGGATGAGGCAAAAATCCCTTAGAAGAAATGGAGTAGCCCTCATAGTCAACAAAAGAGTCTGAAATGCAGTACCCAGGTGCAATCTCAAAAAACTGCAGAATGATCTCTGTTCGTTTTTAAGGCAAACCATTCAACATCACAGTAATCCAAGTCTATACCCTAACTACTAACGTCAAGAAAGCTAAAGTTGAATGATTCTATGAAGACCTACAAGACTTTTTAGAACTAACACCAAAAAATGCCTTTTTCATCATAGGGGATTGGAATGCAAAAGTAAGAAGTCAAGAGATACCTGGAATAACAGGCAAGATTGGCCTTGGAGTACAAAATGAAGTAGGGCAAAGGCTAACAGGGTTTTGCCAAAAGATTTCTCTGGTCATAGCAAACATCCTCTTCCAACAACACAAGAGACGACTCTACGCATGAACATCACCAGGTGGTCAACACCAAAATCAGACGGATTATATTCTTTGCAGCCAAAGATGGAGAAGCTCTAAACAGTCAGCAAAAACAAGACCTGGAGCTCAGATCATGAACTCCTTATTGCAAAATTCAGACTTAAAATGAAGAAAGTAGGGAAAGTTATTAGGCCATTCAGATATAACCTAAATCAAATCCCTTATGATTATACAGAAGTGACAAATAGATTCAAGGAATTAGATCTGATAGAGAGCCTGAAGAACTATAGACAGAGGTTTGTAACATTGTACAGGAGGTGATTACCAAAACCATCCCAAAGTAAAAGACGTCGTAAGAAGGCAAAATGGTTGTTTGAGGAGGCCTTACAAATAGCGGAGAAAAGAAGAGAAGCAAAAGGCAAAGGAAAAAAGGAAAGATATACTCAACTGAGTGCAGAGTTCCAAAGAATAGCAAGGAGAGATAAGAAAGTCTTCCTCAGTGATCAATGCAAATAAATAGAAGAAAACAATAGAACAGGAAAGACTAGAGATCTTTTCAAGAAAATCAGAGATACCAAGGGAACATTTCATGCAAAGACGGCAAAACAAAGGACAGAAACAGCAAGGACCTAACAGAAACAGAAGAGATTAAGAAGAGGTGGTAAGAATACACAGAAGAACTATACAAAAAAGATCTTGATGACCTGGATAAACATGATGGTGTGATCACTCGCCTAGAGCCAGACATTCTGGAGTGTGAAGTCAAGTGGGCCTTAGGAAGCATTACTATGAACAAAGCTAGTGAAGGTGATGGAATTACAGCTTGGCTATTTCAAATCCTAAAAGATGATGCTGTTAAAGTGCTGCACTCAATATGCGAGCAAATTTGGGAAACTCAGCACTGGCCACAGGACTGAAAAAGGTCAGTTTTTATTCCAGTCCCAAAGAAGGACAATGCCAAAGAATGCTCAGACTACCACACAATTGCACTCATTTTATGTGCTAGTAAGGTCATGCTCAAAATCCTTCAACCTAGGCTTCAACAGTACACAAACCAAGAACTTGCAGATGTACCAGGTGGATTTAGAAAAGGCAGAGGAAACAGGGATCAAATTGTCAACATCTGTTGGATCATAGAAAAAGCAAGAGAAAAAGCAAGTAGAAAAGCAAGTAGAAAACCATTTACTTCTGCTTCATCAGCTAACCTAAAGCTTTTGACTGTGCTGATCACAACAAACTGTGGAAAATTGTTAAAGAGATGGAAAAACCAGACCACTTTACCTGTCTCCTGAGAAACTTGTATTTAGGTCAAGAAGCAAAAGGTAGAACCAGACATGGAGAAATGGACTGGTTCAAAATTGGGAAAGGAGTACATCAAGGCTGTATATTGTCACCCTATTTATTTAACTTATATGCAGAGTATATCATGAGAAGTGCTGGGCTGGATGAAGCACAAGTTGGAATCAAGATTGCTAGGAGAAATATCAATAACCTCAGATATAGAGATGACACCACCCTTTTGGCAGAAATCAAAGAAGAACTAAAGAGCCTCTTGATGAAAGTGAAAAAGGAGAGTGAAACAGCTAGTTTAAAACTCAACATTCAAAAAACTAAGATCATGAAATCCAATCTCTTCACTTCAATGCAAATAGATGGGGAAAAAGTGGAAATAGTGACAGACTTTATTTTCTTGGGCTCCAAAATCACTGCAGATGGTGACTGCAGCCATGAAATTAAAAGATGCCTGCTCCTTGGAAGAAAAGCTGTGACCAACCTAGACAACATATTAAAAAGCAGAGATATCACTTTGCTGACAAAGGTCTGTCTAGTGAAAGCTATGGTTTTTTTTTACAGTAGTCTGGTACAGATGTGTGAGTTGGACCATGAAGGCTGAGAGTTGAAGAATTGATGCTTTCAAACTGTGGTGTTGGAGAAGACTCTTGAGAGTCCCTTGGACTGCAAGGAGATCAAACCAGTCAATCCTAAAGGAAATCAACCCTGAATATTCATTGGAAGGACTGATGCTGAAACTGAAGCTCCAATAATTTGGCCACTTGATGCAAAGAGCCAACTCACTGGAAAAGACCTTGATGCTGGGAAAACTGAGGGCAGAAGGGGACGACAGAGGATGAGATGGATGGATGGCATCCCTGACTCAATGGACATGGGTTTGAGCAGACTCCGGGAGACAGTGATCACTAAGACAGGGAAGCCTGACGTCCTGCAGTAGTCCATGGGGGTCACAAAGAGTTGGACATGACTTAGTGACTGAAGAATAACAACAGTCATCTTGACCAACTTTGGGTGGATTTGTGCTGCCACCTGGCTTTTGTTTTTACTGAGTCCCACCACTTTCACAGTTCTGGAAGGGTGTCTTCATAGAAGAGAGTCACCTCTGAACTATTAGTGATGCTGGTATACCTCTGACCATTACCTTCTCCATGGCCTTTGTTCATGGTAAGTCCTCTTGGCCTTCCAGCCATAGTGTATCCAGCAAGCCCACTTCCCTAGCTTTGTGGCCCCTGCCTTCACTGTCTGCTGTAGCAATTCTGGAATTTTAACTTTGCTGAATACGGACAATCGCTTTTTCAATGTTTCTAGCAGCTATCATCGTAGCCAGTTTTTAACCAACTTCTGGAATCCTTGCTAGGGAGTTGTATCTTGTCGAGCACTTCCAAGTCAAACATACTTCTCTATTCAATCTTATATTCTGGAACCCTCTTATATTCAAGAACCCTCAGGATATCCTCCAGCTCCTACAAAATATGGAACAGGGGTGGGAGGGCTAGTGAGGATTATGTGGAGTTACGTCTACAGGCTCAGAGTGTTCTCAGGGGTTTGAGGAGTCAAAACCTATGCAAGGGATCCAACCAGATGTTGCATCTGATGTGTCAGGCTTTCCCATAGTGGGTCCTGACCTAGCACAACCTGCCTTGGTTGGTTGGTTAACTGTCTTTGAAGGTCTACTACTCTGGTAAGTCCTTTGTCCTTCCTCTTCCCTCCCACAGTAGGAGATGAGCTTCTTTGTATGGCAACGGAGAGGCCCTGATTCTACATCTGGCTTTCAATTGCCTGGTACTTGTCTTCAGCCATTCTTGCTCCTTCTGTAGCTATCAATGGTACTTAGCAATAGCCATCCAATTTCATTTCTCTATAGCTCTTTTCTCCTCTTCACATCTTCAATGCCTGATCCATCGCAAGTTCATCCCTTCTCCAGTATACCATCCTGATTCACCATGGATGAAACTTTTAAAAATTGCAGGGAAGACAGGGAAGGAACGTGACTGGCTCAAGGGAGAAGACTCCTGTGAAAAGCAGTTGATTAAGGAGCTCATTTGTTACTATTTAAAAGAGCCCCAAGAACTGTCATCCCTGGAGGGGCAGAGGATAAATTCTCACCAACAATCAGAGAACCCAGCTTGCTGAGGAACCTATAGTTTGTGTGTGTGTGTGTTTTGTGGAAAGAAAGTGTTCTTTGATTTTCTTTAAAACGGATACATTCTGATCAGGCATAGCTTTGGAAAGAAGCTGCTTCCTAGTTCCTGCTAAGCACGAAATATATGTGTATGTTTTTTTCCTTCTAAGGAATAGGGAGAATGTGGGCTATTCAGTCAGTCGGATCTGCATCTTAATTCCAGGGTCAGCAGTTACTGCAGTGTCCACAGCCGAGCACTGAGCACTTTCTCCTCTATAAATGGTGCTAACACTACACGATGTCACTGATGTGAGATGGTCCCTGCCTGTGCTGGGCAGTGAGGGTCAGCAGTGACTACTCTGCCCTTGGGGGACCTTATCTGTTCTCTGTGGAGTAGAACAGAAAGTTCATGGGATGAAGAAACAGCTGCTAATTATCAGGAAGGGAGCACCAGGATGACGTTTTCACACAACTTGATTCAACACAGGATCGCTGACCAGTTTGTCAGTAAGCAAGTGTTCCTAAGAGGCACAACCTCTGTAGCAATTGATGAAAAAAAAAAAGTCAATTACTTCCTAAATTTGCTCAATAGTTTATCTACTAATAATCTCTAGAAGTTACCTTTCACTTTAACAAATATTCATTAGGCTTCTACTATCATCTAGGTACTTGACACATTTCGGTAAATATGATTTTGTGTGACTTCCCAGTGACAAAACATCTTTGGAAAAAGGATGTCTCCCCTCCCTTGATTTGTATTACTGCTAGAACTCCAGACTAGACTAAGATTGGGGCATTGCATGTAAGGAAATCAGCGTATATCCTCATGGTCACTGACAACAGCTGGCAGCAGGACACACACCCTACCCAGCAAGTTTTTTGACAAAGGCTGCCAGGGATGGGCTTAAAGATTCTTAAAAAAATCTATGGAACTGCAGGCAAAAAAATATCTGAATTCAATAATTGACAGGAACAATCTTTGACAAACAAGTTTCTAAACTATCTTTGATATTTCATTATCAAAGGGCTGCAGAAGACTTGATTGACTAAAATTAAAAATGTAAAACACTACAGCGTATGTATACACCTATAGGCATACAAATGTTGAGCATGTATTTTCATCATCAGATTATAGAAAGAGGTGCTGAGGATCCAACAAGTCATATATATCCACAGCTTATCTGACTTTAACCTGGTAACTGCATGTTATCATATTCTGATTTAGTCAATAAAATATTTTTCTCTTTTGAGTATATTTAACCTGGGGTCAGTTAATTTGATGACTTTTTCTAGATAGATAGGAGTAATAATCCAGGAATTCCACAGAAAATTCTATGTTCCCACAGTGTCTGGGTATGGTGTCAGCTGTCCAGCATGTAACTAAAAAAAAGATCGGCTGCATCAATCCCATTGCTTTAGGGTCACACTTCATATATTACCTAAAGAAAAAAGTGCTGTTTTAGATTATTTTTCAATTTAGTAAGAGTTAAAAAATGTTCACCCGTGAAGTCTGTTTGCCCTAAACCCTTAACAAGTTAGTAGTCCTAAGAGGAATCATGTTCAGGATACAAGAAACCCAGAGAGAAAACACACATAGTCACACAAACCATTCACCAGTGACAAAGGAGTCAGTAAACTGTTGGAAAACAGAGAAAGCTTGTAATAATGAAAAAAGAACAGTTTTTTTTTTAACCAATCACTTATTTTCTTTTAAAAACACATAACCACATTAACTTTTTGCTTTATACAACCATCTAGAAACTATAAAACAGTACCACATTGTGCATTAAACCTACTTTCAAGAAGGGAACGCCACACTTCATAAGAATTCTACCCATGTAAGAAGGAAAAAGGAGACAGTTAATAGCATAGTCACAGATACAACATGAGTCCAAGCAAGCATCAATTCTTTGACATCACCTTTTCCATTTACCAGAGTGGAGGGAGTAAGAAAGAAATCAAGGGAGAAAAAGGAGGGAAAGAAGCACCCACAGAGGACTAATCACATTCCATGGTTACTTTTGACAACTATAGCTCAGTTTCATAGAATAGTATCACCTGACCAACACAATGTGGCGGGGTGGGGTGGGGTGAAGGAAACATGAGTAAGAGGGAGAAGGTTCAAAAAGACAGGTACATTTTACACCCTATTGCCCTCCTAAATACTCTTCACTGATACAAGCTTCTGTGCTAATCTGGAAAACGGTAAGATATTAATCTTCACAATGTGATAAAGCTTATGAGTTCTGCTCTTTCTGCAAGTGTGAGTGGCTCACAATTGTATAGTTCAAAAGAATAACAATGTCACAATCAGCTACTCTTTCGGGATTCCCCACAATCTTTCTCCTATTTCCACCATGCTGGTGTTGCAGCATGGACCATCAGGGAATTGTAGGGAGGGACTTCAGAGATAATGATAAAAGGAGAGTGAGATGAAATCCTTTCTCTTTCTTAGAAGTTCACATCTTTCTGATAGTTAAGTCTTCCCTCTGTTTTCTGGTGGTTCAGAGGAAAGGGCATAGGAAGAACTAAGGTAATATGGTGGACGTTTACTCAAGTAACTGGTCTGACGGTATATAAGATGAGATGGTGTAATTAGCAGACACACTGGATCCAAGGCAAACAGTTGGTTATTTGATTGTCCTCCTTAGGTTGATGGCATAAAACAAAACAAACAAAAAAACTGAAGGTAGCTTTAATAATAAAATAAGCTAAAGTTCTCTGCTATAAGGAAACATACTTTAGATGAAAAGCAGTATAATTTGTTTCTCTTCAGGGAAACTCATCTTGTCCCTCTGACTTCCTCTTCTGTAGTAAGTGTGTTGAAAGTGTTAGGCCAATGTGATAACCACCATACTCCATAGTAAGCAAGCAAATACATTCCGGAAGGTTGTTTTTAAGGGGCAACTCAATATCACAGTTTTGCCAATTCATATTAGAAAGGCATGATGAACCATTCGCATCAGCAGGCTCCTCTCAATTCCCAGGCAAATTTCTCATATCATTTAAATTAAGCTCCGAACTTCTTTGACGTCTTCATATTTGGTGAGTGGTGTGGATTAACGCTGGGTAAATTACTGGTTTGTAGCGTTAATCAGCACAAATTTCTTACAATCTAATATGATAAACTCTAGCCCACATTACCACTGTGCTGACATTGTATAGACTGAAAATATAATGCAGAAAGTTAGCTTTTAAGATTTGCTATCAAGACTGACACCTGAAATGCAGAAATTTATGTGTTTAAGCAATTTGTAAAATCTCTTTAACCCTTCCTTGCTTCAGCTAAACATCAAAAGCAAGAAATAAGCCAGATGCATCATAAAAAGGAATGAATTAAGCTCAAAATTTTGATTTACTTCTCTTAACTTTTCCTGAAGTTCTACTAGAACTTTTATTGTCTTAACTCAGTGACATAGATTATATCTATTACTGGCTTTAAAAATTAGATGTGTTAAAAGTTTGGTGATTTTGTAGTTGAGAAAGCCTTAGATTCAATGTAACTTTTTTCAATCTGAGAAGCCACTTTAATTTTTAAAATTTCAATATGCTGTACAGCTCTTGTTTCTTAAGAGCTAAAAAATTTCATGCAAACTATTACAGAAAATAATCTGAAATTCATTTACCAAATAAAGTGCAATCACATGAGAGAATCCTAAATATTTGAATAAAATAACACCATGGATAGTTATTTTCTAAATTACTTTCCTTAGACTAAAAATTTTTTCTAGTCATTGCTAAGAAAATTGCATTTGGGCATAAAGAACTATTTCCCGAGTAAAGGAAAGTAGAGGAGAAAGAGGGTAGCAAAACAGGCAGGTGGCTACCAGCAGTATAACCACCCAAAGCAAAGACTGCAAAAGGCAGCATCACCTCCATGTGATCAAGCTCATCCACTTTCCTCACTGCCCGGTTCTGCTGCCAAGCTCCAACTTCCTCTTGCTCTTCTCTGCTACCTCCACAATTACCTTATTTCTCTTCAACTAAATGTCTGTTAATCAGTGCCTGTACACTCAATAATAGGCTATTTTCTCCTATTCTTAACTTGCCTTAATTAAGAAAGCATGAACTGCTTTCTCTAGTTATCATGAATATACTTTGGTCAACCATGGTAGAAGGATACCATATACCAACAAGTTACTTCTAACGAAATCTCAGTTAAAATCTTCAAACTACATGCTGGGATACTGGGATGTCACAAATCCGAGGGGCTGGGCTCCATTTTCCTTCTCTAAGGGTTCACACATGCTTCTGCTGGGGTGACTGGCATTCTCCTCCCACAACACTGCTTCTGTATCTGAAATGAAGCAGCTTTTTTAAGGAGAGAAAGGGCTGATGCAGAAAAAGAAAGTTGCACATGTTTCCAACCTCCTTCCAATCTTAAAAATAACTATTATAACCTAATTAATGATGACAATGTGTGATCATTTTACTGTCTCTCTGTATGGTATGAAGTCCTCAATTACTCCATTTTAATGGTATAGGCAGCCTTAATTAGAGGAGCATATCTGTGCATAGAAAATAAGCCACTTTTGTCTTTTACTTTCTCTACACACATCAATGCTTTCCATATTATCACAAAATGAAAAAGAAATTTTATCCTCTTTTAAAAATACTTCTTTTTCATTCATTTGGGGGTATTTTAACTGATATCATCAATTGAGTGATTCTCAAATAAAATAAAACTAGACTTCCTAAACCTAAAATCAGGTGAAGTTTTTCCTTTGGTTAGATTGCTGCTCCTTTAAAATAACTCTGTGATGTTCATTTCCTAGGAGTTCTATTGAGAGTTTCAGTGTACAAAACGCTTCAGTAAAATTTTAGGTAGGACACAGCATTCACAACTACAGCATACAAAAGTTAGGTGACAAAAATGCACATTGCCTTTTCTGGAGGAAAAAATTATAAATTCTATCTTCCAAACTGTTTCCTCTTGATGAGGAAAAGCCTTCTTTTCTCTTTACAGCTTCAGGAGGAACATAAAGCTGTTGTATTTAAAAACATGTTTAAGCATCTGTCAAAGTAAGCTGAATGTTACCTAAGCCTTATCATTCCCGAACAAACTATTCTGATAGGACCAACAGCAGAAAAAGAATATATTCAAACAATGCATTATCTATGAAAAAATAATACTGATCAGGGTTGAGAATCATTATAGTTGAAAAAAGACCAAACTGGCCATAGGATACACTAAAGTAAAAACACTGGGGAATTAAAATACCAGAAGTCAACTGTAAGATTTTACGTGTATCATTATATAGGTTTACTAACAGAGAATGAAGCTGACAAGTCAAATTGCTCTGGATACACATTAGTACCACCAATTTTATTTGTACAAGAAATGACTGGTCCACTGGACTTTTCTATATAACTCAGTAATAATTACTGCTCCTTCTGGACAGACCAGTGATATTTCCCCCATAGTTTTAATGTACAAACCCAGAATAGTTAGGAAAAAAATCCCAAGTATAAATAATGCAACCTTTAATCTATTAAGGGCCACTAAATTGTTACCACTGATTATTAGAAATGATCCATTTTATTTAAACTTAAAAAAAAAATTAAATTTCTCTTCTTCAGTTGTGGGCCAAGGAATATGCTTGGCAAGACAAACAAAGCAGTAAAGACCACAGAGATTTGTGATTTTTCAGAAAAAAAATGTCTCAATTCAGGAAGGGACCAAATTTTGGAAGCTTGACAGAATAAAGATGAAAAAATTCCTTTAAAAAGAAAATGTTAGTTAATTGGTAAAATTTTGGTAGTAACAGGAATTTTAATTAATCTCCTGGAATCATGACAGGGATAAGTGAAGACTTGTGATGCATGGCATAAGAGCTAATGACAAAAGGGTATACCAAAGGGCAGTAATTATATGCTTTTAATACTAAGTAAATGATAATGCTAAATTTAATGCCAATCACATTCAAGGGAGAAAAATCCTTTAGGGTTTTTGGGCTTATCTGATGACTTAGGAAATAGGAAAGAAATTAGACAAAAGTGAAAATGAGCATCGTGTACAGACCATCATAGTCTGAAATTTCTAAGAAATATGCTTTTTGTGTATAACCAAGCTTAGGCCCCCCAAATTGTACAGTTCTTCCGTCACAGGAGGGCGTGAAATCTAATGTTCATCCTTTAAAACTGCTGGGAGAAACGGCTGCCAATCTCTGTTTCATCGCTGTCAAGTGAGAGAGGAAAGATAACTTGTTCTATGCTCTCAAAAGCACGGTTTCCCCAAGACAGACTTTTAATTTGATCAACTTCTGGCTAAAGTAAGTGGGCCCAGAAGAAAAACTATCCAATGAGGGTGTAGAGAGTCTATGAAATAGCTGTGCCTTCTAATCCCAAGTTGGTAAACGCTGTACTTCAATTACCCTACATGTTGAAGCTTAATAAGGCGTAACTTCAGTTACGGTTGGAATATGGGCAAATGTATTCCACATCTGTTCCTTAAAAAAATGTATCAGACCTCTTCAATAAATTTCAACTGGTCGCGTGGACGTGTGTGAAGGCTTTGTTGCAGGAGACACGCTCAGGATTCAGAAGCAGCAGCAACTTAAAACATCAGTAATAAAACTTTGGCTTAAAATTAAAAAGAAAGGAAGGAAAAGTCAAACAGGTACAAGTCGTCTCATGAAAGAGGTATTGTGGACTAAACCCTCAAATGCTGTCCAACATTAGTTTCCCCTGTCTTCACTGTTACCACCTTCATTGTACAGGAGTTATATCATTCTTTTATGGTTAAGTTTCATAAATAATGAGAAAACCATATGTAACAAATACATCATCTTTCCCACCCACCCAGCAACCCTCCCCAAAATAAGAAAAGTTACATCAAATTAAAAAGTAGCTTCGTGAATGAAGGTACTGCTCTAAGTTGCACTTTTCCTGCAAGTGCGGCCAGTGCTTTTGCGCTGGGTATGAAGGAAAGGAAAAGATTCTCCACATAAACTGACAAAAAATTTAAAAATCAATGTCCGGTTTCAACCAGTCAAAACCGGGCCAAGCGGAAGCCGAGGTATCTCGGTACCGTCCCATCAGAGGGTCCTTGCAATGCCTGTTCTTCATCCTGATAGGTTATCTGTATCCTTGTGATTGTAAACAATCCAGGAGATACTATATTTTTGTTCCTTAAAATGTCCTCTGATTGGCAAAATGAAGTAAATATTTGTCTTAAAAATAGAAAATGAAAATTAAACAAGAAGAAAAGAAAAGAAACACAGTGAGCTTGTTTGGAGTCCATAGGATCCGATCTGGAAGAGCTCGGAAAATGTGTTATATATCTTCTCCTGTTTTCGGCTGGAAAGGTACTAGAGGTTGCGTTGGTCGAGGAAAGAATTGTAGAGTAGGAAAACCAAGGATGTTAATCTAGACTTCAGAGGATTCAAGTGTTAGCTTCATCATCTGTGTCTTCTATCAATACCTTAGTGTCACGAGCCTTGGATCTAGTGGTAATGAGAGGAAAAAAGAATACTTAGTCCATTACTAAAATACAAACACATCCAAAGTATTAGGTACATTTTCAATCTTACTACCATTAAAAATACATCATAACCAGTCATGGACACTATATACTACACCAGATCGACTGCTCCTAGAGCTTTGTATTAAATTTCAGATATTACTGTAAAAACACTAAGAAACTATATTGCAACCAGAGGAAGGAAACAACAATGGCAGGTCATGTGTAATGTGCAATGGAGGGGTTTAGATTTTATGATGTATTTTTTTAAGCTCTCCGAGATGCCAATTTTCATCTCTGTAAAGCAGGAATAATGACACCTTTTTACATAATACTGTCTCTCACTTCATGGAGACAGTATGAATATCAAGCGAGAGAATAGATATAAAAAGCATCAGTAAAGCATTAAACAATACAAAGAATTACAATGAGGGTGACAGAAAAATCATTTGAAGAACACATGAAAAACCAGGAGGGTTGGCCAGTAGATTAAGACTAAAGGAGAGACATGACAGTTGATCAAGTATACACAGAAGACGGGCTTCCCTGGTGGCTCAGACGGTAAAGAATCCGCCTGCAATGCGGGAGACCTGGGTTCAATCCCTGGCTTGGGAAGATCCCCTGGAGGAGGGCATGGCAACTCTCTCCGGTATTCTTGCTTGGAGAATCCCCATGGACAGAGGAGCCTGGTGGGCTACAGTCTATGGGGTCACAAAGAGTCGGACACGACTGAGTGACTACGCACAGCACACAGAAGAGAGAATACTAAATCATGTTAGAAAGCCCAACAAGGATCAACTGGTTGAAGTTATACTGAAGCATATTTCAACATAAGCTATCTACCACAGTAAATATCCAACAATAAAATCAGGTGCCTTGTATAGTTATAAACTTCACTATCACTGATGACTGTTAATCAGAATAAGATAATCAACCATTCAGGATTCCATAAAAGAGATTCTTGTACAGGATGAAAAATGGAGTATTAGATAAAGTCAAAATATTCTGCAACTCATGAGCTCTATGAGGTAAAGTAGGTATTATTATTACTTGACAGAGGTAGAAATGGACATTCCAAATGTTAAGGATGTGTTAAATGGCTGCATGAGTCTCAAAGTTAGCATTCAGTCTCAGATCTTATTTTAGATTTGCTACTGTCTCCTTTGCACATAACCTGCTCCATTGTTCTAAATGTCTTCCTCTGGAGGCAATCTAGTATGCTGGGGTTTTTCCGCTGAACATCTGAAACTGAACATAAAAGATCTACTGCGTCCTTGTTTTTGAAGCAGAAAGAGTGTATGTCTGGATTGCCCTCTGCTGGTAACTAGCGAGGACTTCACTTTCAAATTTAGGAGCTCAATGGGACAACCATCTATTGCACTGTCTTCCAGCCCTTTGTGGACCTTCCCTTACTACCTCTACCAGTCTCCACATCCCCTCCTCTTGCTTCTTCAAACTCTGCTTCCTGCTGTATGTAATGGTATCATGCTTTGTTCTGACGTTCTTCCTACTGACCTCCCTGACCATTCCTTTCCTACCCCTTTTGTTTGTTCTTTTTCTTCTCTTGCTTGTGCTTGTTCCCTAAGACACTTCCTTGCTCTGCTTTTCTCTACCTTCTCTTCTTTAGAGAACTTACAAATTCTATCTGAACGCTCAGACAATTTCTCCTCTGCTCCCTGTGGGTTATTACCATCTCTAATTTTTTTTTTAACTTCCTTTAAAATGTTTCCTTGTTTTCTTTTTTGTCCTACTCTAAGAGCCCTAATCCAAGTCTTTAATGTTCCATACTTAAGAATAATGCAATTGTCTTTTAATTGATCCAGCCTTCAGTTTTCCCTTTCCCAATATATGTTGCACAGTGCCACTGAAAGTTATGAATATATTACTTTCATAACATTCTATGAAAAAATTCTCTGTGACTTCTTCCTGCCTACAAGATAAAGCTTTCAGTCTTCTACAATCATACTTCATTCAGCTAAATTTTGTTACTATTTGTTACGAGCTCTAGTCACATGGCTTTTCTTTCCATCCCTCATTTCCACCTTCATGTCTTTACTGTGCCTCTAGCCTATCCAAACACTCCCTTATCCTTCAGAAAACTGCCCTGTCTCCTCTTTCATTCCAATCCTTTGTGATATCTACTGTCTCTAAATTTCAAATGCGACCACATATACCCTATACTTAGAGGGTACAGCTATCCTCCAAGCAACTTTTAGGAATATACAAAGTCAATGACCGATAAAAATATTGCTGTAGGTATTTACTAAGAAAGTAAAAAAATAATAGCTTATACTTATTGTGCTCTTTCTGTGAGGAAACTGGTGTAAATTCCAAGTCATAACAAATAATCTACCTAGCCACCCTCTGAACAGGGACCATACTAATCCCAATTTCCAGATGAGCAATAATATAGAGAAATTAACTGATTTGGCCAAGATGACACAGATGTCAAGTGGCAGAACCAGGGTTCCTAAAATTTATAACTTGAAAATGATTTTTATACAAGATAAACTTAAGAGTCAAATAAATTATTCTCCAACAAGTTTTCCCCAGTGTGCTTTTAAGCCAAATCAGTAGGTATTAATTAATGCATTAATTAACATACTAATGATATTTTACACTATGTGTCCATTAAGACATTCTATACATAGGTTGTGAAAAATGGCTGAACACCAGCAATTTCATCAGGTGCAACATGACTGCTTCTTAACTTAAATGTTGTTGTTTAGTCGCTAAGTCACGTCCAGACTCTTTTGCAACCCCATGGACTGTAGCTTGCCAGGCTCCTCTGTCCGTCGGATTTCTCAAGGCAAGAATACTGGAGTGGGGTTGTTATTTCCTTCTCCAAACTTAAATGCTACCCAGTACTAAAACCTGAAGGGAACGCATCTCACAGAAGTGGCAGCCTACGTACTGAGAGGCGAGGCGAGGCCGGCGCAGGGATATGCTCTGACTGTACTTCCACGGCCGGTTCTTCTGGCGGTTCCGAACCCCATCTTCCTGGTCCATCATCTGCTCTAGCAGCGTCTGATCATCAGCATTCAGAGGGGCCACAGAGATGTCCCGCACAGCACGGAATTCACCACAGTTATTCAGATGTTCATTCTCCAGGCGGAAGAAGTTCCACACAAATCGCCTTAGCAAAATGGGGTAGGAGTAGGTGAATTACTTATAAAATTTGAATATACTACTACTATCACCTGTAGACCTCCAAGTACATCAACTTTCTACTCATGGAAATACACACACACACACACACACACACACACACACACACACACAAAGGAATTAAGGACTAGAATATTAAAATAGAAAAAGGTGGTGTGTGTGTTGGGGGGAAGGGGACAAAAACAGAATAGGCAAAGGAAAGGGACTCACAGAACACAGGTTCAAAGTACTCATTCTTTCACTTTATTGAACAAATATTTATTGAATACCTACAGTATGACAGGAAAAGCCACAGTATGACAGAGACAATGCCTATGCCTGTATAAGTGTAATTCCTAATAACAGAGACAGGTATGAAACAAATAAACAATTAGTTAACAGTATGTGCTCTGAAGAAAATAAAGCAGGGCAGGGGTACAGAACATGCTTCTTTGAAGAGATGACATCTAGCAGAAATCTGAATGATGTAAGGAAGCAAGTCAGGTAAAATTCTAAAGAAAAGAGTCTGAGGCAGAGGAAACAGCAAGTACAAAAGGGGCAGAAGAAACAGCAAGTACAAAAGGGATAGAGAAAACAGCAAATACAAAAGGTCCCACACTGGAGAGGACTTTGGTGTGTTAAAACAACAGCAATGTCAGTGGGGCTGGAATGGAACAAGAAGGTTAAAATGGCAGGAGACAAAGATGGAGAGGAAGAAAAGGGCCTGATCCACAGACAGCCTTAAAAGCCACAGTATAGAGTTTAGACTTATAGTGTGACAGAAAACAAGGAGTTCTGAGCTGGAGAATAATATGATTTAAGATCAATCTATCTGCTGCACTGTGAAGAGATCAAAGACAGCTGAAGGGAGATCAATTAGAAGATGTTGTAGTAGTCCAGGAAAGAGATGACTGAGACTTAGATACAGGTGGGGATAACAGAGGTGATGAGAAGCAGACAGACAGGATTTATTTATGAAGATGAGGCTTACTGGACATGGGATGTGGGTGGTCTCAGGTTTCTGTTTTCAGTGAATGGTGACACCCTTTACTAGAGATCTGAGTTGTTTCTATTGCCATTAGATACCCAAGAGGAAAATTCAGTAGCTAGATGGATATGAGTTTGCAGTTCAAGGGAGAGACTAGGACTACAGACAGCATAAGAACAGAATTTCAAGTCACGGGCTTAGGAATAAGTGGAGGAGAGGAGTAAAAGAGGATCAAACCCTACAGCATGCAACATTTACAATTTGGGAAGAGGAAAAAGAACCAGTAAACAAATCGAGATGGAACAGACCGTGAGACAGAAGAGAGTAGTTCCTGAGAAATCAAATGAAGAGCTTTGCTGAGAGGTAAAGTCAGATAGAAGAACCACCACTGGATTTAGGTAGAGGATAAAGAGGCAATATGATCTAAGAGCACAGATTCTGGGAGACTGTCTAGATTCAGATCAGGGATCTGCTACTTACTAGGTGTAACAGCCTTGGATGATTTACTTAACTTATGCTTCATCAGTAAACGAGACAGTAGCAGTACTTATCTGACAAGATTGTTGTAAGGATTCACTAAGTTAGTACATGTAAAGTGCTTGGAACAGTGCCAGGTACATAGAAGACAACACATTAGTGTTTGCTGCTGTTATTAATTATTAACAAAAGCCATTTAGTTTGAGTACTGAGGAAGAGGACGAGATGAATTAAAGGGAGAATGGGGAAGGAGTCAGAGAGCAGAGATAGCAAGTAAAGTTATCTCTTAAAGAGTTTTGCTGTAAAAGAGAGCACAAAAATGGGCAGTAGTTGCAGGAAGAAAAAAGATTCAAAGGATCTTTTTTGCTTCTGCTTTAAATGGGTGATATAACATCTGATGCTTTTAACCAAATAATTTTTTAAAAAGAAAAAATCAAGAATAAAAAAGTAATTGAGCTACCTCTTTTTTTTTTTTACTAGAAAAAAAATTAAAGCAGCATACATGAAAGATAAAGAAATGAATGGGGGGAGGTGGTGGTGATGAGAATTTCAATGACATTTCTATTCAGAATTACTTTAAAATTTCCATTGCAATTTCAACTTCAACCCATGGATTATTTATATATATGCTGCTAAATTTCTAAATGTTTGTGAATTTTCAGGTATCTTTTTGTGATTTTACTCTTCCAACATTTGTTAAGACTTCCTTTATACAGCCTAACACATGGTTAATTTTGGTAAATGTCCCATGTATATTTAAAAACATTTGTATTTAGTAGCTGGGTTGTACACAATGCTCTACATATGTCAATTAAGTCAAGTTGGTTAACTGATTACTTGTTTTCTTAAAATTTTATTTATTTATTTTTGTCTGTGCTGGGTCTTCATTTCTGTGTGGGCTTTTCTCTAGCTGTGGCCAGCAGGGGCTACTCTCTAGTTGCGGTGTGCAGGCTTCCTGCTGCTGTGGCTTTTCCTGTTGCAGAGCACGGGCTCTAAGGTTCAGAGGCTTCAGTAATTGTGGCACGTGGGCTCAGCAGTTGTGGTTTGCAGACTCTAGAGCACAGGCTCAACAGTTGTAGCGCACAGATTTAGCTGCTTCATGGCATATGGGATCTTCCTGGATCAGGGATCGAACTCATGTCTCCTGCATTGGCAGGTGGAGTCTGTACCAACTGAGGCACCAGGGAAGCCCTGATTACTGGTTTATACTGAGAAAAGTATGCTAACATTTTCCTCTAAAATTATAAATTTATCTACTTTTACTTTCTAGCAATGTCAACTTTCATTTTACTATTTTCAAGCTGTGTATTAGGTGCATACAAATTTGAATTGGCTATCACAGATGAATCTCAAAGTCTTTTGGTTTGGCAAATTTCTTTAGTGCAAAATCAGCTTTAGTGTTCTGCTTATCATGGGGTACCTGCCTTCACTTAAGAGTTTGGGCTATCATGTCAGATCACTGATGTTTTTAGGAATATTAAAAAAACATTTCTCTGACACTTTTATTATTTCCACTGAGAAGGTGGGCTAAATAACCCAGGTTGCTAAATTGTGAAGTGTGATCCTCAAAAGATTTTAATTCTAATTTCTGTTCTAAGACTTTTTACCTCCCTGTTTCTACTCACAACCCTTCTAATGGAGCTCAATGATTTTTTTTTAATTTAAAAACTTATTAAGTGTAACATACATTCAGAGAAGTGAACAAGTATGATGGGCACAGCATAATGAATATTAACAAATTGAACCCATTGTGTAATTAGCACACATTTCAAGAAACAGAACATTACTGCACCTTACTCCCCACTCAAGGAGGTTATCCTGGTGCCACTTCCACTCACTGTCCCACAAGGGCAAATATTATTTTGACTTCTAATACCATAGATAAATTTAGCCTGCTTTTGAACTTCATAAATTTGGACTCATACAGGGACATACTCTTTTGTGGCTAACTTCTTTGGCTCAATACTTTGCTTTGTGAGATTCATTCATGTTTTTGTATTTAGTCTTTTGTTCTCATTACTGAATAGATTTGCATGTGCATAAATATCACAATTTATCTATCTGCTCTAATATTACTAGGCCCTTGGGTAATCTCCACTTTGGTCTGCTGCAAATAATATTATTGTGAACATTCTTGTATGTGGATCTTGGTGCCCTTAGGTAAGCATTTCTGTTTGCTATATACCAAGGAGTTCATGCACAGCTTTGGTGGATACTGACAAAGAGTTTTCCAAAGTGGCTATTGTACTAGTTAGTTTCCTCCTACTTGCAGTGTTTGTAAATTCCAATTGTTCTATAGTCTTCTCAATACTTGGTGTGTCTGTAGTTTTCATTTTAGCATTTATAGGTGAGTAGCTGTATCTCAAAAGTAGCTTTAACTTGCATTTCTCTGATGACTAATCATGTAAAGAACATTTCCATATGTTCATTAGTCATTTAGATATTCAAATGGGAGTCCAATTCTAAAAAAAAAAGCTTCTAAAAAAGTTATCATCAGCATAACTTTGTAAGAATTAATGTCTTAGTCCTACAGTCAGAATTTTCCAACACTGAGGCAGATGAGAAGTCTGAGAAAAGCTGGAAATTTTAAGCTTTTCAGGTATAAGTTTTTAATGAAATCTAATTTGTAAGTATTAAGTAACATTTTAGGTAAAAAAAAAAATCTCTGATAAACTTTATAGTAGTCTGCTTACCGGAAAACCTCAAGGGGAGCAAAGACAGTAGCAATGATGTCCCCAGAATGAGGCAACGAAGTCATGGAGGTAATTGAGATCTGGATAGTCCAAGCAAAGCGCAGGATCACGTCCTCTATGATGGCACTGTAATAGTAGGCCTGAGGGATAATAAGCAAATTGAGTAAACGGACCATCATGTTTCTTACAAATAAGCACACCTAGAACAGTAAACAAGAGTCATATATCATACTGACAAGAGTGAGTAAAGTAAGTAAAGAGTTCTATATTTTAAAAGACTTCACCAATTTAGTTTTTTTCATAGATAGGACAATATTCAAAATGAAGTTTTATTGAATTTCAGTGATCCTTTAACAAATATATTAATACTTCATTCCCATACTGTGTACTAGGCTCTCTTCCAGACCCCAGAAATACAAACCAGATGAGATCCTCGAGCTGACTGGGAAGACATTCTAAAATGTAGGTGATACACTAATAGCTCAATAGTTCAAATTAGAAAACATGAGATTTATTAACTGTTATTTGCGCTTTTACTTTCAAATTGCCTTACCCTTCATTTGAAAAAAGTTTTTCCTTCTTTTTTGATGTCAGAAAATAACACAAAGCTTAGCTTTCACAGACAATTAAATTTAAGGAATGTTCCGTTTCCACATGGGGAAGACAAGCACTCGACTAATTCTTTCAGTTTTAGCCACACAAAAGTCTTAAGGACACAAACTGCCAATTGACCGGAACTATAATTCATGGATTTTCTATTCATTTCAAGATATCCAGCTCTTTAAAAATATGTATTTAAAGGTCACAACATCTTATGGAAACTAGAATTGCTAAGTATTAAGTCATAGCATTTTATTTTATTAAAAGAATGTCAGCAAAGGAGTATCAGTCAGTCATGGTAGAAGGCTATTAAACAAAACAAACAACAGTCCTCTTCTTGTCCTATTCTCTAGAGACAAACATCTTCAAATTTTGAACATTTATCTTCCACATTTCTAAATAATGTGTGTATATTGCTATATCTTGATTAATTAATTTTAGACATTATTCACTGCTTACTATGATTAATTTTATGAAGTTTTTTAACACATTAACATATCTCTTTGTTCCTTCCCCCAGCCATTCAATACAGCGATAATGTAATTTTTGGATAAATCCACATGCAGTGAAATCATTATTAGATGTCTCGATGAAAAGCTGCAATTTCATATGTCTTTAAGAGCCAATCAAGCAGATCCACAGCTGACTGATGTGGGAGCTGATGTTACCAAAAATTAAAAGTCTTTTGGGAGGAATACACTTAACTTGAGGTGAGGAGATACAGAAAAGTTAAGTTTTAATATGGAGATAACATAAATGCTTCCTGGACCTGGGTATGGTGCTCAACAGAATGCACTGTTAATGCCAAGGAACTTATTTTAAGGTTCATATAGCTGTGTTCTTAATTTTTAAATGAAGACCCACTGAACTTCACAAATAGCGTCTTCCCTTTTTTAGCACAATAAATTTAACTCCAATATTTGCCCCTTTAAAGCTGAGAGGGCTATGGTGATCCTCTAGCACGTTTTTCTTATATATTTGTAAAGCCTAATGTACAAAAGCATATTATGACCCTAAAATGGGTCATAAAAATACATAATAACAAAGAAACTGGAAGATTCCATTAACTAATTTTATTACGTAGAAATAAAAAAGTTAGTACTTAAAGGATGAACAGATTAACATTTATGTAAAGATATAAATAGCTCATCAAAGCAACCATCATAAGAAGATAGAAATGTATTATATCTCTCAGTAAGGCAAGAACAGTACAAGGAGCAAAGGCACATGCATTTGGTGAACAAAAGGCCATCTTTTCTTGAACACATGTCTGCTGTCTGACTTGTGCTTAATATTACTTTTTTAAATTTTCTTTTCAAATGAGACTTAAAAATCACTGTCAATGAACATCTCCTTTTCGGCCTTCATTTGTTTATATGAAGTTACCCTAACATATCATTCATCATATTCAGTCTATCATTTATTTTCAATCCTCACACTTGAAAACAGCCTTTCCTAAGCAGCAATTATATATTACACAGTCACATACTTTCAAAGTGCAATTCTGAAGTATTGGTGACATTTTGACATAGTATAAAATATTAGTGACCCAATTTATACTCCCCTCTGCATCACAGAATTTTAGGATTGGGAAAGGATCAAGAGATAATCTAGTATAACACCCTACCTTAGAGAATACAGTGCAGTCTGGTTGTCTAAAGTTATACAGCTCATTAGTGAGAGAGTTGGGGTTAAAATTCACTTATACGGATTCCCAATTCATTGTTTAATTTCTTTCAATATCTGAGTAAAGATACTTTTGGTCTTTTGACTATTTAATACAGTCCTTCTCATCCTTTCATTCATAATTTAGATAACGTACTCAAATGATTCTCAAGTAATTATCCATGTATTTTTGGATAAAATCAAAACTTTAAGAAAACTGACTGAAATAAATGAAAAGAAAAGCCTTCTTGATGTACCCAAGCAAAGTCAGGCACCCCTTCTTTCCTTTGTGCTTTCATAGCACTGTTCATTCAGTCAAGATTTTATTTATTCATTCATTCATTCCACAAACATGGTCTACTGTATGCCTGGGACTATGCTGGATAGTAAGGGATATAGATACCTAAACAGGTAATTAAAATGCAATGTGATAACTGCCATAATGGAAGTCTGTATAGCGTAAAATGGGACTAGGACGATTGGCTAATTATGCTTGGAGAAATAAGAAAGGCTTCTTAGAGAAAGGAACAAACTGACTTTTAAAAAGAAGGAACAAGGGATTTCCAGGAAGTCCAATGGTTAAGACTTTGAGCTTCCACTACAGGGGACATGGGTTTGATCTCTGGCCAGAGAACTAAGATCCCACAAGCTATATAGCATGATCAAAAATAAATAAATAAAATTTAAAAATAAATAAGCACCTTGATGTAGAATGCTAAAAAAAATGAGGTAAATTAAAAATAAAAAGAAGGAACAAGAATTTGCAAGGTAAACTAAGGGGAAAGAGGGCATTTAAGACATAGGGTATGGTATGGTTGCTAAGTCGTGCCTGATTCTTTCACAACCCCATGAACTGTAGCCAACTCCATGGACTGCAGCCCACCAGGCTTCCCCCTAAGACTCATGAGACATAGGGAATTGCATGTTAAAAAACAAATCATAAATGATAGTTATGTATTCCTCTATTCTAGTCTTTATTACATTGTATTGCAATCTGTTTACTTATCTATTTAGAACATAGATTATAGCCTCCTTGAGAACCAGAATTTTACTGTTTTTATTTCCTACAGTACCCAGAATTTAGTTAACATCTGGCACATTTTTACTGACTGAATGGATTAGCATTTTTTTGTAATTATTTTCTTTAAGTAGTCTGGTGTTGGGTATATACTGTAATACACCTGAGTGTTCTGTTTTTGTGTTTTTTGTTTTTTTTTTAAATAAATATAAGCACTCTTTGTACATACTTTTTGGGGATATACAATCTCTTCCCGGAGGAAGGTGTTTTCTCCTGCATTCTTATCAAAAAGACCCCAGTCCATCTTCAGATCCCAGATGAGGGTATAACAGGAACTGATGAAACAAAAGACGATCCATAGATAAAAGAACACCGTGGTGTCTGAGTGACCTCGTTCTGAAGAAAGAAAAGGGAAACAGAAAATTACTATATTCGAGTAAAATTCTTCATTAAGTAAAACTAATTAAAGAACAGATTCTTCCTCCAGCTCCATAAATAGATTTTAAGTAAATCTCCTTAGTAGGATCCACATCTAAAAAAAGTTAAGTAATAAATCTGATTTATCTGAAATTCAAAATAGTTATCAAACATTCAACTAATATACAAGATTTATAGAAAAGTGCATTTAGAATTTAGAGGCTCAATGCTGAAAACATAATATTTCAAGTAACTGTGATGGAGGTTTAGAATATTACAAAAGTTGTCATTTTAATTTTTGCCATCAGGTGGCAGCTTTGGGTCAAATATTAAAAAAAAATGTATGAAACACCATTAACAAGGGATGTGCTGCATTTACTTTGAGAAATTCTTGGATTGTTTTTACTTTAGAACATTTCCTTCCTATACTTAGATCTTATCAATACTTATTGTGAAAACAGGTAATTTTAATTCTAGATAAAATGCTAGAAGGCAACAGATTGATAAGGAATGTATCCTTAAGAACATATATGAAAGCAAATTTCTCTCAAACCACAAAGCAAAAGCATGATATTTTTGCTCCTTTTGGATTTTATTTAATGATGAAGTCACTCAGTCATGTCTGATTTGTCACAACCCCACAGACTATATACAGTTCCATGGAATTCTCCAGGCCAGAATACTGGAGTGGGTAGCCTTTCCCTTTTCCAGGGGATCTTCCCAACCCAGGGATTGAACCCAGATCTCCTGCATTGCAGGCAGATTCTTTACCAGCTGAGCCACCAGGGAAGCCCAAGAATACGGAAATGGGTAACCTATCCCTTCTCCAGGGGAATCTTCCCAACCCAGGAATCGAACCGGTGTCTCCTGCACTGCAGGTGGATTCTTTACCAACTGAGCTATGAGGGTTTTAAGCTGACAACACTATAAAGTGCACTAAATCAGAATAATACACAACTTTATCTTTTTCACTCTTAAGTGCTTTGTATATTTTCCAATGAAACTCTTCTTTGCTAAGTCTGAAAGTTATTATGATGTTATTTCTGTTTTCTGGCTATATGGCATAGGTATATAATTACTACTAAATGGTCCTCAATCATCAGGAAAAAAAAAAAAAGGTGTAACCTAATTCAAAAAAAGTTTAAATTTCAGTTAGTTTCTCAAACGATTAGAAAGTAAAGGCTGTATCATGCATTATCCATAATCCTTCCTATTAAAATAAACAAGTGCTAGAAATTCCCTGGTGGTCTAGTGATTAGCACTTGGTGCTTTCACTGCCAGGGCCTGGGTTCATCTCTGGTCAGGGAACTAAGATCCCACAAGCCTCACAGTACCACCAAGCAAGCAAACAAAAAGTTCTTATTAATCATTTTATATATTAAGGTGTTAAGTACAGTATTATTCAAAGGTACCCTTTAAACATCTATAATCTATTTAGTTGAAATGGCCATTTGTTATTGATGATAAACTGGAGCTCAAAATAAAATAAGCAAAGTATTATGAGAACATCAAGGAGAATGGGACTGTTTCCAAAAGTCCGAAATAAGAGGAAGCAGCAGTTGAGTTATTTCTAGAAGAATAAATAAACAGTGTTGCAAAAGTCAGGCAGATGAGACAAGGCTATTCAAGGCTAAAAGAAACTAATGAAAGGGCATGAGGGTGGGAAAGTGCAAGGTATTTTTTGAGAAGCTTCAAGTAATCTAAGTCTAGCGTGGGTGAAACAGAAGATGTGGGGGAGTGGGTATGCTTTGAAATGAGGCTGGAAGACATTCTGGGTCTGACTGTGGAATGCTTTCTTGTGCCTTAGGATTAGATCCATACTTCAGAAAAATACCTGATTGGCAGGTTGCTTTCATCAGAGCTACTTAGTTGGTTAAAAAAAGATACACTTATCTCTGAGCTCCAGTGTGTTGTTAGCAACAGTTTGTACCAGCTTTACGAGCTGATTAATAAATTTTCAAAAACTTTGCAAACTGGTTGTTAAACACAGTCATTTTAAGTTAAATTACATAAACATAACCTGCTATATTAAAAACAAAGGCAATGAAAACTCAGATTCATCACTTCCTAATTATTTTACTAAAATGATATTATTTGTTCTTTTAGGTTATATATGTTTATTGTATCTATATAATGGAAATACTGTTTATCATCTCCCAACATTCCACATGAATCATCTTAGTAGCTTGAAATTGGCTATGGTGGCAGTCTGTATTTACACCATGGAAATCAGCAAACACTGCAAATCAGTGCCCCAGCCCCATTCCCATTCCTGGACGAGAACTACTATTTTAAACATGCCAGGACACCACTGTTCACATTCTTCTCCTGGAAAGTTAGTGGCAGGGAACAGAAATACAAGTTTTTTAAATGGCCCATAGCTGATTCTAATGAACAGTCAAGCTTGGATATAAACACATTTTAAGGTTTAAACTATTTCCACAAAACTTTCCTCCATCAAAAGCAAACTGGGTTAATATTTGTACTATAGCACGGTGCTATACAAAATATCAATTTAAAAATTTTAACTTAATATTTTCTTACTACATAGCTTTAGTCAGATATGTTATGACCTGTTCACTTCCTTCTATATACAGACATAGAGTCTAGCTGAGTAATATTTTCAATAATTAGCATCATGGTTGCACACAAAAAAATCTGTAACTCATCTACTAAAGTTTGTAAAGAATAAAGCAAATTTAGCAATGTAATACAATTCATTCATCATACTTTCAAAATAAGATCAACAGAGAAAAAGAAAAAGGAAGTAATAATGAAGCTAAAAATAATGTGCTAATTTTCTGTTATTTCTTCTAGCTTTTAAATACAAGTTCTATCTTTAGAATATGGGCTTCACTGGTGGCTCAGACAGTAAACAATCTTCCTGTAACATGGGAGACCTGGGTTTGAGATCTGGGTTTGATCCCTGAGTAGGGAAGAACCCCTGGAGAAGGAAATGGCTACCCACTCCAGAATTCCTGCCTCGAAATTAAAATGGACAGAGGAACCTAGCAGGCTACAGTCCATGGGCTCGCAGAGAGTCAGACATGACTAAGTGACTATCACTTTCACTTTTCACTTATCCATCTTCAGAATATAATTCTTAAAATGGGACAATGGGCTAAATTGCCTTCCTTTAAGCCCATATTATTTCTATGAAGTTTCTATGAAACATACACAAGAACTTACTGACTTAAAAAATATTTTAATATAGTATTTTAGAATAAGTAATTTTTATCTTATGAACTTCTTCAAACAATGGTTAACATGCACCCGGTCTACAAATGCTGTATTTTTGATCTCTTTTTAATTATCACCCTTACTTGATCTTTCCCATCCCCTAAATGAGGAGTGCGTCTCCCTGAAATTATCTGCCTTCATTGGTATTCAGGGATTGTATCAGGAAGATATTATCACTTTAGGCAAGCAATTACATCTAATTCTCTGTTGGCTAACTCTGGTAGCCCACTTTAGTAATGGTCAGAATCACAGAAAATCAAGTTATTGGTATTCTACCCTAAGCTTCTATTACACACCTGCCATATTAGAAGCATAATTAATACCAGACATGTGGATGGTAACAGTATCTACTGAATCTAAAACAAATAAGCTTCTTAGAGTTTTCTACCTATTAGGCTTCATAGGAAGATAAAGCAAAAGAGTATGTTAGGAAAACTGCTAAGGAAAAAAACAGAAAAAAATCACATATGGACATCATCCTGAGCAATATTTCATGAAGGATATATTAAATATGGGCTTCCCTCATGGCTCAGATGGTAAAGACCTGCAATAAGACCTGGGTTCAAGCCCTGGGTTGGGAAGATCCCCTGGAGAAGGGAATGGATACCCATTCCAGCATTCTTGCCTGGAGAATTCCATGGACAGAGGAGCCTGGCGGGCTACAGTCCATGGGGTCTAAAGAGTCAGCCAGCAGGTTAAATATGAAAAAAGTGGCACTGTATGTAAAGTGAACACTGTTCTTTCAACCAAAACCTTTCTACTCTGGTAATAGCTTACTAGTTTTTAATCTTAAATTAAACAAGGAAACAAAATAGACTGGGGACACTGTTTTCAAATCCCAAACCTATATAGGTAAGCTGAGTTATGAATGAATTTAGCATCTAGCAAATTCCTAGTTCTACTCCTATAACCTAAAAACATCAAAGCACTGAATTATGAGACTAACATGGTTCTCTGAAAATTAGTGGATCTAGAAACTTCTGTGATCTTTAAACACATTTCAGTTAATATCTGAGGTCACATGTGCTATATCTCCTTAGGTGGTTATTAATTTATCCCAGAACAGGCAAGACAGACATTATATTCCCATTTTAAAGTTAAGAAAGCTGAAGTTCAGCGAGACAGTAAGTGGAAAGATAGGTGGGTCTGAAGTTAGAAGATCTGGGTTTGAATCCAGACTCTATCTCTTTTCAACTCTGTGATTATAGAAAATTCATAATCTTAAAATGACAGACAAAAATGGAAATCACTAGGCCTAAGGATAAATAAGGAAGCTAGTAATAGGAATCCTAATCAAAGGAAGTTTTTTTTTTTTACTAGACAGCACCATTTCTCTAAGACCATCTCAACTCAAAAAAATAGCTCCATAAACTATTAAGCAATATTAAAAATATTTCCAAGGTATCTGGAAAGCAGAATTTAAAAACTATACACATATTACTATTTCGTACTGTATATAACATGATGTTAATAGAAAAAGACAGAGGTAGCTATCTCTGATGAAGAAAATATGATTATTAAGGGGATTCATTTTTAACTTTATTTATGTATTATTTGAATTTTGTTTTTTACAGTGATATATACATATCCATGTTTTACTTGTATAATTAAAAGAAAAAGGAAGAAAGTGGACTAAAGAAAACAGTTACTAATAGGGTGATGATATTTTATAAATTATTTAAAGGAGTGTTTAATGTTGTTATATTGTTTTTATAAAAAAGGACACAGGAATTCATTTATTCATTCAACAAATGTTTACTGAGTGTCTACTACTATAAGCTGTGTTTTATATACATATATTAGATCAGCTACAAAGAAAAATCTGTTGTCTACTGGGTAACCAGGTATATTTTAGAGAATAGAAATATACTGAAGAATTATTAAGGGTTAAGTGTGAAAGAGGAGAGATGTAAAACAAACAAAAGCACAGCGTGTAAGTGTTACTACAGAACTGTGTATAGAGAGGGAATCAACAGGTTAAGACTTTCAGGAGGGGAAACAGCCAGGAAAGGCTTCCTGGAGGAAGTGCTACTTGAGTTGAGTCTTGAAAGTTAAGTCTTGAGTTAATCAGGTTTGTGAGGCAGACAGAGCCATATCAAAGAGTAGAGATCATTCGATCAACAAATGAACACCTACTTACTAAATGCCAGGTATTATTCTAGACACCATGTACACAGTTATGAATCTAATTCACCAGTGGACAAATTTCCTACCCTAACGAAGTTTACTACTTACTTGGGGTAGACACAAATAAACAAGATGATTTCAGATAGTGAAAAGTGCCATGAACAGAACATGGTGACATGAGCGATTCTGGTGGAATTCCTTTAGATAGTGTACAGGCAGAGAAGATCTCTAAGTTGATATCTGGGTAGTAAAAAGGAGCCAGCTACATGAAAAGCTAGAGGAAGAGTTACATACATAATATTAATCTCCTAGTAACCATATTTTAAAAGCTAAGAAGAAACAGGTAAAAATAATTTTAATAATATATTTAATATACCTAAAATGTTATTTTAATGTATGACCAATAATAATATAATACATACAATTCTTAGGGAGACCTTTTACACTCTTCCATACCAAGTCTACAAAATTCAGCTTGTATTTCACATTTAAAACTTATACCAACTTTGACTAGACATGTCTCAAGTGTTCAATAGCTCCATGTAGCTAGTAGCTACATTACTGAATAATGCAGTGCTAGATACTATAAATGAGATGACTATGAGGAGTGAAGATTGGAAGTGGTGTATTAATGAAAAGGCTCTTGTGGTAGCTCAGTGAGAAAAAATAAGAACTAGAATTGAGAGCAAATATAAGGTATAGAGAGGTCAGGCAAAATCTGAGAAACATTTAGGAACTAAAATTGTCAGAATTTGGTGAAGTGTGAAGATGAGAAGAAGGGTAGAATCAAGGATGACTCCTATCTGTTATTGCTGTTGTTTTCCCTCTTTTTTTGGCCACACTGCAAGGCATATGGGATCTTGGTTCCCCAATCAGGGATCAAATCTGTGGCCCCTGGAGTGGAAGAGCAGTGTCTTAACCACTGGACCACAGGGAAGTCCCAAAGGAGGACTCCTAGTTTTTAACCTGGCTGACTGGGTGAGACAGTGCCAAGAATTGAGGTAGAAAACACTGGTGAGTGTGGTGCTAAAGAAACCTTAGGGAATAAAAATATTTAGTTTTGGAATACTGACTTTGAGATACCTATGAGACATCAAGGTGGAAGATGGCCAGAAAACAACTGGAAATAAAAATAAACAATCTTGAGATACAGACTGGGGAGTCATATACATGTAGCCAGTGATTGAAACCATTTTGGAAGCATCAAAATAATACAAGCCTCTTCTGTGAAAAGGGCAATGACATAATCAGAAATAGAAGTCTTCTATCTGTATTGCATTTGACTAAACTTGGTTGAGTTTATTCTCCCTGTGTTTCTTTATACCAAAGATCTGAAGAGATGAGAGCTCTTTCAAATGTTACAGACCTTCTCTTAACTCTTTCAAAATAAAATTTAATTCTGTATTTGTAAACATTTCAAGGTTCATAAATATGTTTAAGTTATTGTATAAAGTCATTATGACTATCAGAATAGAGACAATAAGGAAAGGCAGAGTACTGTTTTCAGAGGTAGGAATGAGAAAAGGAAACAGGCTAGACCAGATGGCTTACTGAGATAAGGAAAGTCTTTTTAGGGTGAGAGACTGTTGAGCATATATATAGGCTGAAGGAAAAGAGCCAGTGATGATGAAAAGATTGAAGACTTAGGAAAGAAAATGGGTGACTGCTGGAGCAAGATCCTGAAAGAGATATGAGGAAATAAGGTCAGAGCACTAACCTTGTTCCCAAGTCTGGGAAAAATATGATGAGAATAGGTTTGGATTAAAAAAGTATGTATATAGGTGAAAGACAGCTGAAGGAAAATGACCTGATAAGTTCAATTTTTTCAGGGTAGTAGGAGACAAAGGTAGTCTGTGAAAGTAAACAGGGGAAGACTGGGTTGGAGGTCTTGAGAAAAGGAATGAGCTAAATACTTTGTGCTTATATTTTCTTCTATTATTATATAAACATACTTTTGGGGCTTCCCCGGTGGCTCAGCAGTAAAGAATCTAGCTGCAGTGCAGGAGCCACAGGAGACACTGGTTTGATCCCTGGGTCGGGAAGATCTCTTGGAGGAGGGCCTGGCAACCCACTCCAGTCTTGCCTGGAGAATCCCATGGACAGAGGAGCCTGGCAGGCTACAGTCCATAGGGTCTCAAAGAGTTGGATATAACTGAAGTGATTTAGCATGCAAACATGCAAACATAGTTTTTCTCTTTTTCCTACAAGACTATACCCTATCTACTATTTTTAAAAGAATCTAACTTCAAAATGGAGTGAGTTGTATATGTGTTTGTATTATTCCATTAAATTGTAATGTCTTTTAGGGAAAGATCTCATGTCAGCATTTTTTCAGGGCCTATGTACTCCACTTCACACAGCAGGAACTCAACATTTGCCAAGTTGAATTGAGGGCAAGCACTGTGTTTTACTCATTTTTAAACTTTCTGCACAATGCCTTACATTCCAACAAATATTTGGGGAAGGCAAATGGTTCCTGGCAGCCTACACATACAATGTGTCTCTAAAAACTTGTATATGCTGAATATGAAAAAGTCAAGTAACAGATGTACATCTTGTATGAGGATTTAGTTTCCTAAGAACTAAAAATAAAAAAATAAAACACTTTATTGTATCTTGTCTTTTAGACATAATATTTAATGACATAATTCCCAGCATCTTACAGACATTTTTCATTTTTACTCTTTATAACAGAACACAGATAATCTCTTTAAAACCAACATGTTGGCACTGACACTTAAAACTTGCTAACAGCATGCCTAATGATCTCCATCCTTGCTTTAGTTATATTAAATGAGACATTTCCTTTCTAATAATGAAGTATAATATATAATTTCTATTCATTTTAATAAAAATATACAAAATACCCAGTTTTCAATTGAAAATCACTAGTCATACCAAGAACAAGGAAGATAACAAATTGAAGGAAACAAGTCAATCAGTAGATGCCAAAAATGAGATGAGAGATGCTGGAATTATTTGATGAAAATGCTTTAATGAACAATTAAATAAATAAATACTTAAACAGTGAAAAAATTAAAAGCATCACCAAGGAAATACCTAGTCTCAGCAAAGAAACAGAAGACATAATAGCAGAGTAGAGAAGAGAGAAGAAAGAGTCTGCAAACTGGAAAACAGAAGAATAGAAACTACAAATCTTAAACACTGGAAAGAAAATAGATTTAAAAAAAGAAGAAAAGAGAAGAGGTTCAGGACCCGTGGAATCATAAAAAATGTGTCATCAGAGCCCAGAAGGAAAGAATTGAGAGGGGCTGGAAAAATACTTAAAGAAATAATGGCTGATAACTCCTCAAACTTTTGGTAAGAGACCTAAAGCTAAAGATTCAAGAAGTTGAGCAAACCTCAAATAAAATAAACCTAAAGCCAAGACACATTATAATTAAACTTCTCAAAACTAAAAATAAAGAAATGATGACCACAAGAAGGCTATCAAATAAAGCAGATTTCAGAGCAAAGAAAATTAGTGGAAACAGACAGGGCCATTATATAAGCATAACAGAATAAATCCACCAAGAAGATTAGCAAGCCTCATTGACTGTGTCTATGCCAAACAACCAAAATAGCAAAATGTGTGAAGCAAAAATGGACAGAATTGAATGGGAAAAAAGACAAACCCACAATTACAGTTAGAGATTTGAACTCTCCTCGTCAACAACTAATGGAACAAGTAGATAGAAAATAAGCAAGGATACAGAACTCAACAACATCATTTGTTAATAGGATCTCATCAACATTCCACCCTACAAGAGCACAACAGAGATTCTTTCAAGTGCCCAATGAACATATAGCAAGATCTGCCACAAAAGTCAATAGTTAAAAAAAAAAATTTAAATACTTGGAAACTAAACAACACACTACTAAATAATTCATGGATCAAAGGGAAAATCTCAAGGGATATTTAAAGAATACACTGAACTAAATGAAAATATTTCAAAATTTGGGGGATGTGGCTAAAGCAGTGCTGAGGGGAAAATGCATAGCATCATACATATTATACATACTACTGCATACATTAGAAAACAGAAAAAGTAACAAATCAATAATCTAAGAACCCACCTCAAGAACCTAGAAAAACAAAATAAATCCAAAGCAAGTAGAAGGAAGGAAATAACAAACACAGAAATCAGTGAAACTGACAAGGAAAACAGAAAATAATCGATGAAAAGCTGATTCCTTGAAAAGATCAATTAATAGCTGACAGAGTAGACACAAATTACTAACATCAGAAAGAAAACGGGATTATCATTACCAACACTGAAGACATCAGAAGGATAAGGGAATATTATATTTAACTCTACCCCCATAAATTTCAACAACTTAGATGATATGGACCAAATTCTTTAAAAAAACAAAGAAACTGAATTTCTAATTTAAAAACTGCCCCAAAATACAACTCCAGGTCCAGATGGTTTCACTGGAGAATTCTACCAAACTATTAAAGAAGAAACATTCCACAAATTACAAGAAGAAACAAAACCTCTCAATTTATTTTATGAAATTAGTTTTACACCTATGCCCAAATCAAAGACAGCACACAAAAAGAAAAATACAGACCAATATCCCTTGTGAACACAGATACAAAACCCTTAACAAGATATTAGCAAACGGAATTTAGCAACATGTAAGAAAAATTATATACCATGACCAAGTAGGGTTTATTCCAGAGATGCTACACTGTTTCAGTATTCAAAAATTAATAATATAATTCACCATTTTAATTGGTTAAAACTTAGAAGAAAAATGACAGGATCATATCAAAAGATCTAGGCAAAGCATTTGAAAAAAAAATCTCGCAGAAAAAGAGGAAAAGAGAAGAACTTCATCACCTTGATTCCTCAACAAAAACCCTATAGCATTAGCTAAGGAAAGTTTACTTATTATACTTACTGGTAACAAACGAAATGCTTTCGCCTAAGATTAGAAACATGGCAAGGATATCTGCTCTTACCATTCTTACTCAACAGTATTGGAAGTTCAAGTCTGTGCAATAAGCGGGGAAAAAAATGAAAAGAAGCAAAAAGTATAGAGATTGGAAAGAAAGAAATAAAACTGTCCCTTATCGCAGCTGACATTATTGCCTATGTGGATAATCCCAAGGAATGTACACTGGGATTATCCAATGCTGTATACTTGGAACACTGTACATCAACCATACTTCAATTTAAAAAAATTAGTAAAAAAAGATATGTCATGTTCATCTATGCATGCCAGGCATCCAGCACAGCCTGACATACAATAGGTGTTTTATAAATGTTTGCTGAATAAAACAGATGTGACAGATGTAATGAAAAAAGAAATTCAGTCATTAAATTATACTTAATGCAATTTATCATCTGTATAGATCCTTATTTACTGACTCTTCCATAACAAAATGATCTCTTCAGTGATTTTATTAAAGATTGACTTCTGCCTTTTCTCACTCCTTTAGTAATATAACAAAATAATAATAATTCTAGAATGTATAAAATTATGTTTTCATCATCTCTCCTACAGAGAGAAACAGTTTCATTTCTTGAACTAAATGGAATGCTACTGACCATAATTACTCTACAATATAAGGATCCCAAAAGTTTTTGACACTCTCTCAAGTGCTTACTTTATAAAGCTGTAAAAAACCTTCAGATACTAAATTCATATGGGTAGGAACTTTTTTGTTAGTTAAACTGAAAAAAATTAAGCAACAAACACAAGTTAAAATTATAGACCACTAAAACTGGAAACAAGATTAAGATTTAAGTAGTCATAACTGAACTCTGGTGTTGGAGAAGACTCTTGAGAGTCCCTTGGACTGCAAGAAGATCCAACCAGTCCATCCTAAAGATCAGTCCTGGGTGTTCATTGGAAGGAATGATGTTGAAGCTACTTTGGCCACCTCATGCGAAGAGTTGACTCACTGGAAAAGACCCTAATTCTGGGAGGGATTGGGGGCAGGAGGAGAAGGGGACGACAGAGGATGAGATGGCTGGATGGCATCACCAACTCAATGGACAAGGGTTTGAGTAAACTCCAAGAGTTGGTGATGGACAGGGAGGCCTGGCGTGCTGCGATTCATGGGGTCGCAAAGAGTCGGACACGACTGAGCGACTGAATTGAACTGAATATCAGTAGTACACAGTAATAAGAGTTGAGTAAAAATATAAAAATAAAATATAGATATGTTAGAAAAATGACAATATTATACATTATGATTAATTAACAGATCTAAGAAGGAGAGAGTATATATAACAGGAAGTATGAACAGAGAAAGATGGAATGCTAAAATCTCTCACCATTTTCCACACAACCTGTCAATCAATACTCTAAACTTGTATAACATATCAGATGTAAAAGAGCCATCTGAAATAACTCAATCTCAGAGTCCAAGACTGTGATGTCTTTTTGTAAAAACCTTCATTTGATGCCCTTTCTTTCAAATGGGCATTAGAAATAAGAGTAAAACCTGTACTATCCCAAACTTTACCAGTACTTCTGAAACATCTATTCAAATATTTAATCCAGAATCATCTCATCAATTACAGTATCAATTCACTTTGAAAGTGAAAAGTGAAAGTGTCAGTCACTCAGTCGTGTCCGACTCTTTATGACCCCATGGACTGTAGCCCACCAGGCTCTTCTGTCCATAGAATTCTCCAGGCAAGGATACTGGAGTGGGTTGCCATTTCCTTCTTCAGGGGATCCTCCCGACCCAGGGATTGAACCTGGGTCTGTGGCATTGCAGGCAGACTCTTTACCGACTGAGCCACCAGGGAAGACACAATTCACTTTGAGATTTAATTAAAAATAAAAAGTTTAAGTAATCTCTAATGACTTTAAGCCAAAAAAAAAAAAAAGAAAGTTGATGGGGAAACAAAATCTTTTGGTCAGTAAAGAACCCTTGTACTTCGTTGGTTTTTTTTTTTTTTTTTGTATTTGTGCTGAGGCTTCCATTAGCGTTAACACCTCTAATCTGTCTCTGCCCTTGTTCTCTCATTCTTCACTAAGGAACTTATTAACACATACTCTCTTAAAGCTTTCTTATGAAGTGGGAACTCTGTTATCAGGTAACATGCCCAAGGTGCATTTGACCCAAAGCCTATACTCTAATTCAGTATATTCTCCTGCTTCTCTACTATTCACTGCTTGACTATCTAAGACTTTACAAATAGTACAGTGAGAGGAAGCAGTATGCAAACCAAGTTGTTTCCATATTTGCTTACTACTTTCTTTAAAGTCTACTAATGTTTACTTAAGTGTGATCAATAGAAGTACCACGAGGTACAGGTTAAAAATGTAAATTTCTGGATCATCACCCTAATCTTAGTGAATTAGACTATAGGTGGGCCCAATATTATGCATTTTTAAGTAATAATCCATGGTGAGTCACACATATACCAAAGTTTTAGAATCCCAGCATCACATCATGCTACCTTGTTGGAAATAACTTTTTTAGAATAGAAAAGGGAATGGATTCAGAGGCTGAGAATTATGGTTTTGCTACTTACTGCCATGTGACCCTGGGCAGGCCATTTAATCTTGCTGATATGTTAAAATAATAACAACTACTACTTTCTCTCAGGGTTAATATCAGGTTCAAAATAAAATAATCTATGCCAACATAATGGCAAATAGCTCTATGAGAATAATAGAATATAAAGAGCTGAAGGATCCTGTCTTAGATAAGTCTAGTCTAGGACAACTCTCTTAATTTTTTTAATGAAAATAACTACTTTGCTGTTTATTAAAGAATCATACACTTACAATAAAAATTCATGAAAGGACAATGTGAGAGCACTGGACAACCATATTACCCATAAATGTTAACTTATTCATCAGCTAAAATTTTAATATTCTTTCTTTTCATTTTCTTATATAATAATTATAATCAGAAGAAAGTTAAATAATAGTGATGACTGCAAATATCTTCATGTTAGTCGAGATTTTAATGAGAATGTCTTGAATATTTCACCTTTAAGTCATGATTCTAACTGTTGGTCTGGGATGTTGATCGACAGAGAGAGAGAGAGAGAGAGAGTATGTGTGTCTGTGTGTGTGTGTGTACACGTGCATGCTATATTTAAGACAGATCCTTATGTATATTTTTAATTAGTGAATGTCTCTGGCATCTATCTAGATGATCAATGTGTGTGTGTGTGTGTGTGTGTGTGTACACGTGCATGCTATATTTAAGACAGATCCTTATGTATATTTTTAATCAGTGAATGTCTCTGGCATCTATCTAGATGATCAATCTCATGGCTTTTCTTCCTCAGTCTTCAGTAAAATATTCCTAAATTATCTTAGTCATGGTTACTCCAAAGCCCATGTTCTTTCTCTCAACATAAAATAGTGCTTTTCATTAAGATGATGCATTTAAAATTCTTCCTGGCAGAGGATTTGATTAAATTGAGCAGAGAGAGGGATTTGGCTTTCTAAGGTGAGGACATTACACTTTCTGCAACAGAAGGTTAAATGAAGGGTAAATTTTAAACACTGGTTTCAAATATCAAATTCGTTTCAGTCGAGGAAGGAAATACAGTTGGCCACATATTCATAACTGAGGAGGAGGAAGAAGGTTATACGACAGATCCTAGACTTTCAGTTTGTCCTTCTTCAGTGCCCTGGTCTTTTCTACACCAGCTATGAAATGTTATAGAAGCCTCAATAATCCACTTTGGTAGATGTTCATTTCTTTTGAGTAGACTTCCTGGTGAGATTAACACAGGTGCAAGTAGTACAATTCTGCTTTTAAAAGAAATACACTCTTAAAAAAAATCAATTAAAAAACAGAGATGCTCCAGGGTATTATTATTCAGAGGCAAACAAAAGTATTTACAGAGAGCCCTGAGAATCCCACACGAGGAACAAAGAAATGCAACACATCAATGTGATATTTAAGCAGTAGGTAGATGCTTTATTTTCCCTCCTATTAAGCAGAAGCACTATTTTAATATGTGAAGAAAATGCTACTTTTAACATAAGAAAAAATTCTTTCACTCTAAATATTTCAATTAAAACCAAATCTTATACCTCATTCAAAATACCACCAAAGAGGGATCTCCCTGGTGGTCTAGTGGTTAGGAACCTCACTTGCTAAGCAGGTTCAATCCCTGGTCAGGGAATTAAGATCCCACATACTGCATAACATGGCCAAAAAATTAAAACAAACAAACAAACAAACAAACAAACAAACTACCAATGAAACCGAGTATTAGTCACTGGTCTTTCTTTCCATATTTTGCTTGCTACATCCTAGGAAGCATCCTGGAATGTTTATTAACAATATGTATTAAGGATGTAGCCAGGCAGCTTTAACAAATACTTAATTATCTCTGGTATTTTTTTAAAGTGAATTTCCGGACCCTAACAAAAAAATAAAACTCTAAGCAAATTGCTCATGTCAAACCATTCTCCCATCACTTGAAAGAACATTAATATGTTAGTTAGTTCTTCAATTCAAGAATGACTTTCAATTTTCTGGCAGAGAGAAATTATTTATATAGTTGGGCTGACTCCACAATGCTCTTACTAATAAAAGCGTATGACTGTTATTGTGATATAGCCAGTTCCTGGCAATGTCTCTGGTTTTCCACGAATGTGGCCATTAATACAAAAGGATCACAAAGAGGCCTTTTGACGTGGCCTATCCATGTAAAAGTACAGTTTAAATTACTCTCCCCCAATGTACCTCTGTGATTTCCCAAACACAAATTTATTTGGCACTGGCATAGGGATAGCACACTACCCTATCTGATCTTCCTATGTTTACCACGAATTTAACATTTCACTTGTGAGATGAGCTCAGGTCATTCTATAACATTAGAAGGGAGTTTAGAGTAGAGTATAAATAATCACAAGACTTGGGTGTGAATTCTAACTTTGTCACCTACTTGCTATTTGACTTTGGAGCTATATTGTTTGTATTCAGATTCATAACCTAGGTTCTTTCATTTTGTAACTGTAGGACTTTGGCAAGTCCTTAACCTGTTTTCAACTTCTTCATCTAAAAATGACAATCAAGTGATTACTTCTATCAAAGACTCTCCTGTTTTTTTCTTTGGTACACACAGAATTTATTCAGGCAAAGAGAAGCAGCCACATTCTCATGCTAGAGATACTTGAAGTTGAAGTTCTAGAGGTAACACAAGTGTCCAGCCCAGGATCAGTAATGTTGCACATGTAAGCTGTGATGTCTTCACTGTTGGGGATTCTGTAAGCTACCTAACATCCTTGAAATAAACCTTCCTTCTTAAAATAACTGGCTTCTCTGGTGGTTCAGACGGTAAAGCATCTGTCTGCAATGTGGGAGACCTGGGTTCGATCCCTGGGTCAGGAAGATCCCCTGGAGAAGGAAATGGCAATCCACTCCAGTACTCTTTCCTGGAAAATTCCATGGATGGAGAAGCCTGGCAGACCACAGTGCATTGGGTCACAAAGAGTCGGACACGACTGAGTGACTTCTCTTTCTTTCTTAAAATAACCAGAGGATTTCTGTTGGGTGTCATATGAATCTTGGGTATAGAGGGTTATTGGAAGGCAAAACCCCCAGAGTTTTAGAAATCTATCTTGAAGACTGAGGACTCAAGTTTCTCTCTCTTTTCTCAAAGTTCCACTTAGTACATGTCTATTTCCACAGCAAATGAATAATGGAGAATAATAATGGTGAGAACCACAGTGTGGCGGCCATTCTCTAAAATGGCATCCAATGTTCCTTGCCCCCAGGTATTCACATCTGCAGGTAATTCCCTCCCACATTACTCCAGGGTTGGCCAGTAGCACATAGCCTAAGTGATGGATGGACAAAGACTCTCCTTGATATAACTCTAATCAGGCTCCTCTAAGTTCTCTAGACCTAAAATTTGGTGTCCATCCTTGTCAAGCATGCATCTCCCAGCTGTGGCAAGAATTTTGCTAAGTCAGTTTACAGAGAACCTTTTACCCTCAATATCTCATCAAATTCCTCATCCTCTACCCTTGGCATCTGATCACCCTGGTCTAATTTCAGCAAAAATCCTGTGTAGTCAGTTTAGCCAGAATCCTCCCTTTTAGTGTTTCCTTTTAGCAATTTCCACTCAGTGACCACTATGCTGCTCCTTGCCTATAAATCCCCACTTGTCCATTCTATATTCAGAATTGAGCCCAGTTCTGTACTGAGAGCTCTTTTCCTCTACTGTAACAGTTCCTGAATAAAATTTACTTTTGCCACATTACCGTTCAGCTCTGATTCTAACACCTCAAAATGTTGCTACGAAGATTAAATAAGTCAACACATGTTAAATGCTTAAAATTGCTTAAAAGGATGTTAGTGCATAGAAGTTTTCAGTAATTATTATCTTTAAATAATATCATTATTCTTCATTTTCAAGTGCTGTGGGTCATTTTTTACAAGTTACCATATAAACTCACTATAATTGAATTATTCGCCTACTGCTGGACATTTATTAGACTACTTTCATTTTTTACTATACAATGCTGTGAACATACATTCATATTCACCCATTTCTCTAATCACTACCTTAGGAAAAAGTTATGGAAAGGGACTTACTAGGTCAAAAGGTATGAATGATTTTAATACTCTTGACAGAATTACCAAATTGCTTACCAATTCAATCAACAGAATGAGTGTCCATTTCTCTACATACCTGCCAGCAAAGGGCATCATCATGTCTTTGATTAAATATGATTTCAATTAGCATTTCTTCTGCTTTTAGTGAAGTAGAACATTTTTCATATGTTTATTAGTCATGCTTATTTATTCTGAAAAATTATGTTTATATCCTTTCCAATTAAAAAAAGTCAGTTAAAATTGATTTCTGTTTTTGTTGTGATTAGATTACAGATTAAAAATTTCCATTCCCTTCTTCTGTGACTCTTACTCATTGATGTTGCATTTAATAATTTGCTTTGGCTGTTCAGGATGGGCAGACTCCTTTAACCTCAGCTATATGACTTGCTTTGGCCAATGGGAGGCTAGCAGATGTGAGGAAAGCAAAGACTTAAAATGTGTTTGCGCAACAGAACTGTTTCTGTTAGCACCACTTGAAAAGCTTTTCCTTGGGTAATTGCTGTCCCCTTGGCTGGGGCCCCAAAATGAACAAACATACAACCAACTCAAACCCAACTTTCAGGGAAGCACCAAAAACCCAATGAAAATGGTGGTGTGAAAGCCATGCAATCCAGCTGAGTCTAATTTAGTTCCCAACAATTCCCAGCTGACCTACAGATAAAAAGGAGAATAAATATCTACACATAGATAAAGAATAAATTACTGCTGTTTTAAGTTGCTGAAGTTTGGGGTGGTTTAACATGCAGCAATATCTGATTAGTACACTTACGGTATTATACTATGAAACTCTGAAAGAAAGAGATCATATATAATCTACTACTTGTATTCCCTAGAGTAACATATACCGAGCAGGAACTTAAAGCCTTGTAACTCATTTGGCTCCTCACTTTTTCCTTTTTTTTTCTGCTGAAAATACCTAAGAACAGTAACTTTTCTCAATTTTATACTTTTCACTAATAACAGTCTCATATAAAATTATACATAAGATAAATAATCTATAAGTTAAAATTAAAAATTTTATTTGCAAGTAATTGTCTTTAAATTCCTTTTAATTAGACACATTGCTCCATAAACTGAGTTCATAATTTTGACCTCTCTTTTAAACATCACAGATCCTCTACTAGTATCTAAATAACAGAGATTGTTTTTAAACTTTAAATTTTTATGCATGAGTATTTCAAAAGCAACACAATTTACACAGAAGTGCTAACAAATTACATCAGTTAAAAGAGCAACTAAGAAAACAAAAAGTAATTAGAGAAAAGACAACAAAAATGGCATCAAAGTATAAGTGTTTTTCTAAAAAGCTTTTTCTTTTAAATGACAAAGATGATACAAAAATATAATCTATTCAAATCTATAATTAATATTTTAAAAACAATTTAAGGTAAAAAGAGATTGTTAGTGTAATATTTATAAAACCATTTAAAATCAGCACAATGCCGAGTAGATGAAAGTTACTCAAGAAATACTGTTAAAGTCAATTTAACAATCAGAAACAAACAATATCTCATATTTGATTTTATAGCATCCAGCAAGATTTAAGCTAATGCTCACAAATGGTGAATTCTAAAATAATCTGTCTCTTGTCTGCCTTATTAGTCAGGCTAGAAAAATTACAGCAACATGTATCCAATTTCAAAAGGGTTAAAGATTTGAGCTACTTTCAACATTAAGTCCAAAATGAAAGCAATTATTCAAATGAGTGGTTTTTTAAAAGTTTGTTTATGTCTTTAAAAAGTTAATGAAACAAAAGTTTCCCCAGAGATTAAAAAAACAACAACACTAAACTGTGTTTCTATTATAATGCAACAAGACTAAAATTTGGAAATTCTGGCATAGAAGTCTATTATTCAGGGTGGAAACAGGGTAACCAACAGGCCATACCCGGGGAGAGGAAGCACTTCAGGACTATGTGTGCTCACCCAGAACAATGAAAGGACTCTGCACTGAAGGCGCTGAACTACTGCTGAGGAATCCTCGTGAGGGGCCACAGCGCGCCTTACAGAATGCTAAAGACGACAGGCCCTAGAAGATATGAGGGATCTGGGCACTGGAAAACCACGGGGCAAACAAATACAAATGAACTCAGCTTTTAAGTGAGTAGAGAATATCTCTTTCCCAAGTATTTTTAAATGTGTTATAGTAAATGCTAACAAATGCTAACAAAAATGTCTAAAGTAAAATATGAAATATTTTTAAAAGAACTTTTTTATCCTTCTATGTATTCAGAGAACAGCAAAGAGCAAAATCTACTAAGAATTTATAAATATTTTAGAATGTTAGAAACTGTAAATGAAAAACAGAAAATCTAATGAAGTACTCTCACTGCATCAATGGATTAGAAATAACAACATAATGGGTTTTTCTATTATTGTACCTCCCACTGGCTTTTCCTAGCCAAGGCCAAGAAACCCCAAGAACACACAAAAACCATTTACAACACCTTCCTGTCTCCTCTACTCCCAATTCCAACAAAAAAACTTGTAGGAATGGCTTCTAATTTAGGCTTGTAATGAAAAGTGGATTCTTAAAATAAGATTGGCTTTGAGCGTTTCTAAAATCAGTGATGGAAAATAAAATATACTGACACACTTAAAGTGTGTTTCCTTCTTACTACAAGGGAGGGCTAGCTGCAGTATTATCATACTTCCCTCACTTGAAAAAAATGGTTTTAAGTATAAAGTTAATTCTTGTGCATCCATTTTTACAAACCATGAAGCATAGGACATAACCTTTGGCACAACCTTGAAAATGCCCCCAATAATGCTGTTACTATGGTAACTCTTGTAGGCTAGTTCTCTGAAAGGACTCAGATTCCTGAGTCTGAACAAGGTTACCTCACCATTTTCTACACTTCCCCCCCCTCAGAAAATGTGTCCTTTGCAATAATACATATACATTCAATAGAAAAAGATCTACATCATTAACCATACAGAATCTGTTCTTTTAGCTCAATGATCATTTCTAAAGTCTCTGCTTTCTGGTATCTTTTCGCTTGGAATACTGTCCAAGCAAACAAGAGAAATCAGATTCTACTTCTGATCACCATTTAATGTCAAATTTTCTGTCAAAGATTACTTTGAATTGTCTTTTTGGTAAAAAGAAAAATTAGTGATAAAAATATTTAATATGTAGCAACTATAATGTTCTTTTAATAGAAGTATATAAACTGTTCTGCACTGTTTTTTTTTAATTTAAGGGATATGGTTGGGCTATACAACCAATGCTCTCTCTAAAAAATGCTTGTGTGTTTAAAAATTTGTCTGTGGGCACATGAATCAAATTCAGTCAGTAAACAGCTATTACTTGAACAAAAGACCAAACACATTCATAATTGATACCTGGTACAATACCCCAACCATACACATGCAAAGTGATCATAAGTGTCTCTTTTAAAAAGATTTCCATAAAGGAAGACACATATAAACCAGCTCTAGGCAGTGAAAGTAAAAGTGTTAGTCGCTCAGTTGCAACCCCATGAACTGCAGCCGGCCAGGCTCCTCTGTCCATGGAATTCTCTAGGCAAGAATACTGAAGTGGGTAGCCATTCCCTTTTCCAGGGGATCTTCCCGACCCAGGGATCGAACCCAGGTCTCCTGCATTGCAGGCAGATTCTTTACCATCTCAGCCACCAGGGAAGCCCCAATAAAACATACCTGCAAAGCACAATAAGTTGATGCACAACAACAAAAAGTTTTGACTGAAGTTAACATACTTAAGTATACCCCTGTGTAAATACCTCACTTTTCAGTTTTAATTCTGCATTAGGGCTTCCCTGATAGCTCAGCTGGTAAAGAATCCGCCTGAAATGCAGGAGACCTGGGTTTGATACCTGGGTTGGGAAGATCCCCTGGAGAAGGCCATGGCAACCCACTCCAGTATTCTTGCCTGGAGAATCTTCACGGACAGAGGAGTCTGGAGGGCTGCAAAGAGACTGAAACGACTGAGCGACTAAGCACAGCACAGCACAGGTAAGAATTAGTAAATCCTCATTAACAGAGGAGCCTGGTGGGTTATAGTCTATGGGGTCTCAAAGAGTCAGACACGACTGAGAGACTAAGCATGTGAGATAAGGGGTTAACATACAAAATATACAAATAACTCATACACCTCACCATCCAGAAAAACGCACCTATTTTAAAAATGGGCAGAGGTCCTGAACAGATATTTTTCCAAAGAAAACATCCAGATGGATGTCAGGCAAAAGAAAAGATGTTCAGCATCACTAATCATCATGGAAATGCAATTCAAAACCACAATGACTTATCACCTTATGTTTGTCAGAATGACTATTACCAAAAAGACAACAAATACCAAGTGTTGGAGAGGATGTGGAGAAAAGGGAATCCTTGTGCACTGTAGGTGGAAATTTAAATTGGTACAGCCACTAAGGAAAACAGTATGGAGATTCCTTAAAAAAATAAAAACAGGAATACCACACAACCCAGCAAGTTCACTTCTGGGAATTTTTCTGAGGAAAACAAAAGCACTAATTTGAAAAGACATATGCACCACTGTGTTCACTGCCTCATTAGTAACAGCCAAGGTATGAAAGCAGTCTAAGCATCCATCAATAGAAGAATGGATAAAGATGTGGTATATGCACAGAATGGAATATTATTCAGTCATAAAAAATGAAATCTTGCTACTTCTCATAACACGAATGGTCATAGAGGGTACTGCTGCTGCTGCTGCTAAGTTACTTCAGTCATGTCTGACTCTTCGCGACCCCAGGGACTGCAGCCTACCAGGCTCCTCCGTCCATGGGATTTTCCAGGTAAGAGTACTGGAGTGGGGTGATAGAGGGTATTATGCTAAGTGAAATAAGTCAGATAGAGAACGGTAAATATTGTATGATTTCACTTGTAAGTAGAACCTAAAAAAAAACAAACCAAAAAAAAGAACAAATATAACAAAACAGAAGTAGACATATATACAGAGAACAAACTGGTGGTTGCCAAAGGGGAGGTAGGGGACGGGATGAATGAAATAGGTGTGGGAGACTAAGAGGTATAAACTTCCAGTTATAAAATAAGTAAGTCATAAGGATCTAATGTACAGCATAGGGAATATAGTCAGTAATACTGTAATAACTTTATATGGTGATAGCCAGTAACTGGACTTATTATGACCACTTTGTATAAAAATACTGAACCACTACAATATACACCTGAAACGAACCTAATATTGTTAAGTAAAAAAAAAAAGAATAACTATTAAAACATACTGGGAAGCCACCAAAAGCAGGCAAAAAGCCTGAGCTTACTTTGGAAAGACACTGGCAATAAAGAGTAAAAATTCTGAGTTTGTGGCTTTTTGCCTAGAGGGTATTCCCAATACCCCTTCTACTCCAGTACAGAAATATCAGTCTTACTGCCTACAGGACAGAGTCAGGGTTGATGGAATGGCTGGCAATTTAGAGGAGTAATCCTTGAAGGAAGAGACCTGCAGAAAGGCTAAAATACACAATTGAGTACACAATGTTAAGTATCCCAGGCCAACAAACAAGCATGTACAACGGAGAGTCTGAGGAGCTAGCCAACAGTAAGTGCACATGAGAGAGGAGTTATAAAAGGAAAAAGTAAGGGAGCTTTAGGATATGACTCTTTCACTGAGGTACTTAGTTAAATTATATCATTTAACAAGAGTACCTCTTCTTAGTGGTAAAATTATTGGCTACATTATCAATATTACTGCAATCACGGAATCTACTGCAAAAAGTGGAAGTATCAATAAGGTGTTCTATTGGACCAAATCTCAAGTTTTTAAAAAAAAAAAAATCACCCTAATCTTTCAAGACCATCAGACACACAGCAGCACTTCTAGAGCACTAGGCAGGGCTCCTAAATACAGCATCTCAATTAAACACCACCAGAAAAAATTTTATCAAGCTATCTAAAAATAACTATAGTCATTTCAACTGGTAACGTTTCTTTAGATGAGAGTGCAGCTTCTAAGGTGTAGGCTGACACTGATTTAAACAAAGAAGGAAGGCATTTTAGTAAAAGCAAGTGAGATCTTTGATTGACAGTTCTTAGAAGAAGGTTAAAAATTCAAAAGGAGCGACTGCATGTGGCTCAGAACCTAAAAGCCTTTTTCTCCTCCCAACAGAAGAACAGTCTCAAGTAATAACTAGTTGCCATGGAGATAAGAAACTAGAGAGATCAGAGAACTCAATTTGCAGTTAAATAGGCTGGAAACAAACGCTACTACTTGGTGAAGGGAAACGAATAAAAATATACATGGCTGCCAGAGGGAATCTTTTTCACCTAGCATTTCCCAACCTCATTAATGAACAAGAAGTCTAAAAAACCAAATGAAAATCCAAAGTGTCTTGGATTGAACCCATTAAATAAACATAATTCAGGATTTCAAACATTATCACAAATCCTTCCTATTCTGTATGACTTTGATTCTTTTCAATGGTACTTGTTAGTAAATACTGGAATGAGGCTAAAATTGTGTTCAAGGACAAACTACTATAACTGAGGGGACTGGAAATTCAATGGGGAAAAAAAGCATGACAAATGGAAAGGTAACCAGATTAAGAAACAGATTCAAGTGGTGAAAATCTGGATTTTGAAAAATCTTTTCACAACCATTGAATACCTTTGTGAGTGCTGTAAAGAGCTGCAAACGTCACCGTGAAGAAAGTCGTGGAGTATTTCCCAGCATTAACTAAATGAGGAAAGGCTCTTTTTGTGTCTCGGTATCGGCGCAGGCACTGGATGAAGCGAAGCCAAGCAGGAATGCACTGAACAACAGCCCGCACACCATATGAATATTTGTGGCAAATTTCTGGTTCTGTGAAGATTTCAAAGAAGAAAAGATTACAATTAAAAAAAACAACTTGTTCACATCATCTAGTCATATACTGCATATACTGTAACCATTAGGAAGTCTTTAAGAGCAGAGAACCTGCTTTTCAGAATCATTTTTTTTTTTTGCAACTATTATATTAAACTTTTTAGTGATCGGTAAGCTGAGGAGAGAAGGTAAAATACACAGTGGGAGCTTATAAAAATCTGCCCACTCAGATTTACAGTTTTGTAATCCATGCCTTTGTGTGCGTGCTCAGTCGTGTCTGACTCTTGTGACCACACAGACTGTAGCCCGCCAAGCTCCTCTGTCCATGGGATTCTCTAGGCAAGAATACTGGAGTGGGTTGCCATTCCCTTCTCCAGAGGATCTTCCCAGCCCAGGGATTGAACCCAGGTCTCCTGCATTGACAGGCGGATTCCTTACTGTTGGAGCCACCTGGAAAGGCCCCTTTGTAATCAGCTTTGTACACTGTACACTCCTCTAGAGGAGTGTAGTAAAACTATAAGACAGAAGTTGAGTACACTAATCAAAGAGGAAAAAAATTAGTGAGCTCTGTAACCTGGAACATCTGGAAAACCTACAGATGTCACTGTTGATGACAGTCAATTTTATGAACTTCAAACCACTACAACATATCCATTATGGGTTGTCCACACTCTTGTTCTTTAAAACAAAAGAAACAAACAACAGCAGCAACAACAACAACAAAAAACAAAGGGCAGAGTTTACATTTTTAAAATGAGAAGAACAGAGTTGGTAAATCAATTTTCTTCAAATTCTGGAAATATATCATAGTGGCTCCACATATAACAGAGTTGTGATTTGCTGGAAGTCAATGAAAATCTGTGTTGGCCCTGGCATCATTAACTTTCATTAGTCAGATGTTACATAATCTGTCTAAATTTGGTCTTCATCATTAAGGCAAAATTCCCTAACTAGAATACCTGGCATAAGCGATAGTAAGAGTGACAAAAAGAGCCAAAAGGAAAACAAGGAGGTCTCCAATAAGAACTAAAAAACAACCTCTAATGACTTGCTCAAAGCACTTGATCTAATTTCTAAATAATCAGTATTTTTGATCATCATAAAGCAATACTGTGATGGCAATTGTTGACACTAGAGCATCTGTGATATAATTACTGATGTACTAGAAGTTTTTTAGCTTTAGAATTCTTTAAATGTAAGTTGTAAATCTCCTGGCAAATGAGTGGCTAAAATTATATAATTTAAGAGCCAAATTATATCGGATAAAGATACTGCTAAAACAGTGCCAAGTACATTTAATTAAGTTTGTAATATTATTGGATGAGCTTAAATTTCTCAGTTATCATTCCCAATATTTCTTGGTTTACACTGGCAGTTCAGTAGTGTGGATGCACATTCATACCCTACCTTCTGACTCATTTGGCAACAGGCCCTCACTTTCGTCCCATTTGAGCTCAAAGCTGTAGAAGCAGATCATGTACTCCAGGTCCATTAGTATCACGGACAGGCTGTTCAGCTGGTCGGCCAGCCAGAAATCAGCAAAGCCTACCTTATGGAAGGGGGCTGTAAACACTCGGAACTAGGAGAAAGAAAAAAAAAACAGAAAACAAAGAAACAAGAAAATTCATATTAAATATATCTAATTTGTGTCTGACTCTGAAGCATGATTTAGTTGATGAAATGTAAACCAATGAACCAATCACAAACACAGGGTACCTGGCAACAATAGTTAGGTTCAAAATTAGTAATGAAAAGAATGAGTTGAATAGATCACTAAGAAAGAAATTAAAAGGGTGGGGCGGGGGGAAGGCAAGAGCAAGAGTCAAAAAACAGAAAGCAGAGAGGTAGGAAGAGCTGAAGTTGAAAGCAGAGAGAATGGCAGAAATGCACTGAGAGGACATTTACCATTAAGGTCTAAGATAAATTTGCTGGAGACCCATGTGCTATGATTATTTCTGGAACATTCTCCCATCTTAGCTAACTGAATACAAAAATCTTCTTTGCCTACAAAAGGTAGGAAGGGAAAGATAGTACCTCGGCTAAAGTATGTCTTATTCCCTAACCAAAGTCACTTTCGTTTCGCTAATGCCATGGCAATGATCATAACTGTCTTGAAATTATGTCATAAAAACCAGCCCACACCCCACTATTATGAAAACAATGATAAATAAATTCAGGTTATATGTCTTGAACACTAACCCATGTGGTGTATTTTTCTCATGATGCATTTCTTATAATCCATTAACTATAACAAATTCTATGTGCTAGGTGTTATCTATATCCCCATTTTACAGAAGATAATGCCTTTTAACCCTATTTTGCAGAAGCCTGTTTACCACTGCAAAGGAAAATCCTGGCATCGCAGAGGGAGGAGTTAGATACTTCTCACCAGAAAGAGGCTCAAACTGTACCAACTTGCCTTGAAAGGCCTTGAGTGAAGTGAAGATGGGCTGAAGGCAGCTTTGCTTCTTACCCTGTTAGACACTTTCTATCTCACACAGGTGAAAATGAACTCCTAAAAGACAGAATTCTAAGCAACTGTTTTGAGAAAATGAGTTTACAGCTCCCCTGCCATCAAGGTATTTACTAGACATATCCAGCCTGGGAGACTACAGCCCTCTTCTCTCAGACTTGGCTGGTTCTTTCTATCCTTTCTCTAAATAATTTCTTTGATTATTCCAGGGAAGCAATAAACGGTTTTGTTATAAATCAATCCTGGGCAACAGCTATCCTGGAGCTTTAAAAATTAGAGCAGGGGTCTGCAGGATACAATATAGGCTTTAAAACATTACTTTCCAGAGCTGACCTATCTTGAGTCCATGGTTTAACCTTTTGATCACTTGCTTACTCTTTCAGTAAGCTAGAATAGATACTATCATCTGCAACCATAAGCTCCAGATACAGCAAACTTTTTTTTTTTTGCAGGGTAGGGTGGGGTAGGAGGTGTTAGGGATTGAGATGTTAATCATTTATGCACAAAGAGGTTCTGGCACCAGTTTGTATAATATTTTAAGAAACTCTAGGTATAGAATGGATTTAAAGGATTCCAAGAGACAGAAACAAGAGAACAAGTTATGATGTAACAGCAAAGGATCAGGAAGTTTAACTCAGTCTCTAGTCGTGAACTTTTTTGTGAAACGTGGACTTTTGTGAAACTGGTAGCCTAGAGCAAATTTCTCATTTCTCACTGACATGAGACAGACTACCATTAACTGTCACAACCTGCCAAACCTAGCCTTATAACCTGGCTATTAGAGAAAACCTCTGTAAGAGCAGAAAGGTAGGAAGGTGTATTAAATAAGAAACAAAGAAACAGAGGGATGGACTAGGAAAGGAAAGGAGTAGCATAAAATAGAAACTGGGAGGAAGGGAAAAATTACAGAAGAGAGAAGATGAAAAAATAAAGAAAGGAGGGAGTGGTTAATGTTTGTATAGGAGAACCAATGAACTTAATCATAGTCATTCATGCATTTAACAAAGATTCATTAAGTATTTATTATATGTCAAGCATTGTGAAGGTACTGAATAAATAAAACATGGCCTGTATCACCCACAATCCCTTTGGGCAAATAAACACCAAAAGAAATACTGACAGCACCATGTAGTAACTGCTATTACAGACAGGCAAACGAAATACCCTGGAAATATTTAAAAAGAAGTGAGCAAGTAGTCTGGTCAGAGGTGTAGTGAGCAGAGATGAAGATGAAAATAAACAGAACATAGTTAATTCCCTGATAAGTCAGGCCCTAACACATGGTCAAATTCATCTTAGATTTCTCTGGATTCCCCCTTTTAAGTGAGAATTCTCCTTCCTTTCTTATTATGGCTAAGGTCTTTCAACTTCTACTTTGCTTTGATTTTAATTAAAATAACGGAGAAACAGTATTAAGAAAGCGAAAACAATCTGGATATCTGATGTTTTACCCGCATACACAAAAAGGCAACTAATAAGTTACTACAAAGAATATATGTTAACATCATCTTTGAATTAATGTAGACAAACAGTTAAGGAGATGAAATCTTAATTTCTACTTATAGATAATCACATTCTTTCAAATCTGATTTTAAGATTTCATTAGTTGATCCACTAATCAAAGTTAAACATCTTATATAAAATCTACCAGGTCTGTTAAATGGTAGTGTTTAAAAACACAGGTTATGGACCCAGAATGCCTGAGCTTACATCCCATCTCCATTACATCCTGGCTGTAGGACCCTACTTAAGTTCTTTGAACTTAGGTTTCCTCATTATAAAATGTGGATTAATAGTAGTTCCAATCTCATGGTTTATTAAAAGGAATAAAATAATTGATGAGGAGGGCATGGCAACCCACTCCAGTATTCCTGCCTGGAGAATCCCATGGACAGAGGAACCTGACAGGCTATATATAGTCCACGGGGTCGCAAAGAGTCAGACACAACTGAGCGACTAACACACACAAAATAACTGATACACATAAAAATGCCCAGACAATGCATTATTAAATGAGAACATTTCTGTACTTATACCAGAGATATATGTAAAAATTTTATTATACAACTAAAGAAAATATTAGAAAAACCAATTCCAAAATAATATAGGAAAATATTCTTAATTTAAAAACTTCATGCAGCCTTCTATAAGAATAAGTTGATATCTTTGTTTAGAAAATCTGAAGCATTTTTTTATGCTTCCTAATTGGATTACAATGAGGACAAATACAGATCTGGATAGAGGATATATGAACTAATGAATGTGAAGAAACTGTTATTAGTTTGACATGTAATACTAATATCAAAACAAATCAATTTCTTAAAAATCGGGGAGAGGAATAACATATCAATTCAAATTAAAATATGAATATAAATGGTACCCAGTGCCTACCACTATGGCCAGGTGACATGTTCTTTTTCCATGAAAAATTAAAGAAAAAAACAGGAAAGGGAAATGCAGTTTACTTTAGGATGAAGCTTTCAAAATAGCTGTATCAGGGAAACATAACTACCATAGAAACATTCTTGTTAATTCACTAGAAATAAATCTAAGAGTAAATTTTCTCAGTGAGATTTGAATTAAAAATAGGTCAATAGGTCAATTAATATTAAAATAATCTATAAATGCTTTTACTATTTACAATTATTACAAATACAACAAACCACAATGCTTCTTTCTGTATGTCACTGCTTCTGACAGTATATTTTACTATTCTCTTATTTCTTCTTCTAATATTACTGCCAATCTATTCCATCAACAAGTTCTCATTTATTAACACACAACAGATGCACAGATAAATATCTACTCAATGGGGAATCATTCTACTAATAAGAATAACTGGTCATGCATGAATCATAGCAGCTTCCTATTTAAACAAAGAAGGATGCACTGGGGAAATGCTCACTTAGCACATAATGTACACAACTGAACTATTTTGTTATTGTAATGATGCAATCATATTAACACATGAATTTTCTAAGTCTTCCAAATCTCATCTGAAATAACTTTATAGAGATTTCACAATAATTTAGGAAGGAAAAATAGGTGTTTATAATTTTGAAGTTATTTCCTTGTAACCAGAAGAATATTACATTTTTATGAAAATAACACAAAATCCAGAAATAAAATGACGACCTCAAAATAACAAAGGTAATCTAATATTGTTGTAGAAACTGGAAATGATTGATTTTTAGTACAAATTTCCAATGAGAAAAAAAAATGACCCAAATTTTTGTCTTACAAAAAAAATTCCTCTAAAAAGCATGTTTTTCTAGATGATGACAAAACACATTAAAGGTGATGATATGACTTATTACACACCTCAATAGCTAAGTTCCACACTCAGAATACAAACTTAAAATTAGACCCAGTGGTGCTATACTTAAAGGGAATGATTTGCTATTTATTTATATTCAATAAAGTTTGTGGAAAAGACAGAGACTCTTAATTTGTGATATACAAATAAATACAAATAAATGAACAATCAACTTGGGGAGAAGGGAAATCAAGATCTGGCCCATTTTCTTTTCCATATTGCTATAAATACTTATGTTGGAACATAGGTTGCTTTTAATTTGTTTAGTGCTTACTATGTTTTTTTAAGAGAAAGGTCATATTTTATATCTTTAGATATAAAAAATTTAGTTAATGCTATATGTAAAGAGTATACTGCTTAGCACAACAACAAAAATTCTGCTAACCCTAAGGGGCATACAAAAGGAAAAAGAAAAAAAATTATAGTTTTCAAGGCAGTATTATTTCACAAGGTTAAAAAAAAAAGTGAGACAGTAATTATGGGAATTTTGAAAGTTTGTGGAAACTGGCCAATTACTAATTTTCACTCTACTGTTAGTTGTATTTTATAATCTATGAAATAATTATATTAAAACATTCTCGACTGATTTTCAAAACAGAGCTGGTTAAATTTGAGAGTAAGCAGGAGTTCCTTCCCAGAGCAATCTTTACAATATCCCAAAATGTAAAATATAGCTACCATTTTTGCAGGAAATTTCATATCCTAATGCTAAGACTGCTTGATTTTGAGATTAAGAAATAGGTAAAATGGAATTTTAAAAATTAATTTTTCAAACTAAACTTGGAGATCTAACAGGATAATCCTACTGCTTTTAGAGACCCAATACTTCACAAAATAAAAATATTTGATGACTTATGGTAATTTAACAGGTATATAATAGTTTAACCACTTGAAAAAAAGGAAACGAAGTTCTACATGTTATCACAGTTGATTAAGTAATCTGTATAGTAAAATAATTAATTATGAATTATTATCACTTTCCAATATCACTGTAATATCTCGACACTCTACTCCATTATGGAGGGAAAAAAAAATACATGAGTGCTTTCCTTGGGGCCACTGTACTGCACAACATGAGGTGTACCAGTTACACTGTGTTCTTTGCTTCTGGAGCTGGGGTACCACTCATTTAAACTACAATGTGAACATGACTTCTGAAGTTGGGTAATACAGGAGTTTTGTTTTCATTCTGGAAAAAGCCAATGATCAATATATCACTCTAAAAACGAAACAAAATTTCTGGACTTACCAGAAGTTTAAGCAGCCAAAACCGGGATTTATAATAGAAAGTTTTGGTGGGGTTGATGAGAAAGAAAGCCATAAATCCATAAAGGGCAAGTGGGTACACATATGTGGGGATGACACTAATTGGAGCAAAGAAGCATGCCAGAAGGCTCAGGCACCACAATATCCCAAGGAATCCAGCAATCTGATAAAGGATGAGAAAGACAAAGAAAATTATTTTTATTTTTACCGTTACATAGAAAATCTTTAATAAAACAAAGATAAGAAAAATGGTTTAATTATTACATCAATAATCCCCTTCAAATAGAAAATAGAGTTTAGTACCCACTAAACCAGCCACATAGCTAATGAAAACTGTATTCATAGGATATTATATCTGGTTTGATTACCTCAAAGAGATGCTGATGAGACAAATTGCTTCTTGGATTAAGTTCAAAGATGAGCACATGATTTACTCCAGCCTGTCTCCAACCATACGTGTTGATGCCCAGTAGAAAAAGGAATTCAATCAGAAGAAAGCCACCCCGATAGATTCTTATCAAGGGCCATATATTTCTATCTGTTTCAAGTTTAAATATAGCTGAAAGAACATCAATTAACTGGTTAGTCAGGAAATCTGCAACATGTCCTTTAACTGTCTTTTCTCTTCTCAATGATATAGCCCTGGCAGAGGAATTTTTAATATTCAAAATGCAATCCTAGGTTATTTCAAGAGCCTGATAAACTTGCTTCAAGGTTCTTCTCTTCATTTCACTCTGCAAAATTCTACCAGAATAATTTTTCTGGAAAATTTGACTTTCAGCCTACTTATCCATGGTGAAATAGCTTAGAATCATCAGCTCAGCTGAGAAATTTCTGGCATGACAAAACTTCTTTGGCTTTGGTTTGGCCATCATTGAGCTGGATATAGTAACATCTACTTCAGAGTTACTATGAAAATTATAAGAAACAGTATACATGAAAGCAATGTGAAAGTTGAAATGTCATATAGATGACAACAGTATTTATAGAATGTTTATTCACTACGTACTAAGGATTGTATCTTTCCATATAACAATTTGTCTAATCTTCACAATGGCTCTGTGAGTTAAAAACCATTATCTCCATTTGATTGACAAGGAAACTACAGCACAGAGAAGTTAAATAATTTGCTCAGGGTTACCAAGCTAGTATAGGGCAGTGCCAGGATTTTAACTCAGTTTTGCTCCAAGGCCCAAACTCTTAAATTACTACATTCAACTGTCCATATGCCCATACAAATGTTCAGTATCACTACTATCCTATAGCTCTCCAATAATTATAATGTTCAAACATGTGAGCCTCACGATTCAAGTTCCTCACAATCTCATCTCCAACTCACTTCCCCCAAACTTATCCCATAGTGCCCCTAAATTAATTTTTACTGCCTGATAAATTTTATTATTGTTTGAACAAATTCACTTTTCACATCTACTTAAGTTGTTCCCTGTACTTGAAACGGCCTTGTTCCTTCTTTTGACCAATTCTATTTCTACATTATTTAAGAGTCAGATTCTCATCTGTTCATAAACTGACTGAATCAATATGTTTCATTTTGAGCCTATGTGCCAAAAATTTCAGTTTGGCAACCAATTTCTCAATTTTCCAAGTAACTATAAAATTTACTGTTAGTGCTCACTTGAAATTTTATACTTGGAGTCAAATACTATAGACCAGATTTCAAGTCTTATATTTACTAGGGCGTATTTAATTTTTCTAACTCTCCGTTTCCTTGTTGGTCAATGGGGGAGAATATCTATTCTCATAAGTTTGTTAAGAAGATTAAATCTGAACAACAAAATGGCTAAAACACTGTTTGGTCCATTATGAATATTCAGTATGTATCAGTTTCTTTTTCCTTTTACTTGATGAAAATCAATGTCTTCATTAATTTGACAAATGTTTATGGGGTGCTCATTATATATGACATAATTCTAAAACCTGGAGATTCAATAATGAGCAACAGACAAAATAACTGTCTTCAGGAAAGTTCTATTCTATATAATGTCAGATAAGAATTTTGAAGAAAACAGTAAAGGGATAAAGACTGTTAGGTGTATTTTAGGTAGGGTGGTTGGAAGATGATATTTGCAGGAACCTTAAGGAAATAGAGACTGGCTTGTGTGAAGGAAAGACAGACTGACTCATGTGAAGGAAATAAAGACTAACTTGTATGAGTATCTGGAGGAACGGAGGCTCCAAGTAGAGGGAAAGTACAAAGAACCCTAAGATATGTATAAGCCTCATGTAGTCCAGGGACAGGAAGAAGATCAGGTCCACTGTGACTGTAATGAATGAGAGGTAAAGTGGCAAAAAGTTACCTAAAGGCATATGAGGTAGGATTTGTAGTACTTTGCCAAGATTTAAGCTTTTACTCAGATGTATGAAGCAAATGAAAGGTTTTGCATATAAGTGATACAGCCAGACTAATAATTTTAAAGGGCTACTCTATCTGTCATGTGAAGAACAGATTGCAAAGGAATAAGTATGGTAACAAGAAGATTAGTTAGGTGGTTAAAATTTTTTTTAAAATGTGTATATAGTTTTATATACTGATTCCCAAGCAAAGAACACATATACATTACAACAGTCAGGAAACAAAAATAAGTGCAAATCCCAAAGAATACGCAGTTAAACTACTAGAACTAATAAATGCAGCAAAATTGCAGTCTACGAGATCAACACACAAAATTCAGTTGTCCTTACATACACCAGCAATGAACAGTCAAATGAAATTAAGAAAATAATTTCAATTACAAGAGCATACAAAAGAATAAAACATCAAGGAATAAATCTAACCAAGGAGGTGAAAGACTTGTACACTGAAAACTACAAAACAATGCTGAAAGAAATCCCATATTCATGGATTGGAAGATGCGATACCGTTCAAATGGCAATGTTACTCAAAGTACTTTACAGATTCAATACAATCTGTATCAAAATTCTAATGACTCTTTTTTTCTTTTGGCAGAAATGAAAAATTGATACTCAAATTCATGTGGAATTATAAGAGGTCCCCAGGTAACAGCCAAAACAATACTGAATAAAAAAGGTGGAGGACTCACAATTCACGATTTCAAATTTTACTCCCAAATACTACTGGAGTAAACATAGACATACAGACAAATGAAATACAGTGAGAGCTGAGAAAAAAAAATTTATACATCTATGGTTGATTGATTTTCAACAAGAGAGCCAAGACTATTCAATGAAAAAGAATATTCTCTTCAACAAATAATGCAGAGACAATTGGTTATTCACCAACTGGTTATTCACATGCAAAAGAATGAAGTTGACTCCATTCTTCACAGCATGTACAAAAATTAGTTCAAAATGGATGAATAAGCTAAATATAAGAGCTAAAACTATAGAACTCTTAGAAGAAAATATATGGGTAAACCTGCAGAACTTTGGCTGGATTGGGCAATGGCTTCTAAGATATGACACCAAAAGCATGAGTAACACAACATCAAAAACAGATAAATTGGACTTCATCAAAATTAAAAAATTTGTATATCAAAGGACATTATCAAGAAAAGAAAAAGATAATCTAAAAAATGGGAGAAAATATTTGCAAATTATGTATCTGATAAGGATCTAGTATCCAGAATATATAAAGAACTCTAGCAAATTAGCAATAAGAAGACAACTCAATTAAAAAATGGACAAAGGACTTGGACAGATATTTTTCCAAAGAAAATATACAAACAGCCAATAAGCACATGAAAAGATGTTCAATATCATTAGTCATTGAAAGTGAAAGAAAGAGTTATTTGCTCAGTTGGGTCTGACTCTTTATGACCCCATGGACTGTAAGCCTACCAGGCTCCTCTGTCCATGGAATCCTCCAGGCAAGAATACTGGAGTGGGTAGCCATTTCCTTCTCCAGGGGCTCTTTCTGACTCAGGGAATCAAACCCGGGTCTCCTGCACTGTAGTCAGACTCTTTATTTTCTGAGCCACCAAAATTACTTGGACAGACATTTTTCCAAAGAAAATACATAAACACATGAAATGATGCTTAATATCATCAGTCATTAGAAAAATGCAAATCAAAACCATATAAGTATACTACTTCAAACCCACTAGGATGGCTATAATTAAAAAAAAAAAGGAAATTCCCAAGTATTGATGAGAATGTGAAGAAAATAGAATCCTCATAAATTGCTGGTGGAAACAGAAAAAGGTGGAGCCTCTGTAGAAAATAATTTGGTGGCACCTCAGAAGGTTAAAAAGCATTATCATATAATTAAGCAATTCCACTGCTAGGTATATATTCAAAAAATTGAAAACTGGTACTCAAACAAATCCATGTATACATGTGTTCAAAGCAACAAAATTCACATTAGCCAAAAGGGAGAAACAACCCACTATAGCATATATTCAGTTTTGGTAGATACTGCCAAGTAGATCTCCTGATGTTATTCTTCTGCATTTCATGCACCATCTTCGTGCCTTTCTAACTACATCATTTCATTGGATGCTTTCAACTTTTTCCAGCATCTTTTTTTTTTTAAATATTTTGCACTTGCCTCCTCTCTAAAGTGCATTAACGCAGTTTCATTTAAACTTCAGATCATATAATTTTTTTTAAACAGTTCCTGATAGACATTTGAGACATTCTTAGAATTTTGCTATTATAAACAAAATGACAATGAATACCCTCCTTTCATACATGTCTTTGTGCTCAGGTACAAGTATGTTTATAAGATAAACTTATAAGAATAATATGTTTAATCAAACTGATTGTATTATAAATTTTTATATATATTGCCAGCTTTCTAAAGAGACTGCAACAATTAATACTCTTACCACTAGTATGCAAGTACTTGCTATTTCACACTCATATGCACTTAAAAAAAATTTTTTTATTGGAGCATAGTCGACATAAAATGTTGTGTTACTTTCTGCTATACAGCAAAGTGAATCAGTCATACGTATATCCATTCTTTTTTAAGACTCTTTTCTCACATAGGTTACTCAGGAGTACTGAAGAGAGTTCCTTGTGCAACACAGTGGGTCTTTATTAGTTATCTATTTCATAAACAGTAGTGTGTATATGTCAATCTCAACTTCCCAATTTATCCTTCTCTCCCATCCCCACCCCGGTAACCATAAGATTGTTTTTTACATGTATAACTCTTTTTCATAAATAACTTTGTTTATACCATTTTTTTTAGATTCCACATATAAGTGGTATCATACGATATTTGTCTTTCTTTGTCTGACTTACTTCACTCAATATGACAATCTCTAGGCCCATCCACGTTGCTGCAAATGGCATTATTTCATTCTTTTTTATGGCTGAGTAATAGTCCATCGTATATATGTACCACATCTTCTTTATCCATTCCTCTGTCAATGAACATTTAGGTTGCTTCCATGTCTTGGCTATTGTAAATAGTGCTGCAGCGAACACTGGGGTACATGTATCTTTTTGAATTATGGTTTTCTCCAGGTTTATGCCCAGGAGTGGGACTGCTAGATCATATGGTAGCTCTGTTTATAGTTTTTAAGCAACTACTATACTGTTCTCCATAGTGGCTGTACCAATTTACATTCCCACCAACAGTGTAGAAGGTTTCCCTCATGCACTTTTAATGATCAACCCTTAACTCTGTTCAACCAAAAAGTGAAATGTGACATATTATTATTATATCAATTAAATATAGGTTACCAGGAAACTACAAGAAAAAGTTTTTAAAAAATCTGAGCAGATAACTTTTCATCTTCATAACACTAAATATCTGGAATAGGTGAGTTTCAGACAAATTATTAAATATTAGGTCATGTCCCCTTGAGGAACTACAGCAATTATGCACACTATTTTATCATGTCAGTGTTTGAAAAAAGAATCATGCTTGTACATGCATTACTACTGCTGAGTTTCTCTCTCAATTCTCAACTCTGTTATCTTTTAAGTAACCGCTGGGAGATAAATAAGGATAGACAGCTGGCTTTAACCGTATTTATCTCACAGACACACAAAGATTAAACAAAGAAGGGTTCTGAGGGGAGAGAACATAAATGCACAATGCTAAATGCATAAAGCACACATTAGGAAACAAACCAGACTGTCTCACAAGAACACAGGCTACATATATGAAAGAAAACAAACCCCCAACATGTCCCTGAATTTAAGAAAATGTTTCAATTCAGTCACATAAAAAGAATGAAGCTTATTTATCTATTCTTTTGTCTTATTTAATGATGGTAATAATGATAACACCATGCTCATCTTGGAAAGAAAAAATTTCACACACAGAATAGTAAGGTTTTTCCTATAGAAAGAACAACTTCCATCTCATACGACATATACTTCAAATTGACATAGTATTTCACACCTATAAATGCTTTACTTATACCTCTTAGCTGATGTCTATGAACTGGTTTCAAGGTATCTTTTCATTTGTATCATCTAATACTCTTCTTCACCTTAGGTGAATTTACCACTTCTCTCCTTCAAAACTTATTCCCTCCTCTTATGCTTCACCCTCTAGAAAGGCCAACTAAATCTCTGCTCATCTGTCTCTTTCTCTTGGAATGCCTTTTATTTCATCAATGCCCAGGATAAATACCATTTCTTTAATAAAGTCTTCCCTGAAGCTCTCATTTGAAAGTAATCACTTGTTCCCTTGACCTGTTTAGAAAATACTTTCTATTTTGTAGTCTATTATTATTGTTTTAATATGTCTCAATCTCCCTTATGTAACAATAAGCTTCATGAGGAAAGTAATTCTCTTATTTATCTTAAGGTAGCAAGCCTAATCATAGATATATAAAATTTACTTGTTGAATGAATTCTCATACAATGCTGTAAATTTAAGGTATTTAACTCATTTAACAAGTGAGGAAATTGTTTTGGAGAACTTACGTGATGTCCTTAAAGTCAATTAGCAAATTAATAATTAACAAATAGTTGAGCTGGGACTGCAACCCAGGCAAGGCCTTTTGAAAATAAGTCCGTGTTTTTCCCATAACAGTTAGCTTGATAATCAATCTAGGACTAAGTTCTTTTTTATTGTAGTATTTCCATGCATTCTATGTAAGTAAACTGCATTCATCCCTAAAGATACAGAACTAGATTTAACCTGCACTGAAAAAAAAAAAAGCCACAAAAAGACACTGCTAACTATAAAGAGGCAAGAGTGGTTGCACAGAGACAAGTTCAGAAGGTTGTTGCAGTATACTAAGCAAATGGTTGTTTAGACAGGGATGGTATTGGTCGGGGTGGACAGGTTCAGAACTTTATTGAGGACAGGGCAACAGGATTTGGTGATGGATTGAAAATGAGTATGAGGGAAAAGGTTAAAGGTTTCTGGCTTGAGAAACTGGTGAGAGGTGATGCTATATGGAAGAGAAAGCGTATTTAGTGATTAAAAAAATTTGTCTATCTAAGTTTAAGATGCTTATTAGACTCTAAGTAGCCAATGAGATATCATTTCAGAGGAAAAAGTATATAAGCTTGGGAGTTATTAGCATACAGATGATAGTTTTAGCCATAGGCTTGAATAAGATCACCTAGCTAGAAAATGCATGTAGAAAGAGAAAGATTTGAACATTAAACTCAGAGGTACTCCCCAGAGAATGGGAAAAAACTGCCAGCGAAGTTTAATAAGAAAACCAGCAGAGTGTGGTTTCCCAACAAAATCAACTAAAGAAAAGGTTTCAAGGAGTGATCCACAATGTCAAATGCTGCTGAGAGGTAAGTCAAATGCTGCTAGGTGGTTTAGTAAGATTATGCCTTCCTTGTTATATCATTTCTTGACATTGGGAATGCACTTGTTTCCAATTCCTCCTACCTCTTTATAATTTTTAAATTCTATAGAATAGAATATTATATAACCAAGTTTCTTAAAGTCATATGCAAAGTAATTGTAAATAGTTTCTAGAAATGATACAAGAGAGTCTCCAAAAAGCAAAGTAAATGAGCTTGTTTAGCGCGTAAATTTTGTAATATTTATTTACTCTCATCTGTGATCAAGGGAGCTGAGGTTCCTGATAACTGAACCCTGAAAATGACGGAGAATAGAGTCATAAACTAGCAATGTTTAAGGGGTAACTATATCCAAAAGGAAAAAAAGAACCAAAATAACCAACCAACACCCACTTCCCCATCAGTTATACAAACAAAAGACTTAACCCTGACAGATTTCTCTTTCAGTAGCTTTGGCAGTTGAGTGGTAGCTTTGTTAGAAGGACAGAATATGACATAAGCAGATCAGTAAGAATAATTTAATTCAAAATTTAAACTACTCACCGGCAAGCACAAGAGTAATATTCAATACAATGAATATTCCACAAAATAGGCCAACTCTAAAAGTAGTCCATGCTGGTGCAGGCTATAGAGAGAGGGAAATGGCATTTTGAGTACAGGGCAAAATACTGAATACATTAAGCATACAGTATAATAAAATTAGTACTACAGGCCTCAAAGTCCTACAGAGAAAACAGAAATATTTTATGATGGGAATTTTCATAAATCTGAGCTGGAGAATCATCATTATCCAGTAATATTAGAATTGAGTCACCTGTTTAATTATTTTTTAGAAATACGTGTCACTAAATAAAGAAAATTAAGATCTAAAACAGCAAATTATATAAACACTGAGTTTTCTTATAAAAAAGATTTAAGTGCAATTTCATTTTTACAATGTGTACATCTTTAAATTTAGGAAGTCAGTATTACTCAATTAGAGTTCACATATTTAGTACTATATAATTAGAGACAATGGTAAAAATAAGAATACATTTCTGAGTATTTACAGTATTAAACCAGAGTAACTTCAAGTCAATTTGTAAATATATACTAGAGATTCTCAAGTGAAAGGCATTTCAGAATATCATTTCATAAGTGAAAGTGAAGTCGCTCAGTTGTGTCGGACTCTTTGTGACCTCACAGACTGTAGCCTACCAGGTTCCACTGTCCATGGGATTTTCTCGGCAAGAATACCGGAATGGGTTGCCATTTCCTTCTCCAGGAGATCCTCCCGACCCAGGGATTGAACCCTGTCTCCCGCAATGTAAGCAGACGTTTTACCATCTGAGCCACCAGGGAAGTCCCATTTTTTGGCATAAAAAGCCAATTGCTCTCGCACCATTTGTTTGACGAATTTGAAAAGATGATCCTCTCTCCAGTGAAGTGCCTTTTTGCATCTTCATTGACAATTAATTGTTCATATATTTATTGGTCTATTTTTGGACTCTTTATTCTATTCCATTAATCTATTTGCCTATCCTGACACTAATAACACACTGTCCTGATTACTGTAGTTTTAGTGTTGATACCACATAGTGTTAATCCTTCATCTTAAGTTGTTTCAAAGTTGTTTTGGCTCTTCTTGGTCCTCTGTAATTTCACATAAATTTTTAAATTTGCTTACTAGTTATTTTTAAAAAGGTCTGTTGAGATTTTGAGTTTGTTTGTGATGCATCTAACAACTTAGGAAGATGCAATATTTTAAAAATACTTGGTTTTCTAATTTCTCTCACATCTATCTTCTTTCATTTTTCTCCATCATGTTTTACAGTTTTCAATATAAAAGTCTTGCACATCTTCTGTCAGACTTATCCCTAAATATCTATATATTGATCTTGTAATCATCAACCTTGCTAAAAAACTCACTAATTAGGGCATATTAGCTGTTCTATAGACCCACTGGATTTTCTATTAGGTCCTCATGACATCGGCAAAAAACAAAACCAAAACAATCCACCAGTTTTACTTCTCTCTTTCTCATCTAATTGTCTTTAATTTCTTTTGCTTACCATACGGCACTGGCCCTAACCTCCAGAACAATGCTAAATAGAACTGGTAAGAATGAATACACATTTTTGTTCCCAGTTAGGGAGAAAGCATTCAATGTTTCACCATTAAGTATGATATCAGCTTTAGGTTTTTCATAAACACCTTAAATAGGGATGAAGAAGCTCTTTTTATTACTGATTTCCATCCCATTCTGGTCAGAAAACATACTTTCTATGATTTAAATCTTTTTAAATTTATTAGGATTTAGCTTATGACACAAAAGATATCACTTAAACTGTTTTCTGGTATAACTACTATGTAGATATCATTTGACAGATGCTTTTTTTATGCATAACTATTGCATTTTGGATGAAAGTATGTAGTAGCCCAGAATATCTGAACCCCCCCACTTTCATATCATCAAATAAATATCTCATCTTAATCATCTGCTCACACGAAGTTAGCATGTCAGAATAAAGAAGGGCAGTAGTACAGGGTAAGAAGATAAAGGTCAGAAGACATTAAAATTTATTATGAAGTAAGATCTGGCATCTGATTTTTTCAAATGAGAATAACAGTAGTAATAAGTACTCACAAACTTTGGGTGAAACATTTTTTAAAGTAATGAAACCAGTATATTTTATCACCTAACAGACTGTGTGTGTGTGTGTGTGTGTGTGTGTGTGCATGTGCATGCACGCGTGCATACACACATGCTCAGTCAGGTCCAACTCTCTGGAGCCCCATGGACCGTAGCCCGCCAGGCTCCTCTGTCCATGGAATTTTCCACGCAAGAATACTGGAGTGGGTTGCCATTTCCTACTCCAGGGGATCTTTCTGACCCAAGGAGTGAACCCTGACTTCTTGCTTCTCCTGCATTGGTAAGTAGATTCTTTACCACTAGCGCCACCTGGGAAGCCCCCTAAAAGACTGTGTTGATTATTAAATAGGTCACATGAACCAACTGAACAACTGCAAATACTAACCTGAGCAGCTCCCAAAGGGGGAACACGTAAACGTTTCATAGCTTTTTGTCTGTCACCATCTTCAAGTTCATTGGTCACTACAGCCTAAAAGACACATTGTTAAATATTTATGCAGGTTATACTAAACTTGAGTAATGCATAAATAATTCTGAACCATTTATATTAATATATATGGTATTCTGATATACTCTTGGTGAGTATATACTGAATAAAGCAAAAGGAAAAATCATGAGTAAGAATATATGTAAAGCAACTAACAACAAAAGGAGAATAAAAATGAGGAATTACCTCATTTAAAATAAGGCTTTAATGTTATCAAAAATATGTGGTATATAAGTGAGATGACTGTACCTCAGTTTCAGAGATGAGCTGGTTGATTTTCTTGCATGTATAAAATGGGGCTACTTCTACATGAGCCACTCGCCAATCTGCTCCACGAGATGTTTCCAGGATCTTGTCATGCTTTTTAAGGATTTTTCGGAACCCTGTAAAATTCAGATTCTACAGAAAGAAATAAGAAACACTACTATAATTTCTACCACTATAAGAGAAAATGAAAAACAATAAGCACTTTGCACTGACTGAGATGAATGAAGATTGAGCACCAAGGGAAATGGCAATGCTTTTATAAAAGCATTTATTATAAAAAGATAAGACTCTTCTTTCTTATTTCATTTATTCATTTCAAGGTAGTATGCTATTAATAATACAAAGAAACTCTAGATTATGAATCCTATTATTTTAGTTTCATGTAAATTAATGGAAGTCCTAAACGTAAAACATTTTCATTTCCATTTTCCCATGTACAACTCTTTTCAAAATAGCTAATTTATATTATTTTGCTTCTTTGATGAAAAGAATATATCCAGAAAATATTCTGGATATATCATGAACTGAATACATTTATTAGTTCTTTGCTTTTTAAAGGACTGGTATAGCTATTCATCTCCCCCCTACTCTGCAAACATGTACAAACAAGCATGGAAAACGGACTATCATCTATTTCTCTTAACTTTCATTTTGTTTTCATACATTCTGTTTGGGGATGGGTGTGCAAAGAGCCTGTGGAAAAGAAGTGATCATAGTTATAGGTTTTGCTGATAATGAGTAGGAATTTCTACTTTTCCTCCATTTCAGCAATATAAAAATACTATACTTTTCTATATTCTCAAATTCTATTGTTTTTTGATCAACAGAAAAAAAATACAAAATCGTGGATTTGCAAGTTTCTTTAAAACAGATCTCCCAAATTTCCTCATCATATATCTCCATCAATTTAAAAAAAAAAAAAGAGCAGTCATTCTAAATTAGGTTTTGCATGCTTGCTGGTTTGTTAATACTTTTTTTTGATACTTTAATAGATCATTTTAAACTCCCCTTGGGGAGGATACCTCATGATTTGAAGACTGGTTACAATACATTTTCCCTTCTCCTCATTTGCAAAATAAATGTATTCTTACAGTATAGATAGTCTCAAAGGATAAAAGAGAGATAAGAACTTTTATGAAAAATTATTTTTCCAGAAGCGTTTTTAAATAATGACCCCAAAACAAAAACTTACGGCAAAATTAATAAAATAAAATTTAATAAGAGTACTTCCCTGTAACAGTAAGCATAATTAATAAAATATGAAATGTTAAAGAAAGTAGAATTATGAAAGGGAAAGATGGAAATAAATAAATGCACTAAGGACTTAACATTACTGCAGACATGACACCTTAATTACATTTTATTTTAAAATTCCAATATTCATCCATGGTAATATTTTTATTATATAATCTCTAGTTTTTATATAGTGATGATCTTAACTAGATTAGAAGTAATAGTGACAAGAATAAAATGGAAATACAACAGCACATTAGGTTTCTTTAAAGATATGGGAGATATTTTTGCCTGTTTAATTATTTATTATTGAACAAATAATCTGTTTTTCAATATGTTCTTTACAGATTTAACTATATGAACAAATTTACAATTTTGAGTGCCATGAACATGAATAAATGCCATGCATTTCTATAAGTTAGTATACATAGTAGCTCAACTTTTCAGACTGGATTTTAAAATTTTCTTTTGCAGGTCTTTTTTTTAATAGTCATATTGCAGATAATAAAACTGAAAGGGCTCTTAGTGGCAAGTTGAAAAGTCAGTATCTTTTACATTATTTGTGTTAGTTGCAGGAAAGTTAACAGTTCAGTTGCTTTTGTGGAAATTTTGCTGTAGGTGGGGGTATAAATGTTCTTACATAGCTAGCAGTGATTGGGTAGATATATATTATTTCTTACTTCTACTCACTATTTAGAGATGCTTCTAAAAATAGGTAGCAGACTACTACTCTTTGAGTCAAGGGTTACTCCTGAATACTGTATAAAAAGGTGTGGGGAAAATTATCTTCAAAACCTAAGCCTTGTTAACATTATTTTATCATCTCTGATATCTGATTTTAAGAATAAATGAAATTCCAATAAGAATTGAAAGAATAACACGCTAAGAATTTCCCTTTTTGGACTGACACATTAGTATAGCTCAAGGTAATTCTAATATAATTTCTCAATCATTTAAAGGTTCTATCCTCCATGATAAGAACTGAAGTACCTGATAGTTCTGCAGCAGGATAAGACTGAGGTAGAACTCGCTGAAGGCCAGTTTAAGGTCTTTAATATTCCTATGTTGGACACGTTCCTCATGGGACAGGTGGAAGACTGGCTTTCTGCGTTGTCGCAGCGTGGTAACACCAGTGCTTTCTTTCTGCGCATCCAGTGATGATTGAAGTTCATTCTGAAGGGTAGCAAACCTGCGCTGAGCCTCTGCGAGCTTTTCTATAAGGAATAAAACAGAACTGTCAGATCATCAAGATAAAAAAACTCGCAAAAGTTCTCACTGACTTCTGAATTTTAACTAATTAGTTTCCCTAAAACTTCTAGGGAAAAAACACTGCATTGTAATATTTAGAAAGAGATAGGAAAAACATGTTTTAGGGTAATAGCCTCCTTTCATTCTAGCCCACACTTCACCCCCTGCAAAACCTCAAGTGTACTCTTTCTTTTTACAGATGAAGAATGGTGACATAGATTTAAGAGCTGCTAAGAGTGAGACTACAAAACGATACAAGCTGCTTTGTAATCTGGAAAACAGTTTAGAGATTCTCAAAAAGTTAAAACATAGAGTTACCTTAAGATCCAGCAATTTCACTCCTAGTACATACCCAGGAAAACTGAAAATAAACATGCACACAAAAACTTGTACATATACACAAACTGGTATTCATAATAATCAAAAAGTGGAAACAACCCAAATATCCTCTAACTGGTGAATGGTAAGAAAAATATGGTATATAGATACAGTGGAGTATTGTTCAGCCATAAAGAATGAATTATTGCCATTTGCAGCAACATGAATGAACTGAGAGATTATTACAGCAAGTGAAGTAAGTCAGACAGAAAGGCAGCCAAAACATAATCTAGGAATCAGGAGGGGGAAGTAGGAGTGGCTCCTTTCTCTATTATATGAAATATCAATAACCTCAGATACACAGATGATATACCACCCTTACGGAAGAAAGCAAAAAAGAACTAAAGAGCCTCTTGATGAGCGACTAAACTGAACTGAACTGAATTTTTGCCTCCCAACATGCAACTTGAGTTCTGCCTATTGGGTTAGTTCTCAAAGGGAAATGCTTCTTTCACAGAACACAGCAATGGTTCTACTGAATTGGAAGATCAGACTTCCATCTGGCCATTTTGGGCTCATGATACCACTGAACCAGAAGGCAAAGGTGTTTACTGGTTAAAGTGTTTCTGATTACCCAGGGGAACAGGTAACACAACAGTAGCAAGGAGGATTGTGTCTGCAACCCAGGAGACTCTCTGGAACACATCCTAGGACTTTAATGATCAATAATAAAAGTTACTGAAAACTAAAGCAATCCAAAAAAGACAGAATTACTGAGGATTCAGCCCCTTTAAGAATTAAAGTCTGGGTTATCCCACCTGGTAAAGAATCCTCATCAGCTAAGATACTGGCTGAGGGCAAAGGAAATATGGAATGGGCAGTGGAAAAAGAAAATCATCGATATCAACTACCACTTCTTGACCTTCTTGTTCTGTCTTTTACACGTCTTGTATAGTCCTCTCTATCTCTTTGTGTTGCATTCTGAGTACTTCAGCTCTACCTTCCATTTTATAAATTCTCTCTTAAAGTCTACCCAATTCATAGTGTAAGCAATTTTATTATCATTTAAAAATTTCTAATTGATTATTTTTAAAAGTCAATTTTGATAGTTGCTACTCTGCTCATGGTTTTGATTCACTCTTTTATGTCTACAGTCATAATAAGTATATGCTTTATTTTGCATCTGAAAATTTTCAAATTCTATATATCCTTTCATTGCTAAACTGTATTTTGCCATATGGATATACCACATTTTGTTTAAATGTTCATCAGTTCATAGCCATTTGGATTGTTTTTAAGTCTTTTTAGGCCTTCCCTGGTGGCTCAGATGATAAAGCATCTGCCTACAATGCAGGAGACCAGGGTTCAATCCCTGGGTCAGGAAGATCTCCCGGAGAAGGAAATGGCAACCCACTCCAGTATTCTTGCCTGGAAAATCCCAAGGAAGGAGGAGCCTGGTAGGCTACAGTCCATGGTGTCACAAAGAGTCGGACACGACTGAGTGACTTCACTTTTCTTTTAAGTCTTTTCACTATATAAATTATGCTGCTGTTAAGATTCACATACAAGTTTTGTGTGGACTATCATCTTCATCTTTGCAAATCTGGGCTCAATCCATGTTTGTTGCATGAATGAATGACTATGTAGGAAAAAAGTTCTCTCTACTAATTCAAGTTCCTACACAGACATAAGGAAAAATAAAAACTTCAAGGGTTATTTTGTTACTTTCTTTAAACTAGTGATTCTCTTTCTCAAGGACAAGACTATCTAGAAGAGCATGTGAGGGAGAATCCCTAGGTGGGAGTGCGGAGGATAAAGCATATGGAATTAAAACAAAAATTAATGTTACTACAGTTATGGTGTGAGAGTTCTAAACTTATCCAAAGGGGCATAGGTTTTAAAAGGATGAGAAAGACTGCTTTTTTGACACCAAGTGTCCACGTCTATTTTGTAATGATATCACTGTTTTCTAGAGTTAGACCTCCAAAAAGCTTCAAAGTGTGAAGGTCGCTCAGTAATGGCCAACTCTTTGCTACCCAATGGACTGTAAGCCTGCCAGGCTCCCCTGTCCATGGAATTCTCTAGGCCAGAATTCCAGAGTGGGTAGCCGTTCCCTTCTCCAGGGGATCTTCCCAACCCAGAGATCGAACCCAGGTGCATTACAGGTGGATTCTTTACCATCTGAGCCACCAGGGAAGCCCAAGAACACTAGAGTAGGTAGCTTATCCCTTCTCCAGGAGATCTTCCCAACCCAGGAATTGAATCGGTGTCTCCTGCATTGTAGGTGGATTCTTTACCAGCTGAGCTACCCCAAAAGCTTAAATGAATGGAATAGCAGAGAATCTAGAAAAAAGTATTAAATATGTATATAAAATATATTTGGTCTATCAATAGTTATAAAAAATAAAAATGAATATTCCTAAGCAATTTTATAAATACTGATGAAAATTGTCTATTTTGGCAATAAATTCCAATTTCTATTCATGCCAGTGAACCAAGTCACACTCTGAATAAGAACAGATTACTATTATAATATCTGCTTATTCCATAACCTCTCATATAATAAGATATTTGATAAAAATTTCCAATAACCATTCAAGAACTTTCAAAGCACTTGAATCCCCTCAAAGAGCTAAAAAAAGGTTATAAAGATCTATTTTAGTTTTAATGAGATTTGTATACATATTTTTTACTTTTAGAAAAGTTGTTTTAGAAATACAAGGCATCTTCAAAATAGCAAAGCTATTATGTTGTCATGCAAATGAAGAATAATTCTTGATTAAATAAAGTAAATGTCTTAGCACACTTTTATTGTTTGTTTGTCTTTAAATATTATCATCTTGCAGATTCAATTTATGGACTTCACTGTTACCTGAGATAATAAGTTTATGAGAATGTTGACCCATTACAGATGATTCAGGTAATCTTGTTATATTACATGCAACTTTTATACTGCTTTTATGTGGAATTCTTATGACCTGAAATTCTTACAACCTCATATACTTAAGGCTAAAACCTCTATGTGTGAAAATAATATTCTATTCTTCCATTCTTTTCTCTCTAATCAATAGCACTAATTTTCTTACAACTCCAGCCTCAGCTGACTGACTACCTGTTATCCTCCTTACCCCCAAATATGTTACAGACTTTAATGCATTATGCATCTGGATAGGTTTTTCCCTTTTCTTGGAACACTGTACTCCAATTCTTCTCACAAAGCCATTCCCAAACACACTCTGCCAAAAGGATCTGGCAAATGCCCACCCATTTTCAAAGACCAAATTTAAATGTTTCTGTTTATGCATCTTCATGTTTGTTTCCATAGTACTTTGCAAAACTCTACAATAACAAGCATCATAAAGTTTTAAAAGATAAAATTAGTAAAGAAATGTATTTGCACTCTGATATTTTCCATTCTACTATATTCTCTTGCTGTTGTTCACTCACTAAGTCATGTCCAACTCTTTGCAACCCCATCAACTGCAGCATGCCAGGCCTCCCTGTCCTTCACTATCTCACAGAGTTTGCGTAAACTCATGTGCACTGAGTTAGTGATGTTATCCAGCCATCTCATCCTCTGCCGCCCCTTCTCCTCTTGCCCTCGACCTATAATCCTTTTCATATTTTTAAAAAATGCTTGTGATGACCCCACAGCAGTCACCAGTTATTGGCTTGCAAGCTACAATTGTTTAAAAGAACACTAATTTAGATGATAGTCTGCCTTTTTTGTGAAGATTCAATCCTGAAACTATTTTACCCATGACTGGGCATTCCCCATGCTTTCAGTCTTAGAAAGAAACAAAAAGAAAAGCAAGTAGGGAAGGAAGAGGAAATAAAGAAGAAAAGAGAAAGAAAAGGTTAGTTTGGGTTGTAACTCTGTCCTCACATGCATAAGAAGAAGCCCTATATCCTTTTGTTAATGTAAGTCAATTACTTCCACAGCAGAGTAATTCCTGCCCTTGACTGCTGATTTCCGGGCATATGGAATCAGAAATAATTGGACACTTAATACTAATTGACTATCACTTAAATTAAAAAATTAAATAAACTCTTTTGATGTCTAACTTAAATAAAATTAAATGCACATGTATTAAGTATATGGCTTGATGAGTTTTGACTCATCACCACTATAATCAAGAAACAGAATACTTCATGCCAGAAAGTTCCCTTATATCCATTTGGTTTCAATTACTGACCGCCCTCCCCCCCCATCCCAACTAGGAAACTCCTTATTTTCTGCCATTATATGCCTAAAGGTTAGCACTGTCTTTTCTAGAACTTAATGTAAATGAAATGATATAATGTAAAGTCTTTGGCTTCTTTTGCTCTGCAGGACATTTATTTTGGGGCTTTTTGTTTTGTATTGGGGTACAGTCCTTTAGCAAACAATGTTGTCATAGTTGCAGGTGAATGGGGAAGGGACTCAGTCATACATGTACATTATCCATTCTCCCCCAAGTTCCCCTCCCATCCAGACTGTCACACAGCATTGAGCAGTTTCCTGTGCTATACAGAAGGTCCTTGTTAGTTATTGATTTTAAACAGAGCATTCTCTAAGTCTGTGAACATTTTTAAGAGCCTCCATATGCTGTATGTTCTAGTAACGTGTTGCTTTTTGCTGCTGAGATGTATTTCACTGTAAGGATAAACTGTATGTTCAACCATTTACTTGCTGATTAATATTTGGTTGTTTCTAGTTTGACCTATGTTAAATAAAGCTGCTGTGAACACTTAAAAAAATAAAATAAATTATTCCAACCAATTAAAAGGACTTCCCTGTTTTAATTGTGGAATACTGAAAGCAATAGATACAGTCTAAGATTCTTTTAAATGTAGGCACACAAAAATACTCCTTAGAAGCCAAGTATTTTGAATGAAGGGAGAAAGCAAATTGGTTCAAGAAAAGAGAAATTTGTGACATGAAGTAACTTGTACTCCCAATGGAAAAGAACAGTACTGGCCGTCATAAAAAAAAAAGTTTCTAGCACTACAACCTTCAGTTTGTATTGACTGATACCACTTTCAGTAATAGCAAACAGCTGGAAGACTTCTAGGTCAGGTATTAGCAAAAATGTTACCATCAAAAGGACATCTTTAAAAAATTTCCCTCTCTTCCCATGGCCTTCAAATGTTGAAGATTTAATCTGTAACTCTAAAAAACACTTCTATCTTATTAGCTAAAAATATGTAATAAGAAATAAAAAACTTACATTAGGTTTTCTGAAATACTGAGAACAGTTTGATTGTTTACATGTGAAACCCTAGAGGGCTGAGAATCACTTTGCTCATTTTACAGGTACATACGTAGATGCATAGGAAAGTTACATACATCTTAAAAAAATTAATAAAGTTCAAAAATCCAAAAAACAATTGGTAAGTGATAGACTTGGTATGAAAATCAGCATCTGTATTTTAGTAGTGCTCACACTGTTTCACTGGTTTGGCTTCCATAGCATTTCTGGGGGGACTTCAAGGTTTCAGCCAAGGCTGTGCTCAGTTGCTCAGTGGTGTCCAACTCTTTGTGACCCCATGTGACCCCACCAGACTCCCCTGCCCATGGGATTGCCCTGGCAAGAATACTGGAGTGGGTTGCCATTTCCTCCTCCAGGGATTACTCCCGACCCAGGGATCAAACCCACATCTTCTGCGGTTCCTGCCTTGGCAGGCAGATTTCTTTACCACTGAGCCACCTGGGAAGCCCTCAATCAATGCTAGATCTCACTTTAAAAATAACCATTTTTAACTGACCATTAAATAATTTGTGAGATGTGACTGGGTAGAGGTAGGGTTTAAAAGATGAATTCATCCCTATATGATTAACAGTTTTTCATGTGCCCTAATATCTGAGGTTTGCAGTCTACAAGACAATCTGCCACAGAGAAGGCGGCTAAATAAGGAGGAAAATGATACCATCTAGGATAAGTGCCAAATTCTATTTCTGTCAGTCATGTCTTCATATTACCCATTACTTCTTGACCTGGCAAAAAGTCTGAAGACTATCAATTTGTACCTACTGCTTAATGACATCAAGAGACATGCTCCAATGGCTCTGCCACTACACACACAGATAGGAAGTTATTAACTCATAACTCCCAAATTTTTTTTTAGTAGAAAGCCTAAAATTATCTTTGAAAAGTAACCAAGTCTAAGATATCATTTTTCAAACTAAGGGTTGTAACCCAATACACAATCATGAAAGCAATTTAGTGTATAATAAATTAGCATTTAAAAAATCAAATAGAGAATAAAGAATATATTATAAGTAGTAAGAATAAGTATTGTTTCATGAGAGTATTTTTAATCAAATATATTACACATACCCACATATATAGATGTTTGCAAACATACATAAAACACACACATCTGTCTGTATGATGAAGTCATAATTTATATGTATTCAAAAAAATAACTATGTATTAATTTATTTTTGGCCGTGCTGGGTCTTTGTTGCTGTGCAAGCTTTTCTCTAGTTGTGGCACATGGGGGCTACTCTCTAGTTGTGGTATGCGGGCTTCTCACTGCAGTGGCTTCTCTTGTTGTGAAGCATGGGCTCTAGGGCACATGGGGTCAATAATTGTGGCTCCCAGACTCTAGAGCACAGGCTCAATAGTTGGGGTACATGGGCTTAGCTGCTCTGTGACATGTGGGATCTTCCCAGATCAAGGATCAAACTCATGTCTCCTGTATTGGCAGGTGGATTCTTTACTAGTGAGCAACCAGGGAAGCCTTGCATGCATTTTTTATTGCAACTCAAAATATATTAAGTATCTAACTATTGCTAAGAGCAGATATTTAATTTTCTTTGGAAATCAAAAAACATTACCTGTTTTTTGTCATCTAATTTATACTTAATTAGAGTTGGGTTCAGAGAGCCTTCCCAGAAAAATTATAGTAAAAGAAAAATGCTAACGAACTTGACTTTGTATGTTTCTCATTTACAACCTTAGATCATATCCAATGGACTTTTCTTAGTCTAAACACTCTTTCCTTTGTAAATGCCTTCCTCTTTTAGTCTCCATTTTCCTCACTCTACATTATATGGCTGCCCTCTCATCTGTCTATATCCTGATTCCTCTTTATTCTCTTACTTCCTAATTGTAGAAATTAGGGTTAGGAAGTCTAATTTCTTTGAACACTGTAATTTCTGCTGTACATTTTTAACCCTTGTTGAAAAGCTATGCATTTGCATGGTGTCAAATAATATTTCTGTTTTGTCTCTGCCTTCTACATACTTGTAACAAAGTGAAAAGGACATGTATATATGCTATGCCCTTTCAAGCTCTGTGCCTTTGCATAAACTGCTCCCTCTGCCTAGGAAGAAATCCAGCCATAAGTGAAAAATGAGAAGGAAAACACAGAGTTTAGAAATTTGCTTCCTTTTTAAATTTATTTTCTGTTTAAAGGAGTGACCTGCTAAGGAGACCATTTATTCAATAAGTCTTAGAGGAAATAATTTCTGGAACAAGGTCTCCAGGAGCTGAAACTCAGTCATTAGTTATAGAATTTGCCATGGACTGAGGAGATATATCTTTTCTACAAATATTAGAGGAAAATAAATAAGGGTAAGAATGTCTATAGGTATTTGAGGGGAGGGGAGTGGCATAGATCTGCATAAGTATTACACACCAATAGGAACTGAAAGTCTTTATTTTTATTTGTGAAGGATGTGTAATGAACATGATAGGAAGGATGGTTGGGTCAGATAATTCAAGAAAATGGTATGGGGTTTAGAAAAGCACTCTGGAGTATGGAAAAGGGCAGAGTAGGACTCACAGGCAGCTTTGAGAACATAGTTAAGAATGCAATAATGAATTTACAGTGGTTCACATTTGTTTTGCTGTATGTTTTTTTTTTCCCCCCAACTGTCCTAAGCAGCCTTGGGGTAGGAATGAAGACGGTAAAAGGCTGGTAAAACTCTATAGCTGGAGTTTTGCCAGGCAGAAGCAATCAATATAAGGCAGCAAGGGTGAAGGGATTAAAAGCACAAGGACTGATAGAAATGAAAGTAATTTGGGGAGGACCCTGGTCAACTGGAACAGGATGAAGGAGTCAAGGATTTAGAGTTCTGTGAGATGGAAAAGCAGACAGATGTTAAAGGAGTAGGGGGTAAATACATATATAAAAACAAAATGTTAAAAGGGTCAGACATAAAGAGATAAGTTCTAATATTTTCATCTCAACTCCAATCGCATTTGGTAGATGCCACTCTGGAGGCCATATCCTAGAGAGTGACATATGAGTGTTTCATGCAATGGAAAGGCTTAAAAGTGACATAGTTAATAATCTGCAGCCATGTCATTAAGCTCTGAGAGAAATGGTAAAACCACGTTTCTGACTCTTTAATACTCGGGAATGGGCCATGGTGAAGCTTTATCAAAGTATCAATTCATAATGAGTTCCTGAAATCCTTACAACTGCAAGAGAATTGGGCAGTGACCATACAAAGCTCACAGTGAAGTATCATATGTATTCCTACCTCAGCTAAAGAAAATATCCCTTAATTGCAGTATAGTAGGAAAAGCCCCAATCTAAAAATGGTCAGAAGTTTCAACAATGACATGGTAGAGTTTCTCCTTCCTTAGCAGCAGAAATTGTTTCCTATATGTTGTACCAAAAAACTGCTTACCTGAATAAAATGTGTTGATTTTGGCAAGTTCTTTTTCACAGGTTTGGAAAAACTTTTCTTCAAACTTGGCAAAATACCTCTTTACTGTGTCCTCATCTGTAACTGAAAGCAAGGAAAACAATATTTAAAGTTAATGTCCAAAGACCAACTAGGGAAACAAAAATGTAAGTTACTAATACTTTCTTAGTCTTCAAAATGACAACAATATATGCATTTCTTTGAAAAAATGAACTTGTGAACCATACCAAGGAAAGGTTAATCAAAGGCTTCTTCATAGGCACATAATTTTTTAAACTGAATGAGGTTTTCTAAATATCTACTATAATAAATTTATAGTGGTGGAGAAAATAAGTGTTCGTAAGACTTCAGAAGACACTACTGCAGAGAGAGGTGATCAAAGTAGGCTCAAGGTACTGGAAGGTGAAGTGAATAAGATTCAGCAGACAGTAGACTAATACTGCATTTAAAAATGCAGAAGAAAATGAAGACATGAATATGTAATGGTTTCTGGAAAAAAAATGAGTTGACTGTTATACCTACCTACTCATTTTCACCTTAGCTGCACCAGACATAGAGAAAGAGACATAGACTGATGGTTATAAATTAGATATTCCAAATGTTCAGTTGCTGGATAGCAACATAAATGAGTTAAGTATGTGGGTAATGGTGCAAGAGTGGTGATAAATGGCAACTGACACATTCAGGATAAGTAGTGGTATGGATTCTAGTTAACAGCAGAGCACAAGTCCATCTAGCTAGTTGTTGCCTAGGTTGTCAGATCTTCCAATTTTTCAGGGAGAAGTAAAATATCTAGATATTTTAAAAACACTGTGTGGGCCAATCAATGTATGTCTTTGCAGGCAGGATCCACTTTGTGAGTTGTCATCTAGCATATTGATTTACTCAATCTTGTAGTACAGATATACATATCTTCAGGAACCCCAAGGCTAAAAAGGGTATGTTTCTTGCCCAAGTGAGCTCTGACTAGACTCCAGATGCTAACTGTAATTTAGAACTATCTTATTTCTGGATCTCTAGGGCACTCTAAGCTTGAAATGCCCAGAGAAAGTATAGGTTCTTTTACATCCCTCAGATGCTTCAAATCTTAGGAGAATCCTGGAAATCCTTAAATAATTCACCCCTCCAGACATAAGAGAAATAGTATTTCCTAAGCTCAACATCCAGAAAACTAAGATCATGGCATATGGTCCTATCACTTCATGGAAAATAGATGGAGAAACAGTGGAAACACTGTCATCAACTTTGTTTTTTTTGGGCTCCAAAATCACTGCAGATGGTGATTGCAGCCATGAAATTAAAAGACACTTGCTCCTTGGCAGGAAAGTTATGACCAACCTAGATAGCATATTAAAAAGCAGAGACATTACTTTGTCAACAAAGGTCCGTCTGGTCAAGGTTATGGTTTTTCCAGTGGTCATGTATGGATGTGAGAGTTGGTCTGTGAAGAAAGCTGAGCGCCGAAAAAATGATGCTTTTGAACTATGGTGTTGGAGAAGGCTCTTGAGAGTCCCTTGGACTGCAAGGAGATCCAACCAGTCCATCCTAAAGCAGATCAGTCCTGGGTGTTCATTGGAAGGACTGATGCTGAAGCTGAAACTCCAATACTTTGGCCACCTCATGCCAAGAGTTGACTCATTGGAAAAGACCCTGATGCTGGGAGGGATTGGGGGCAGGAGGAGAAGGGGATGACAGAGGATGAGATGGCTGGACGGCATCACCGAGTCGATGGGCATGAGTCTGAGTAAACTCCAGGAGTTGGTGATGGACAGGGAGGCTTGGCGTGCTGCGATTCATGGGGTCGCAGAGTTGGACACGACGGAGCGACTGAACTGAACTGAAGTAGTATGTAAAACACACACACACACACGCACACACACTAATTCCAGAGATATTTTAAAGAAAACAAAAGCTTAAAATGAAGTTTTAAAAAGCATGTTCAATCTATTCATTTAATTTGAAAACAAAAATGTAAAAAAAAAATAGCACTACTACTTCTCTATTCTTATGCTTTAGAACTGAACAATTTATGCAGGATTCTACTAATTTTGCAGTAAAGAAAGGATGGCTACTTTAAGTTCCTCATGTAAGCTTAGCAGCTGAGGTACAATAAAGGCTGTAACTGCCCAAGGCCAGTGAGAATTATTTTTTCAAACAATAAAGCAGGTCAAAGCTTTTTGAAAAACTGACCTTGAGTTAAAAGATGCTCCATGGTATATGCTACTCTGTTTTTTCTTCTGGCCTCTCTAAATGGCTTTCAGGATCTTAGTTCCCATATCTGGGACTGAACTCGGGCCCCCATAGTGAAAGCACTGAGTCCTAACAACCAGACAGCCTGGGAAATTTCCAGATGCTGCTTTTATAATATATCTGGCTATAGTTTATTTAGAATAAGAGCAATATCTTACTCTACTTATCTACCCACTTTTTAAAAATTTTAATTTTATCCTCTATTGTATTATTAGGAAAAAAACCCCAACATGTCCTAATGTCAATCAGTTACAAAACTATCAATTCAATTAGTTACAAAAGACTAAATTTAGTTCAAAGAAATCTTGTGTAAATATGTCCATATATTAGCAAGATCTATCAACAAACATAAGATTAACATCAAGAGGAAAAAAAGGAAGAAAGATGAAAGGGTGGGGGAAAAAAATCCAGAACTGGCAAAGAATGACTCAGAGAGTACAGCTGTAAAGACCCTTTGCTCTTAATTAAATAAATATTAATACGTCAGTTATATTAAAGAGAGAGAGAGAGAGAGAGCGAGAGAATAACGAGAGATCTGTCATTTCTGTTACAGTTTTATCTCTACTTTCCATTTGTGGATGGCAGACCATTTCTTTCTCATCTACCACTCCCAAAATTAGTAAGTTATTAGCAAATAACTCTAAGAGTACTAATCAAGGTAAAATATTCTTACTGCATAGCAACCACCATCAAGTGCTTTTTATAGCAATTTTCAGGACTATATACATATATATATATATATATTTTACCATAAGTGTCATCTTATTTTCACATAAAATCTCTCAAAAACCAATTCTTTAAAACAATTAGTAACCTCAAATTTTTACGACTACTTTCAGTTTTCTTAATTTCCAGAGCTTTGAGAGATTGAAGGTAAGAATTATATATTTTTTTATCTTTACAGATCCTATGTCCAGCATAATGTCTGGTACACAGTATGCACTCCATATTTCATTTTTTAAATTGTAAATATGAAACATATTTGTTTCATAATAATTTTGAGAAAACTGTAACTCTCTATTAAAGTTTAAAAAGACTAAACTCAAAAAAAATAAAATAAAATAAATAAAAAAAATAAAAAGACTAAACTCCAACAATTAAATATTTGTGTACAAAGGAATGATGCTGACCCAAATATAAATTTGAAAAGTATAAAACTTGTAAAGAAAAACAGGTATAAATCTTCATGATCTTAGATGAGGCAATGTTTCCTAAGATAACTTTCCAAAAGTATAAATAATAAAAGAAAATACTGATAAAGTGGAATTCATCAAAATTAAAAGCTTAGGTGTTTAAAAGGGCACTATCAAGAAAGTGAAAAGACAACCAGAGAATGGAAGAAAATATGTGCAAACCATATGTCAGATAAGAATCTAATACCCAGAACTCCTAAAACTCAACAACTAAAAGATAAATAGCCCAATTAAAGCCAATTTTAAAAATGGGCAAGGATCTGAACAGACATATCTCAAAAAAAAAGAAAAAAGACAACAAGTGTTGGCAACGGTGGAGACAAACTGATACTCTTGTATATTGCTGGTGAGAATATGAAATGATGCAGGCACTTGGGAAAAATGTTTAAGTTCCTCAAAGTATTACAGAGCTACCATATGATCTGGCAATTCCACTTCTAGGTATATACCCAAGAGAAGTGAAAAAAAAAATTGTGCATGAATGCCCAGAGCAGCATTATTCATAATAGCCAAAAAGTGGAAATAATAGAAGAGTCTCTAAACTGAAGTAGGATAAACAAAACATGGCATATCCATGTAATAAAATATTATTCAGCCATAAGACGCAGTAGTAGTATTATACATGCTACAACACATACAGCATGTAGTAGTAATATACATGCTACAGAACAGACCTTGAGAGTATTATGGAAAAGAAGATAACACTAAATATAACATATTACAAAATCCCATTTTATACGATATGTCCAGAACAGTTAAATCCATAAAGACAGAAAGTAGACTAGTAGTTGGCAGGGGATGTGGGGAGGGAGACTGGGAATGATAAAAATGTCTTGGAATTAAGACAGTAGTGATGGTTGTGCAATCTTGTGAATATATTAGAAGCCACTAAATTTGTATTTTCAAAGGGTGAAATTTTACGGTATCTGAATTATAACTCAATAAAAAATATTTTAACTCCAAGTTTAACCCTATAACAGAAACACACTGAAACATTAAAGCCTATTTATTTATTCAACAAATAATTATTGTCCTATAGATGACGGGCTCTGTGCTAAACGCTGGAGATAGAAGAACAAGATAGATGTGGTTTCTGCCCTCATAAAGTCTATAGTCTAATGACAGAAGCAGAAAGGGAAAAAACCCACACAAAGAGTTACAAACTAGAAGGTATAATGAAAACACAAACAGGGTATTGAGATAGACTGAAGAACCAGAATGGATGACTATCCTTTTTGGCAGGCTAAGAGATCATCAGAAAAGACCTTTCCATAGGAGATAACTTTTTATCTGAAACCTGAACCTAAAACATAAGGAAAAGAAAGGGCAAATGATTACCAACAGAAGGAACAGTGCATTAGGAAAGAAATTCGGGTGCCGGAGGGGACCTGAAAGCAGATCACAATGGGACTGACAGTATAATGTGACAGGAGGTAAGGTCAGGGAAGTAAGCAAAGGCCTTTACATACAGGAAGATCATGTTGAGTTTAAATTTCATTCAAAGTGCAATGGAAAGTTTTGAAGGGTTTTAAGGAGGAGTCTAAAAAGTAGAAGAAAAAAGTAGAATTAGTTTAGTTTTACTAAAAAGATAATCTAAAATACCATTTCCCAGGACATTATGTATAGAGATGACAGGAAAGGAGGAGGAGAAGAATTTCAAGGAATTCAAGTAAGTCTGGGAAATACAAGTATAAGCTGATCTCTCTAATGTAGTAATTCTCAATGAGGGATGATTTTGTCTCCTGGGGGTCATTTGTAAATGTCTAGAGGCATTTCTGTTTCTTAAAACTAAGAGGGTGTTACTGGAGTTTAGGGGATAGAGGCCAAGGATGCTGTTAAACACCCTATAAGGCTCAGGACATCATCTTCTCTCTTTCCTCTTCCTCAACAGAGAACCCGAAATGTTACCACCACCAAGTTGAGAAACTTTGCTTCAAGGAAAAAGCTTTACTATGCAAACATACATTGTTATTATTTTATAAGGAGGAGAAGTAGTATACTATTTCTGAAAGTTATTTATAAAAACACAATCTTTCTTGGGGGTAGAGGGAGGCTAGGGAAGGGGGTGAAGAACATTTATTAAAATTTTCAAGAATATGATTCTGTGGAAAAATAGTTTGAGAGGCATAAACTTTAATATTACCACCATCTCTGCATTTTTATTATATTCCATATGCAATAGCTTCTATGGCTTCTTAGCATCTCAAAAACTATTCATAAATGAAGATGGCTGATAAATAAAAATTAACATGTGACTAGGTTCCATCAAATATAGGAAGAATATTTAGCACTACTGGTTCCACGCTTTTAGGAAAAAAAAAAGTGTTCTGAGATTTTTTTAAAAGTGTGATTTACAAATAAGGAATAAATAACTTAAAATTCTATTTTTTCCCAAATGCTACTTCATCAACAGATGGGTGATTATATAAAGCATATGGCAAAGAAGGATTTCAAACATTAAAATGTTACTCTAAAATCACTGATGTAGTAGAAATAGGACTAATTCAGTGTCATTCATTCAACAAGCAGTAAGTCCCTCCCATGAATCAGGCAATGAGCCAGGTGCTAGGAATATAATGATAAGCAAGATACATATAAACTCTGCCCTCAGAGATTACACCTTACACAAGGAAGCAGACTTTAATCAAATACTCACACAAATATATGAACTGTAATATGGGTCTGAAGAAAAAAGTAAAGGTAAAAATAAAAAAAATTAGTGGACCCAATCTAGTCTGCAAGAATTGGGAGAGGGGCAGTGAGGGAGTCTCTGAAAGTCATCTGAGATGAAATCTGACAGGTAAGTAAGCATTCGCTAGAGCAGCAGAAGCACTCCAAGCAGCAGGAACAGCATATAACATGATATTGTAAAATGAAACGAGCAGGAGACATTTGAGAAACTGAAGAGGACAGTGTAACAGCAATCCAGGGAGCAAGGAGGACACCGGTGGCAGTTAAGGCTAGACAAGCAAGCAGGGGCCAGATGAGTCAGGCCCTGTAGCACAAAGGCCTAGCCTTTTCCTATGACCAATGAGACATCCTTGTGTGATCAGATATGTTTTGTAAATGAGGAGATGTGGGGACACTAATCAGATCTGGTATCAGTTCAGTTCAGTTGCTCAGTCGTATCCAACTCTTTGTGAATCCACGGGCTGCAAGGCTTCTCTGTCCAGCACCAGCTCCCGGAGCTTGTTCAAACTCACATCCCTTGAGTCAGTGATGCCATCCAACCATCTCATCCTCTATCATCCCCTTCTCCTCTTGCTCTCAATCTTTCCCAGCATCAGGGTCTTTTCCAATGAGTCAGTTCTTCGCATCAAGTGACCAAAGTATTGGAGTTTCAGCTTCAGCATCAGTCCTTCCAATGAATATTCAGGACTGATTTCCTTTAGGATTGACTGGTTTGATATTCCTACAGTCCAAAGGACTCTCAAGAGTCTTCTCCACCATCAAAAGCATCAATTCTCTGGTGCTCAGCTTTCTTTACAGTCCAATTCTCATATTCATAAATGACTACTGGAAAAACCATAGCTTTGACTAGACGGACCTTTGTTGACAAAGTAATGTCTCTGCTTTTTAATATGCTGTCTAGTTCTGTCATAGCTTTCTTTCCAAGGAGAAAGCCTCTTTTAATTTCATGGCTACAGTTACCATCTGCAGTGATTTTGGAGCCCCCCAAAATAAAGTCTGTCACTGTTTCCATTGTTCCCCCATCTATTTGCCATGAAGTGATGGGACCTGATGCCATGATCTTAGTTTTCTGAATGTTGAGTTTTACACCAATTTTTTCACTCTTCTCTTTCACTTTCATCAAGAGGCTCTTTAGTTCTTCTTCATTTTCTGCCATAAGGGTGGTGTCATTCTATATCTGAGGTTATTGATATTTCTCCCGGCAATCTTGATTCCAGCTTGTGCTTCATCTAGCCCAGCATTTCGCATGATGTACTCTGCATATAAATTAAACAAGCAGGGTGACAATATACAGCCTTGACAAACTCCTTTCCCAATTTTGAACCAGCTTACTGTTCCAGGTCCAGTTCTAACTGTTGCTTCTTGACTTGCATACAGATTTCTCATTAGACACTAAGGTCTCCTGAGATAGGTATTCCCATCTCTTTAAGAATTTCCCACAGTTTGTTGTGATCCACACAATCAAAGGCTTTAGTGTACTCAATGAAGCAGAAGTAGATATTTTTCTGGAATTCCTTTGCTTTCTCTATGACCCAAGATGTTGGCAATTTGATCTCTGGTTCCTCTAGTGACATATAATTGAGATGAAATTATCTCATTGGCACTAGCTTTGACATAATTGGAATTATTTATCACCCCAATGAATGCTGATCTAATGTCTGCTAGTCAAAAACCACCAACAGATGAAATTATTGTTGTTGCTCAGTTGTCCAGTCATGTCCAACTCTCTGCGACCCCATGGACTGCAGCACGCCAGGCCTCCTTGCCCCTCACCATCTCCCAGAGTCTGACCAAGTTCATGTTCATTGTTATCATTGATACCATCCAGCCATCTCATCCTCTGACACCCTCTTGTTCTGCCCTTGATCTTTCCTAGCATCAGGGCCTTTTCCAATGAGTCTGGTCATCAGATGATCAAAATAAATGAAATAGCAATAAATAATTCCAAAGAGGGGATAATTCAATAGCAAAACAAATCATGTATACCAGTGTTTTCAAGTATTTTTTGCTTTCAAAACCTCTAAAAAAATTTTTGAAAAACTATCTTGAATAAAATTATGACAAAATGTTTTGAGCACATTTAAATAGTTATAAGCAATGAAATTTTTGATGCATCATAATTATTTGCATTTTAAATTAATATGACATTGGTTTAAACGTAACTAATGGAATTTAAATGCCATAGCAATATGATCATTGCAATATGATCATCCATTCATTATCAAATACATAAATGAGCTCTTAATATTTGGAAATGTTATATAATTTCATTTTTTTTCTTTAACTTACATTTCCATTCTACTTACATTACAAAATTTATTCTAATATAGTTTTGGATCTGGAAGTCATTTATGATTATCAATACTGTACTTCCTAGATATTAAATGTAGATAAATGAAAATTTAAATACAACTTTTCAAACCATAAAATTCAAATATTAGAATTTCTTCTGGATTGAGCTATCATTACTATTATTAGAACATACTACATCATACTACATCAGTACAACAAGTATGTAATAAGCTTTGATAAACATCAGATATAAAAAGTAAAATGTTATTGGTAATTTGAAAATAAATCTCATCTTTAAATGGATGATACTTTTTCTCCCAATTAGTTCCTATATCCATTGATAAATGTTACTTTATTCCTAGAAAGATAAATAAGTAGACTGGAATGAAAGTAGCAACATCAATTCTTTGAACTCCTTCCAAATGTTTTCCAAAACCTGTATATAGATCTGTTGCTGGGGTTTCCCAGGTGGTGCTAGTGGTAAAGAATCTGCCTGCCAATGGAAGAGATGAGGGAGATGCAGGATCCCTGGGTGGGGAAGATCCCCTGGAGTAGGGAATGACAACCCACTCCAGTATTCTTCCTTAGAAAATTATTGGAGAGAGGAGCCTGGCAGGCTACATACAGTCCATGGGGCTGCAAAGATTTGCATACAACTGAGTGAGCACACACACACAGTTTTAATAATGTACAGGGTGACAAAAAAGTCATTCTTCAATTTCACTGAAAACAATTTGACTTCAGAAAGATTTGTTTCCCTGTTAATCACTCACTTTCTCAACATCGACATCAAATATTTGAGTATTTAAGAGTATTCCTTTGTTTGGGAGCCAGAGAGTCAATTCAGATTTAATAAGAAACAAGCCTTTCTTTTATAAAATCAGAGAAAGGCCATCTGAAAGGGGACTCTTGGACAACTGCCTGGCAATGACTGAGGCAAATCGGTTTCAGGAATTAGTACATGTGGAAGACGGAGCTGGATTCCCCTAAAGGACAGTAAGAACTCTTTACAGTACTGTTTCTCCATTTCACCAACAGGACAAAACACTGATTTGTATACAGATGATATTGTTAAGTGAATTATCTATTCTTCACTGAAGGACTTTCATTTGTTAATTCTGTTAGCCTAATTATTTTACATTAACTAGAAAGTATATGCCATTATTTAAAGCTACTTTGTTAATCAAATCTATGCAGTTTAAAGCTATCCAGTAATCATAGGTTTTTCACTTCTATAAAGCAACAGGTTATATACATTAAGATTGTATTTACTAAAAACAAACCAAAATAAATCCCATACAAGTACTAACCAGGCCCAACCCCACTTAGCTTCAGAGATAAGGCATGTTCAGGGTGGCATGGCCATAGACAAATACAAAATATCTGATGATTACTTGAGAGGTAGTAGTTTAACTGAATTTTCAGGGTTTTCTTTTTGCAAAGATGAAAACAAGAATGAACCATAAGAATTATAACCACTCTGGTTACTTATTCCAAGAATAAAGCTTTCAAAGAATGACAGTTATTTCAAAGAACGACAGTAATTTCTCTCTGAAGCAGCAAGCAGGTAGCTAAAGATAGAATGCTTTTATAAGACATAACATCAATATTCCAGTCAGATATGAAAAGTTAGGAAACACAGCTTTCTAACAAAAAAAGTATTGAAAAATCAAGCATGTTGTACTCTTTGTTACTTCTTTAAGATCCATAAATTACACCTTTGTTGAAAAACTTCCCCAATATTTCCAAATTTTATTCTGACTTCATAGCAACATGTCAACTAAAAAAAAAAAATTAAGTTCTCAGCTCCAATTGCCTCAAAGCCAGAACGTTATACACTTCCCTCCTCCTCTATATTCTAAGACTGTTCAGTAGTCTTCAAATTAGAACAGAAAAATAGCCATTAATAAAGAGACTCTTCCAATGACTGACAGACAACTTTAAAAATGCATCCCTGAATCACATTAAGAAAGATGAGACAACAAAGGAAAAACAGATAAAGCAATAATGAAACAAACTGGCTACTAAAATCAGTTTTTAAAAAAATCTTAGTGATTTTATGTTTAAATAGAAGATTTGGTAATAGAAAGTGGTCAGGTTTCTATTTCCTTGAGGAAAAATGAACATATTCAATTCAATTAAAAAACCTTAACTAATTCCTAATCTAAAAATCAGTTTGGGCTCTTAATTAAATATAGACAAATGAACAACTAAACATACTTTATAGCTGCATCTCTCTTAAAACATGGATTGAGTGTTCTAGTTCAAGATGGCAACACAGACAACTCTTGAATTCATCTCTTCCCTCAGACACACTGAATGTGCTGCTGCAGCTGCTGCTTCTAAGTCGCTTCCGACTCTGTGCGATCCCATAGACGGCAGCCCACCAGGCTCCCCCATCCCTGGGATTCTCCAGGCAAGAACACTGGAGTGGGTTGCCATTTCCTTCTCCAACGCAGGAAAGTGAAGTCACTCAGTCGTGTCCAACTCTTAGTGACCCCACAGACTGCAGCCTACCAGGCTCCTCCATCCACGGGATTTTCCAGGCAAGAGTACTGGAGTGGGCTGCCATTGCCTTCTCCAACACTGAATCTAGAACTACTCAGAAAGTAATCCAGAAATGAGGTGAGTGACTCCTACATATCAGGTGAAGGAAAAAATGCCTACACATCCACTTGAAATCACTAGGAAAGGATGAGACACATTCTGGCCATAAACCCCATCCCTGGCAAATCACCAGACAATCGGGAGGGAACGCCCAGCTTCACCAAGAGGGGAAAAAGGACTGGACCCCACATCTAAGGGAGAAATAGAAAGCAATAAAATAGTGGTAGGGTTCTTCAATAAATCACTTCAAACAATGCACAGATCATCCAGACAGAATATCAATAAGGAAACACTGGATTTGAACAAGTTAAATCAGACTTATAGAACATACCATCCAACAGCAGCAGAATACAGGTGTACCTCATTTTAGCTTTACTGCACTTTACAGATATTTCATTTTTACAGATTGAAAGTTTGTGGCAACTCTGAATCAAGCAAGTCTATTTGCGCCACTTTCCCAACAACATCTGTTCACTGCATGTCTCTGTGTTACATCTTGGTAATTCTCACAATATTCCAAACTTTCTCATTATTATTATACTTTTTTTATGATGACTTGGGATGTCTGATGTTACTATTGTAATTATTTTGGGGCACCATGAACCACACCGTATAAGATGGCAAATTTTACCATAAACACTGAATGTGTTCTGTGACTGCTCAACCAACTAGCCATTCACCAGTCTCCTTCTCCTGATTCCCCAAGACACAATAACGTTGATATTAGGCCAATTAGTAACTCTACAATGGCCTCTAAGCGTTCAGGTGAAAGAGTCACACATCTCACCTGAAACCAAAAGGCTAGAAATATTTAAGCTTAGTGAAGAAGACACATCAAAGCCAAGACAGGCCAAAAGCTAGGCCTCCTATGCCAGTCTGCCAAACTGTAAATACAAGGGAAAAGTTCTTAAAGGAAATGAAAAGTGTTAATTCAGTTAACACATAAACGATAAAGTAAAACAGCCTTACTGCTGATAGAGAAAGTTTAGCAGTTTGAATAGAAGATTAAACCAGCCACAGCCTTACTGAATGAAAGTAGCTACACTAAACAACAGATTTTCCATGTAGATAAAACAACCTTCTATTGGAAAAGAATGTTATCCAGGACTTTCACAGCTAGAAAGAAATCAATGCTTGGCTTAAAAGCTTAAGAATGGGGGGACTCTTTCATTAGGGGCAAATGCAGCAGGGTACCTGAAGTTGAAGCAATGACTATTAATCATTTCAAACATCCTAGAACCCTTAAGAATTATGCTCAATCTACTCAAGGTTTTTTGTATTTCCATACAAATTGTGAAATTATTTGGTCTAGTTCTGTGAAAAATACCGTTGGTAGCTTGATAGGGATTGCATTGAATCTATAGATTGCTTTGGGTAGTATAGCCATTTTGACAATATTGATTCTTCCAATCCATGAACACGGTATGTTTCTCCATCTGTTTGTGTCCTCTTTGATTTCTTTCATCAGTGTTTTATAGTTTTCTATGTATAGGTCTTTTGTTTCTTTAGGTAGATATACTCCTAAGTATTTTATTCTTTTTGTTGCAATGGTGAATGGTATTGTTTCCTTAATTTCTCTTTCTGTTTTCTCATTGTTAGTATATAGGAATGCAAGGGATTTCTGTGTGTTAATTTTATATCCTGCAACTTTACTATATTCATTGATTAGCTCTAGTAATTTTCTGGAAGAGTCTTTAGGGTTTTCTATGTAGAGGATCATGTCATCTGCAAACAGCGAGAGTTTCACTTCTTCTTTTCCTATCTGGATTCCTTTTACTTCTTTTTCTGCTCTGATTGCTGTGGCCAAAACTTCCATACTTTCAACACTATGTTCAATAGTAGTGGTGAGAGTGGGCACTCTTGAAGCCAAAGTAATCTTGAGAAAGAAGAATGGAACTGGAGGAATCAACCTGCCTGACTTCAGGCTCTACTACAAAGCCATAGTCATCAAGACAGTATGGTACTGGCACAAAGACAGAAATATAGATCAAAGGAACAGAATAGAAAGCCCAGAGATAAATCCACAAACCTATGGACACCTTATCTGTGACAAAGGAGGCAAGGATATACAATGGAAAAAAGACAACCTCTTTAACAAGTGGTGCTGGGAAAACTGGTCAACCACTTGTAAAAGAATGAAACTAGAACACTTTCTAACACCATACACAAAAATAAACTCAAAATGGATTAAAGATCTAAATGTAAGACCAGAAACTATAAAACTCCTAGAGGAGAACATAGGCAAAACACTCTCCGACATAAATCACAGCAAGATCCTCTATGACCCACCTCCCAGAATACTGGAAATAAAAGCAAAACTAAACAAATGGGACCTAATGAAACTTAAAAGCTTTTGCACTACAAAGGAAACTATAAGTAAGGTGAAAAGACAGCCCTCAGATTGGGAGAAAATAATAGCAAATGAAGAAACAGACAAAGGATTAATCTCAAAAATATACAAGCAACTCCTGAAGCTCAATTCCAGAAAAATAAATGACCCAATCAAAAAATGGGCCAAAGATCTAAACAGACATTTCTCCAAAGAAGACATACAGATGGCTAACAAACACATGAAAAGATGCTCAACATCACTCATTATCAGAGAAATGCAAATCAAAACCACAATGAGGTACCATTACACACCAGTCAGGATGGCTGCTATCCAAAAGTCTACAAGCAATAAATGCTGGAGAGGATGTGGAGAAAAGGGAACCCTCTTACACTGTTGGCGGGGATACAAACTAGAACAGCCGCTATGGAGAACAGTGTGGAGATTTCTTAAAAAACTGGAATTAGAACTGCCATATGACCTAGCAATACCACTTCTGGGCATACACACTGAGGAAACCAGATCTGAAAGAGACACGTGCACCCCAGTGTTCATCGCAGCACTGTTTATAATAGCCAGGACATGGAAGCAACCTAGATGCCCATCAGCAGACGAATGGATAAGGAAGCTGTGGTACATATACACCATAGAATATTACTCAGCTGTTAAAAAGAATTCATTTGAATCAGTTCTAATGAGATGGATGAAACTGGAGCCCATTATACAGAGTGAAGTAAGCCAGAAAGATAAAGAACATTACAGCATACTAACACATATATATGGAATTTAGAAAGATGGTAACGATAACCCTATATGCAAAACAGAAAAAGAGACACAGAAGGACAGAACAGACTTTTGAACTCTGTGGGAGAAGGTGAGGGTGGGATGTTTCGAAAGAACAGCATGTGTATTATCTATGGTAAAACAGATCACCAGCCCAGGTGGGATGCATGAGACAAGTGCTCGGGCCTGGTGCACTGGGAAGACCCAGAGGAATCGGGTGGAGAGGGAGGTGGGATGGGGGATCGGGATGGGGAATACGTGTAACTCTATGGCTGATTCATATCAATGTATGACAAAACCCACTGAAATGTTGTAAAGTAATTAGCCTCCAACTAATAAAAAAAAAAAAAAGAATTATGCTCAATCTACTCTGCCTCTGCTTTGTAAATGGAACAACTCCTACATGACAGGACATCTGTTTATAACATAGTTTACTAAATATTTTAAGCCCACCATTGAGACTTACTGCTTAGTAAAAGCTATTTCTTTCAAAATGTTAGTGCTGACAATGCGCCTGGGCACCCAAGAGTTCTGATGGGGATGTGCAATGAGATCAGTGCTGTTTTTCATGCCTGTTAACACAACATTCATTCTGCAGTCTACAGACCAAGAGAAATTTCAGCTTTCAGGTCTTATTATTTAAGAAATATATTTCGTAAGGCTATAGTTGTTACAGATAAGGATTCATTTGATGGATATAGGCAACATAAATAGGAAATCTTCTGGAAAGGAGTCACTATTCTTGATGCCATTAAGAACATTCATGATTAATGGAAAGAGGTTAAAATATCAACATTAACATGACTTTGGAAGAGGCTGATTCCATAACTTGAAGGGATCAAGACTTCCATGGAGGATATAACTAAAAGCTTTGAAGGAAAGAGCAAGAGAATTAGGATGAAAAGTGAAGCCTAAGGAAATCTAAAAAAGTGGGAATATATGTATACATATGGCTGATTTACTTCACTGTACAGTAGAAACTAACACAACATTGTAAAGCAACTATATTCTAGTAAATTTTTTTTTAAAAAGGGAAGAAAAAAAAGACTTAAGACTGTGCCAGTAAGGAAGTGGGTAACTTGTGGATCTGAATATAACTCATAGATCACTGTAAGAGTTAGATAAAACAGTAGATTCCCTCCCTCGCTCCAAAAAAAGTAGAGTCTAAAAGATGTGACTGAATTACGGCAATCTCATGATAAAATTTAAACAAATTAGATGTTGCTTTTTAATGGATAAGCAAAGAAAACAGTTTGTTGAGATGGAGTCGAGTCCTGGTGAAGATGTTGTGAAGACTGGTGAAGTGACAACAAAGGATTTAGAATATTACTTAGTTGATAAAGCAGTGGCATGATTTGAGAAGGCTGACTCCAATTCTGAAAGAAGTTCTGAGGGTAAAACAGCAATGCATGATACAGAAAAATCATCTGAGAAAGGAAGAGTCAACAGAGGAGGCAAACTTCATTGTCATCTTACTTTAAGATATTGCCACAACCACAACTTTTAGCAACCACTACCCCAGTCAGTCAGAAGCTTTCAACATCCAGGCAAGATCCTCCACCAGCAAAAAGATTACAACTTGTTGAAGGCACAGATGATGATTAGCATGTATTTAGCAATAAAGCATTTTTTAAATTGAGATATGTACATTTTTTAGTCATAATGCTAGTACATACTTAATAGACTACAATACAGTATAAACATAATTTTCATTTGAGCTAGGAGACCAAAAAATTTTGACATGCTTTGTTGCAATATTCACTTTATTGTGGTGGTCTGGAAGCAAACCTACAATATCTCTGAGGTATGTGTGTACATATTCTTCCCAAGTATACATGGGATATTCTCTGGGATAGATCATGTGGTAGGCAGTAAAATAAATCTTAATAAATTTAAGAAAGTTGAAATCATAGCAAGCATCTTTTCTAACTACTATGAAACTAATTCTAGTATGAAATTAGAACCTTTAAGTCTCAACCTCTATAGCTATTCTGAACTATATTCAGTTCCCTGAATCAGTCGTACTTTTCTTACCTTTGGACCTCAACACAAGTTGTTCTTCTCCCTGAACATTTTCTTCCTATGCACCCCAAAACTGTCTCTTCCCCAGCCTCAACTTTCATATTCACATTATTTCCCTTGTTCCCTGACACCCTACTCAAAAGCCTTTCTGGAAATATTACTGACCAGAATAACCCTGAACATATCTAACACATTTAATTATTGACTGTAATTGACAGATGAGTGGATAAAGAAGATGTGGTACATATACGTAATGGAGTATCACTCAGCCATAAAAAGGAATAAAACTGGATTATCTGCAGAGACATGGATGGACCTAGAGTATGTCATACAGAGTGAAGAAGGTCAGAAAAACAAATATCATCCATTAACACATGTATGTGGAATCTAGGAAAATGGTATAGATGAACCTATTTACAGGGCAGGAACAGAGATGCAGACACAGGGAACAGACATGTGGACACGGGGCAGGGGGATGGTGATGGTGAGATTAATTGGGAGATTGGGACTGACGTGTGTGCACTGCCATGTGTAAAACAGAGAGCTAGTGGGAGCCTACTGCATAGCACAGGGAGCTCAGCTTGGTGCTCTGTGGTAATCGAGATGGATGGAATGGGGGTGGGAGAAGATCCAAGAGGAAGGGGCTGTATGTATACATATAGCTGATTTATGTTATTGTACAGCAGAAGTTAACACAACATTTTAAGCAACTAGACCCCAATAAAAAAATAATAATTCTAGTAAAGAACACAAAACTACTGGATTGGCCAAAAAGTTCATTAGGGTTTTACTGTAAGGCGTTATGGAAAAACCCAAATGAACTTTTTGGTAAACCCAATATAAGCAACTTTTCTATTTGCTTTGAGACTGGATGACATATATTACATCGAAATTCCTATGGAATAAAAGAAAATATTGGCTGTGAATAGTCTATTATCTCTTGGGACAAGGAGTATCAGGTAATTTCAGGCACAGAATAGGAGAAAGGGTATTAGGGAACTAAGTCTTAGGGGGCCAGAAAAGGAAAAAAGCTACAGTGAACCTTATGTGTTAGAGTAAATCAGAGATACCAGTGTGAATTCATGGTTGTTAATATATACATAAATAGACAAAACAATACAGATATGTATATATGCAACGGTTAACACACACACATTCTCTCACACACACTCGCACATACATTTTTCCTGCTCCATCTGCTCTCAGAGTATAGGAAAATGATTCTCTGATTCTCTTAACGACAATGAGGAAACCCAGCATTCACTTGACTTCTAAATACCTTTAGAAGGTCTTGACTTCTAAATACCATTCCCCAATTAACAGAAGTCAGGGCTCTTAGGAAATGATTGTAGTGCTACAGCAGGGAAAATACAAGATGCCCCTGGAATATCTTGTGATATCAGAAAATAAGAAATTCTCACAAAAGGACTGGGAGATGTCAAAATTGACACAGAAGCCAGCGTGGAAAAGCTCCCAATGGCCAGAGCAATAAAATAAATGATAGAATAAATTATAATTCATAGAATAAAACAAATATCCACAGGTCCATATTAGTAAAAATAACTGAATAATAAATGTGGGAGAAAAGACAACTCTCCATTATAGGAGAATTCTAATTAATAAAGATAGAAGAAATGTGAACACCACAAACTCACCATTAGGCAAATACCACAATATTAAACTGTTGCAGGCAAGATCCACCCACAGATGCTAAAAGCAAAGAGCAAAAGTCTGAGGAGCAAGAAGATATTTATCAATACAAAGGGGAAAATAGGAGCTTTACAGTGCAGAAACTAGGTGATACTTTAAGCAAGTAATCAGAGTTAATATCAGTAGTAAAATGGGACATGTCAACATCATGTACCCCTGAAATGGTGTATTTTGAAGGACATATCACTTCTTTGGTATTTCTGACAAAAAGGCATGATCTGAATCTATTAATGAAAAAACATCTGACAAAAGTAAACCTAGATACTGTTAAAAAAAAAAACTCATCAAAGTATATAGCATATATATAGTATCAAAGTGTCAAAGTCATGACTAAAGAAATGTTACAGATCTAAGGAAACTAAAGAGATAAACAACTCAGTGTAATGTGGGATCCTGAACTGGACTCTTGCACAGAAAAGAACACAAGGAAAAAATCTGGTAGAATTCTAATAAAGTCTATAGTTTATTCAGTAGTATTGTACCAACACGTGAGTTTTCTGGTTTCGATAATTTCACTATGATCATGTAAGATGTCAACATTATAGGACAACCAGATGAAGAGTATACATGAACCCTCTGTACTCTTCCTGCAATGTTTCTATAAGTTTATTTCAAAATAAAAAAAAAATTCAATATATCTATGGCTTGAAGGCAAGCCAATTAAAAAATAAAAAAACAACTAAACCTAGTCAAGAGAATGATTTAATTGTAATACCATTCCCCACACTATTTAATTAATAAGACGGTCCAACAATAAATCGTAAATATCAATGTTAAATAGCAAATATTTTAAGCATATCCACTATGTGCCAGGCACTGTGCTACTGGCTAGGAATATCGTGATCAAAAAGGCTAACACAGTCTCTATCCTTTGAGAGAAAACAGACACTAGTTAAGTAATTAGAAGAGCAAAATATGTAGTAAAAAGGAAAGCACAGGATGCTAGGGGAACCTGACAATGAGCACCAAGGCAGTGCAAGTGATCAAGCAAGTCTTTCTGAGGAAATGACACTTCAGATGCGATATAAAGAAGAAACTTACAGGATATAGGGCAGGAAGAGGTAACTATATATGCAGGAGTTGAGAGTATGGCTGAGTTGAGAAGAATATTCTGTACTGCTGGACCGCACCAAGTGAAAGTAATCTAAAGTAAACCTGAACAGAGAGCAAGGAGTAGATAAGAGAAGGGCTAGGTAAGACTTATAAAAGATACTAGGCAGGGGAATAGTATGGTCTGATGCATCTTTAACAAGAAGGTGCAGGTGAAGAGACTGAGACATTTCTAGAAACAAAGCAGATTAGACATGCTGAGAACCTTTCACAGTACAGAACACCTAAAAATGCTGAATAAAATTTAAAGACCATCTCTATATACGCAGAGTTGAAAGAAAGTTAAGAGACACCTTCAGAGGTCAAAAACCTATGAGAAAACACAAATCCATGAAGGAACTGAACACTGAAGCAAAAAGCTAACCCAAGGACATCCACAGAGATAGGCTGGTTAAGGAAATAATACACTATCTAAATTAAATAGTACTTACATATAAACAGTAATATGCTCAAAACCAAAACAGCTATTTAAAAGAAAAAATAGTGAATTAAAAACCAGCAGATATAGATGTCTTTCACCACAGATAATTTGATAAACAAGCTCTCAAAGTCCACAGTCTAGTGCCAGAAGCACCAAAGTTGATCTGTTTGTTCCTTTTCAGTTGATTCAGCTATTCTGTTCTTTCAATCCTATGCTGCTGCTGAGTCGCTTCAGTCGTGTCCGACTCTGCGCGACCCCATAGATGGGAGCCCACCAGGCTCCCCCATCCCTGGGATTCTCCAAGCAAGAACACTAGAGTGGGTTTGCCATTTCCTTTTCCAGTGCATCAAAGTGAAAAGTGAAAGTGAAGTTGCTCAGTCATGTCCGACTCAGCGACCCCATGCACTGCAGCCTACAAGGCTCCTCCGTCCATGGGATTTTCCAGGCAAGAGTACTGGAGTGGGGTGCCATTTTCAATCCTATATGCTACCATAATTGCCTTCAACAAATCTCCATTTTATTCACTTTTCAACATTTAACTGCTTGCAGTGAAAGAACTCAACTGATAATCATTTCTACACTTAAAGTAGAACATATCATACATCCATGGAGATGAATAATTTCTACCTACATTTAGGATAACTGTTACCAACTGAATCCCAGCACACTGTGAGAGGAGTCAAGACAGTACAAGCTTAACTTCTACTACTACTACTACTACTATTAAAGTTTAGGCAACTTTATCATACAATTGAGATCTTAAAACAAACGAGTGAACTCTCTGGTAATTGTCTTCAGGTGACTTGGATATTATAAACTCTATACATCTAAACATCTTTTAAACATCTGAACATCTTTTAACTTTCTAGTGTCTTATGCCTAGGCCACTTTTGTGTCTTCGCTGCCATATTTCTCACAGGGGCCTGATGTTAGCACATCCTGTTAGACAGTAAGTACTAGAAGAGATCATAATTTTTCCAATAAAGATTACACTTAATTTGAGAGTAAGAGGTATTAACCCTCCCTTTGCTTTGTTAACCTCAAAGCAGTGCTTGCTCCTTCCCAAACCAGGAGGACATGCTTTCTGTATAGAGTGCTGCTACACTCTATGACCTCCATGTTTAGCTCTGAACATGCATTAGGACTTCACTGACTCATAAGAAAATGGGACCTTGTGTTGAACATTTGGAAAACATCAAATTAATGAAAATTGGTATTAAAACATAAATAACTGATATAATATTTCTAAGAAGCAACAGGGTGGGAATTCTCCTTTAGAAAAAGGACAAGCACTATTCAAAATGAGTTACCAAGACATAAAAATAAAGACACAAAGGAAAATCAAAGACACTCCTAAAACTTGCATTCTTAACCAGCAGCTCACAGATAAACTATAAAGAATTCCTTCTAAAACTAGGAGTGAAGTGTTAGCGATCCCAGGAGACATCTATATTTTTACTAAAATATGTAAAGTGATTTATTTACCTTAAAGAAAGTTAAAATGTACTGCTTCAGAATGCTAAAATCTCTGAAGTAAAGAGAAGAGAATACAGTACCAATTCTTCCTTGTTCCAGGATGCATGCAACAAATTAGTTAAGTAGACTGCAGCTGACTTAACTCACTGAAGAGTACTCAGTGAAAAGCACTGCTTTTTTCTGAACTTACTGAAATCTTTAGTCACAGAATTTTTATTCACATAGAGGGAAATAAAGTTCTTTCATTGGGCAAGATTCGGAGAATCATTATGAAAAATAACATCTTAGAGCCTTAAGGCCCCTAGAAATGTCTAACAGGCTGGAGGACACTCAGTGGGACAAGAAGGCTTTAATTCCTACAGCCAACTTTATGTGCTCTTCAGACTTACATTTAATATTTTCTGTTTAATTCTATTAAAGGCAATGTGCATAAATCCTACAGAGATTCCTGATTATGACTTTATTCTACAATATCCTTTTCATCTTTTGTCCTCAGAGTCACAAAGAATTGCATAAATATAATCTTAGTCATGTTTCCAATCTAAACTCAGATGGCATTCCCCAAAAGAAGGTTTTAACAGAATTACAGGGTTTGAGAGTTGCATAAAGAAACATCAATTCTGAAGAGTTATTTTTGGCACACAGAGTCCAGAATTAGATCTATGAATCTTCTATGAATGAAGCAGAGGATCTTGTTAAAGGTTTTAGGAAATAAAAGTAGCCAATAAATTTGCAGATTACTGTTTATTTCTTCATTTTTTCACCCCAAAATAAGAAATAAAAGGCACAAGATATAGACATGTTAATTTGGGGATACAAAATAAATGCTTATTGATGATTTTTGTTTACATTTTCCCCCTGAAATCACTTCGCCTCCAGAAAAAAACTATGTTCTTAGTTTAAAGCCACCAGCACTGTAAATCTATTTGCCACAACTTATTTTCAAATTACAATTTCACCAAAAGACTTTTTTAACTGCTAGAAATACTTCATAACAATTCACTTCTGAGTGTAATTTCTTTAAAAAAAAAAAAAAGTTTTTGGAAAGCATATTCCATTTCCTTTAAGTTTACATCCCAAATGTGGGCCAGAAGAACAAGTTTATCTCCTAATTAGAATCACATTTGACAACTAAACACACCCAACAAACGTCTAGTGCCTGTTTATTACACACCAGGTTCAGTGGTCCTTTCCTTAATACACTGTATATATCAAAAAAGTAATATGATGGCCAATACTATCTCATTTGTGCTAATTTTAATTTCAATCCTTCCCATTAGCACCAACCTGTACAGAAAATATCTGCTATGAACCTTACAGCATTTTTCTGGAAATTCATATAATTTTTTGCCTTACTGATCTTATAGCTTAGAGTATGCCAACAGTACTAACAAATGCAATCTTCCCAAAAAATAAATAACAAAAACTGCAACATAGGAGAAGGAAATGGCAACCCACTCCGGTATTCTTGCCTGGGAAATCCCGTGGACAGAGGAGCCTGGCAGGTTATAGTCCATGGGGTCGTAAAAAAAGAGTCGGACATACTTAACAATTAAACAACAACAATGTCAACCAAAAAAAAAAAAAAAAAACTGCAACCTACTGAATTGGGAGGCAGAAGGGTATGACAAAAAAGGACAGTGAACTAGGAGACAGAAAATCTAAGTTCCATTCTCAATTTCATTAATAATAAAGTTATACAACCACAGTAAGTTAAGCTCTATCTCTCCTAGGGGTCTCTTATTTTCCTTTTTTCTTCTCTCTTTTAAATCTCAAGAGTTTATTACCTCCTTGAAGATTATAAATTAACACTATAAAGAAAACGAGAATGATGAAATGGTAAAACCGACAATACTATCAATACATTAAAAGTGGGAATACGTTTGAAAGCAGTATCAGACGGGACTTGATCTGAATATCTGAGTGTAGGAAGGACTTAGAAGTCAATGAGAATAGAAGAGATATAGACAAATAAGGGAAACAGTGGGCGAAAGGACCTGAAACAGAATACTGTAAGAAGCACAGTATATATAAAGAAATTAAATTGGTTGGAACAAATGCAAATATAAAGGTAATTTAGAACTTGATGGATTATACCGTGGGCTCTCCTGGTGGCTCAGGCGGTACAGAATCCGCCTGCAATGCAGGAGACCTGCGTTTGATCCCTGGGTCAGGAAGATCCCCTGGAAAGGGGAAAGGCAACTCACTCTAGTATTCTTGCCCAGAGAATTCCATGGACAGAGGAGGCTGATGGGGTCGCAAAGTGTCGGACACAACAGATGGCTGGGAAAACTGGCTATGGACTGCCTAGGTTCAAATCCTAGCTCTGTCACTTACTAGCTGAATGCTTATATGAGGTCTAATCATTTCCACTCTTCCTAGACAGTAGTAATACAGGAGTAGTAGAAGAGAAAGTACTACTCCAATGCAATGGATCTATGTATCTATTATCCTGCATATGCTGTGGCTTCCAGACATACACACATAATCTCTCACCAGACTGCATGTTCTTTGGCTAGTTAAGATCTAGCCATCCTTGAAGACGTTACTTTACAAACTTCCTGATACCACTGAAATAATTTTATTTAGAGTTCAAAATACCTGAGACATTACCAGATATGAAACTTATTTCAGAGATGAATATGTTAAAAACCTAAAAGGAACAAGAATGTGGCCAATGTCATGTTGATGCCATCTGATTCTCCTTACAACTTAATACTAAGCACTCAATCATTCAGAAAGAAATATTTAAGCTAAACATCCCTCTTTGGAACTTACAATAGTCATAGCCTAGATCAGTGGTCTCCAAAGAGGCGTGATTCAAATTGTGCAAGGTAATCACTTGGGGGAGGGCAAGAACATTTAGAATATTTATTTATAGAATTTATTTAAAAAATTAAGCTTTACTAAATGTAATGCTAAAAAAATGCATAGAAACACATTTATTTTTTAGCATATACTAGTAAAAAACAACCAAAAAATACTGCTGAAGGCTTGAAGAAATAAAAAGAATAAACTATACAACATTGGCTATTTGATAGGATAAAAAAAGATTTTTTAGTATATCTCAGCTTATGAAATTGCCATATTTTATCTTAATTTGAAACAAAAGAACAATTTTCTTGCTATATATTAAAAAAAAAAGATGTACTGGAAAAGATATTCTTAAGAGCAAATAACTTATTTAATAAAACCAATGTTTTGTGAGAAAAAAATTACATGTACATGAAGGAGGTCCTTTGGAATTAAAGAACTATAGGATTAAGCTGAGCAAAAGAGAAAGAAGAGAACTTGTTAAAGTACTTCACTGTATTACTCATGAGCAAACTACTGTAATAAACTGAAGCTAGCAGTGCCTAAACTGCTACACAAACTCATCAAGGTCATTAACTATTTTAATAAAAAAAACACTTTAAAATGTAGTAAGAAAAAATGTAATGAAATTCTTAAAGTAGTTTGTAGTAAGCTATAGTAATAGTAAAAATCTTTCATTGAACACAAAAGTGTGCCATTCATCTCATATCAAAGTAATTAAAAAAGCTGTTAAGCCTAAAATCAGAAAACAAATGTTTTGTATTTGCTGAACTTTTCTGGAGTAAGTAGCTTTCAGTAGTGTGCTATGTAGCAGATATTAAAATTAAAAAAAAAAAAATTCAATCTGTCCTTTCAAAGAAAAGGTTAACATTTCAACAATAAGTAAGAATGCATGTGCTTTTCAAAAGTGATCTGTCCTAATGGAGACAGCTTTTTGAAAAGGGTATTTAGAAATGGGACTTTTAAATTGCTATTGCCAAAACACTCTCTGACATGAATCACAGCAGGATCCTCTATGACCCACCTCCCAGAATATTGGAAATAAAAGCAAAACTAAACAAATGGGACCTAATGAAACTTAAAAGCTTTTGCACTACAAAGGAAACTATAAGCAAGGTGGAAAGACAGCCCTCAGATTGGGAGAAAATAATAGCAAATGAAGAAACAGACAAAGGATTAATCTCAAAAATATACAAGCAACTCCTGAAGCTCAATTCCAGAAAAATAAATGACCCAATCAAAAAATGGGCCAAAGATCTAAACAGACATTTCTCCAAAGAAGACATACAGATGGCTAACAAACACATGAAAAGATGCTCAACATCACTCATTATCAGAGAAATGCAAATCAAAACCACAATGAGGTACCATTACACACCAGTCAGGATGGCTGCTATCCAAAAGTCTACAAGCAATAAATGCTGGAGAGGGTGTGGAGAAAAGGGAACCCTCTTACACTGTTGGCGGGGATACAAACTAGAACAGCCGCTATGGAGAACAGTGTGGAGATTTCTTAAAAAACTGGAATTAGAACTGCCATATGACCTAGCAATACCACTTCTGGGCATACACACTGAGGAAACCAGATCTGAAAGAGACACGTGCACCCCAGTGTTCATCGCGGCACTGTTTATAATAGCCAGGACATGGAAGCAACCTAGATGCCCATCAGCAGACGAATGGATAAGGAAGCTGTGGTACATATACACCATGGAATATTACTCAGCCGTTAAAAAGAATTCATTTGAATCAGTCCTAATGAGATGGATGAAACTGGAGCCCATTATACAGAGTGAAGTAAGCCAGAAAGATAAGGAACATTACAGCATACTAACACATATATATGGAATTTAGAAAGATGGTAATGATAACCCTATATGCAAAACAGAAAAAGAGACACAGAAGGACAGAACAGACTTCTGGACTCTGTGGGAGAAGGTGAGGGTGGGATGTTTCGAGAGAACAGCATGTATATTATCTATGGTGAAACAGATCACCAGCCCAGGTGGGATGCATGAGACAAGTGCTCGGGCCTGGTGCACTGGGAAGACCCAGAGGAATCGGTTGGAGAGGGAGGTGGGAGGGGGGATCAGGATGGGGAATACGTGTAACTCCATGGCTGATTCATGTCAATGTATGACAAAACCCACTGCAATGTTGTGAAGTAATTAGCCTCCAACTAATAAAAATAAATGAAAAAAAAAATTGCTATTGCCAAAAAATACACACAAATGCCTGCATACTAAAAAATTTGGAAACAATTAAAAAAAGAATCTCCCAAATGAGGAATACAAATCGGCTGTGATTCATCTGGAAAAACTAAAGATGAAACTAATCCTATCGGTTTGTAACAGCAATTAGAGGATACCAAAAAAGATAAAAATTTAATAGGCAAACATAAAGAAAATTTTTGGAATTAGTGAGTGAAATTTGAAAATAAATAATTTGAGTTAGTTTGTAACTACAAACTTCTTCCATCTGTATCTACTCTTCTTTGTAAAAGAAGACGATGGCCAGGAAAGCAAACTATCAAAACAAATACAACTTACGAAAAGAACTTTCAATATCTATATTAAAAACCAATTATATTTCAAAAGAAATTAAGAAATCAATTCCATTTAGAAAAGTGTACAAAAGAATAAAAAGTTTAAGAATAAAGTTGACATAAGTGTTAAAGATTTCCTCTGAAAATTATAAAACACTGTTGAAAGAAATTAAAGATGATACAAAAAAAAAAGGGGAGACATCCCAAGTTCATGGATCCAAAGATTTAACTGTCAGTATAGAAATACTTCCCAAACTGATCCATAGATTCAACACAATTTTTAACAAAACTCTATTGGTTTCTTTGCTAACACAGACAAGCTGATTCTAAAATTCTTATGGAAATACAATGAACCCAGCATAGCCAAATCAATCTTGAAAAATAAGACCAAGGTTAGCAAACTCATACTTCCTGATTACAAAACTTTATAACCAATAAGGAATTTGTATTCAAAATAAATAAAGAACTCTAATAACTCAACAATAAAAAGAGAACCAATTTAAAAAATAGGCAAAGGATCTGAACAGACATTACCCTGAAAAAAATATACAACTGCTAATAAGCACATGAAAAACTGTGGAGTATCATTAGCCAGTTGGGAAATACAAATCAAAACCACAATGATATGGGAATTTCCTAGCAATGCAGTGGTTAGGACTCTGTGCTTTGACAGCAGAGGGCATGGGTTCAATCCTTAGTCCGGGAACTAAGATCCTACCAGCCATATGCAGCACTACCAAAACAAACAAACAAGCCAAAACCCACAATGACATACTATCTCACATCCCTAGGATGGTGATAACCAAAAATTGGGAAAACTACAAGTGGCAAGGGTAAGAGAAACTAGAACCCTCATACACCGCTGATGGAAATATAAAACGGTACAGCTGCTTAAACAGAGTTACTTTATGACCTAGAAATTCCACATCTAAGTATATATGCAAGAGAACTGAAAACTTAAAGGCATAAAAAAATTTGTATGCAAATATTCATAGCAGCATTTTTTATAATGGCCAAAAGGTGGAAGCAACCCCAACATCCATCAACTGATGGACTAACAGCTGAATAAAATGTGACCTTATCCATAAGATAAAATATTATTTGCCAATTAAAAGAAATGAAGTACTGATACATGCTACAACATGGATGATCTAGGAAAACATTCTGTTAAATGAAAGAAGCTAGTCACAAAAGACCACATAATGTCTGACTGCATTTATATTAAATGTTCAGAATAGGCAAATCCAAAGACAGAAAGCAGATTGGTGTTACCTAGATCTCTGGGAGATGAAAAGCAAGGAAGAGTGACTGCCAGTGGTACAGGGATTTGGGGGAGTGATGAAAAGGTTTCAAAAGCGACTATGGTACTGGCTGTACACCTCTGTGAATATACTAAAACTCACTAAACTATACGCTTTAAATGGATGAATTCCATGATCTGTGAATTAAGTCTCAATTGAAAAATTAAGCATATTCCATCACACTGCTCTGACTTCCTAAAAAATGGTTTTGTGCTGATAAAGGAAATTCATATATCAGGACCTACAAAACGGAGGCTGCCCCAGTGACCCAGACTACATCACAAATCTAAACTTAAGTCAGCCTGCTGCTGCAGCTGCTAAGTCGCTTCAGTCCGACTGTGTGAACCCATAGACAGCAGCCCACTAGGCTCCTCTGTCCCTGGGATTCTCCAGGCAAGAATACTGGAGTGGGTTGCCATTTCCTTCTCCAATGCAGGAAAGGGAAAAGTGAAAGTGAAGTCATTCAGTTGTGCCTGACTCTTAGCGACCCCACAGACTGTGGCCTACGAGGCTCCTCCGTCCATGGGATTTTCCAGGCAAGAGTACTGGAGTGGGGTGCCATTGCCTTTTCTGTAAGTCAGCTTATAACTATACAACTCGATCCTGCCTGCCCAAATCCTTCAGAAAGAGAGTACCACTGTTTGTGAGGCATTGTACTTCCCAATCCATGAACTGTCTACCCCTGAATAAAGGATATCAAACTCATCTACTAAACTGCATTATTTTTGTCATTTGACAGCACTGTTAATGAATATAAATTATTTTAAAGTATATTGCTAATTTCACTCCTTTATGAATAGGAAATCTGGAATTCCCCCTTTGTCTAGAATTGGCTGATTTAATTTTTAAATTTAGGGGAACAGAAAAAATACATTTAGAAAAAAAAAACCTTTTTATTTGCAAACAATCTCAAACTTACAGAAAAGTTGTAGGTACAGTATTATAGAGTGGTATAAATAACAACATATGTATGCAAGCGGTCTTTGATCCTGATTCCTGGAAAGAGCTCATAAAACTCTGTAATTTCATGAGTGACAGGAATGTCTTTTGTTGCTCAAAATGAGCTTATGCTAATGAGGTGCCTTTTGCTAGTCCCTTCATACCCTGCAGATTGCTTCAAGATGAAGGCTGGTCACCAGAAAGACCAAGACTGTGATTAGGTGTTAGACCTTTAAGCCTCACTCCCTGACCTCCAGTGAGGGGAGAGGGGCTAGAGATTAAGTTCAAGTGACCAAAGATTTAATCAATTATACATGTGTGTTAGTCACTTAGTCATCTCTGACTCTTTTCGACCCCCTGGACTTTAGCCCACCAGGCTTCTCTGTCCATGGGGATTCTCCAGGCAAGAATACTGGAGTGGGTTGCTACTGCCTTCTCCAGGGGATCTTCCCCACCCAGGATCAAACCCAGGTCTCCTGCATTGCAGGCAGATTCTTAACTGTCTGAGCCACCCGGTGAACAGCTGGGTTCAGAGAGCTTCCAAGTTGGTTAATATATCAATGTGCATGCCTACAGAGGGCATGGGAACTCTGAAATAATCACCCCAACCCTCAATACCTTGCCCTGTGCATCTCCTTCCATTTGTCTGTTGCATAAGTAGAGCACTTTCCTGAGTTCTGTGAGTCATTTCAGCAAATTACCAAATGTGAGGCAGGGGTGGGTCATGTAGGTCCCAATATTGTAGTTGACCAAGCAGAAGTATGGGTGCTCAGGACTCCACTTGCAGCTGGTGTATGGACTGCTGTGTATGGACTGCCCTGTAGGACTACCCTTAAACTTGTGGGATCTGACACTAAATCCCAGGTAGATAATGTTAGAACTGAACTGAATTGCCAGATACCCAGTTGGAGTCTGAGAACTGGGTGTTGGTGTGGAAAAAGGACACATAAAAAAAAAGAAAAAAACCATACAAATAGAAAAATGATTCGTTTCCCTGAACCATCTGAGAGTAAGTTTCAAAATGATGACATCACCCTCAAATAATTTAGAATATATTTCTACAAACCATACCATTTCCTGCATAACAATAATATAAACAACAAAATCAGAAATTTAATATTGATATGATAGGGACAGAATGAAGGGACAAATAGGTGACTAAATAGATAATCTCACCAGGGGACTGTAAGTAAAAATATACAGGAGACCCCTGTAAGTTAATGATTACTCAAAAAAGTAGGCTTGCTTAACCACAAAACCATGCAACAGAAGCACAGAACATGTCCCAAAACAGTAAAACAATGGTGGCAAGAGACCCATATCCTGCCCAGTGAGCTCACTAAGTTAATGATCCCTAGGACATCCTCTCTGCACATACAAAAAACAATAATCTGTAGACTTAGCTTGACCAGCAAAGACAATAAAACTCCCCTGCTTAACCTGGAGGAGGAGCTAATGATGAAAATATGACATCTATTCAAGAAGGTCTTCTCCCCCTTCCCACTTTTCCTTTGATTACAAAACTGTAGCCCAGTAAGTTCTCAGGGCATGGCATTTCTTGCCCATCTTCTTGTAAGCCTCACAAGCATCCTATTCTTATAAACCACTTCTTATCTATCACATGCTCTTGCTGAATTCTTCCCTGTGGTGAGATATAAAGGACTATGGTACTGGAGGTCTTTGGAGCACCCTTGAAATGACACCAATCACTGTTAGATGGCGACTGCAGCAGGACTTCCCTGGTGGCTCAGACGGTAAAGCGTCTGCCTACAATGCGGGAGACCCGGGTTCAATCCTTCGGTCGGGAAGATCTCCTGGAGAAGAAAATGGAAATCCACTCCAATATTCTTGCCTGGAAAATCCCATGGACGGAGAAGCCTGGTAGGCTACAGTCCATGGGGTTGCAAAGAGTCAGACACGACTGAGTGGCTTCACTTTGTTTCATGCAGCAGGACTGTGGTAAGATCAGGTCTAGGGTAGGGTCCTAGCAAGGCCGTGGGGTGCCACAGGCTAGCAGTTCTGGGGAGGATGCTCCATCGATGACAGCCCATTTCAGGTGGTCTGATCAACTCTGAACGCTTTGGGGTTCTGATCAGGTACCTAAGTATAGGCCAGGGAAATGATGATATATATGAATGTTTAAAGACAGGGAACTGGAAGAATGATGGCAACCAGCACAGGTTGCTATAGAATGGTATGGAGATGTGGAAGGGATCTTATTACCGCTACAGAAGACAAGGGAAATGGTATATGAAAAGGAAGGATTTTACTGTCTGGGTTGCCTTGGTTAGATTCCAGTCCTGACTGCATAGAAACATAAAAAGACAACAGAATGTCTATGCTTGTGCACACTCAACAGCAAGCCTGGGATAAAGCCAGCCACTATATGATGTCACAGGATTTAGCAATCTATACTCTTGTCTTTCACTCTGAGGTTTTCCTTCTCTGCTCTACATCTGTTTTTGTTTCGTTTCTTTCCTTTTGGACTCCAGAAGACCTTTTACTACACTCACGAGACCAAGGCATTCTTCTCTCTCAGTTTTATCTGGCAAGAAACCAGCTTAATTCCGAGACTTTTCTTCTATCCCTGATTAAAACTGAAGACTATGTGTTTCTCACAAGGCCTCCTGCCTTTTGAGATGGCCCACATTCTGACTGTGAAATGTTTCTAAGTAAATACCCATCATTTTGTCTCTTGCTGAATTCTTTCTGTGATGAGACATCAAAAACTTCATCAAGTCTTAAAATCAGGTGTGTAATCTCAATTAAATGACCCTGGGTTCAAGTCCCAACCTGAGTTTTGACTGGGTTAGAATCCCAGCTACCTGGGTTTACATCCTAATCTGGGTTACATGGGTTCAGTCCTAAACTTAAAAAAAAAAAAAAAAAAAAAAGCTGTAAATTAAACAGTCAGGAGTATGGGAAATCCAAGACAGCCACCTGGTTCTTTCTGGCTCCTTGACAACCCTATTTTTATTTAATGGGTTAAAGCTTTTCTTAACTAAGAAGCTAAGCTCTCTGTCACACACATACAAAATAGTTAAAAATGTGTTTTTCACTTGGGGCATACTTTTTCTTTATTGGACAAATGTACAAGCCCATGTGATCAATTAGCCAGACTTATTTTACAAACAAATCAATTTAATTTGGCTATATTTGGTAAAAGTAAGGGTAATTTTTGGGAAAAATTATATTTTAATAAATATTAAATTTTAGTTTTGCTACTTGAGGTCCATATCTACTGCTTAAAATTTACTTCCCAAATAGCTCTTTGGACCTATGTTATATTATTGTAAAACTTAATTAAGTTATTAAGAAGGTATTCTAAGCTTATTTCTCAAACTGATCACTGTAATCTATCTTTGGATAAAGACCAAATGCTTTTAATCTATAATCAGGGGATATATGGTTAAAAAAAAATTGTCTTAAAAGGACTGTGTCCCACCTAGATAGAAGACCTCTTATCAGGTATTCTTAAGTTCACCACGCCACCCCACCCCCACCCCTGAAAAAACCAAAGGGAATCAACTTCCAAGACTTAAGATCAGTTCAGTCGCTCAGTCCTGTCCTACTCTTTTCGAACCCATGGACTGCAGCACACCAGGCCTCCCTGTCCACCACCAACTCCTGAAGTTTATCCAAACTCATGTCCACTGAGTCGGTGGTGCCATCCAACCATCTCATTGTCTGTTGTCTCCTTCTCCTCCTGCCTTCAATCTTTCCCAGCATCAGGGTCTTTTAAAATGAGACAGTTCTTCCTATCAGGCAGCTGAAGTATTGGAGTTTCAGCTTCAACATCAGTCCTTCCAATGAACACTCAGGACTGATCTCCTTTAGGATGGACTGGTTGGATCTCCTTGCAGTCCAAGGGACTCTCAAGAGTCTTCTCCAACACCACAGTTCAAAAGCCATCAATTCTTTGGCACTCAGCTTTCTTTATAGTCCAACTCTCACATCCATACAAGACTACTGGAAAAACCATAGCCTTGACTAGATGTACCTTTGTTGGCAAAGGAATGTCTCTGCTTTTTAATATGCTATCTAGATTGGTCATAACTTTCCGTCCAAGGAGTAAGCGTCTTTTAATTTCAACGCTGCAGTCACCATCTGCAGTGATTTTGGAGCCCCCAAAAATAAAGTCAGCCACTGTTTCCACTGCTTCCCTTCCACTATCTGCCATGAAGTGATGGGACCAGATGCCATGATCTTAGGTTTCTGAATGTTGAGCTTTAAGCCAACTTTTTCACTCTCCTCTTTCACTTTCATTAAGAGGCTCTTTAGTTCTTCACTTTTTGCTATAAGGGTGGTGTCACCTGCATATCTGAGGTTATTGATGTTTCTCCCAGAAATCTTGATTCCAGCTTGTGCTTCCTCCAGCCCAGCGTTTCTCATGATGTACTCTGCATGTAAGTTAAATAAGCAGGGTGACAATATACAGCCTTGACATACTCCTTTCCAAATTTGGAACCAGTCTGTTGTTCCATGTTCGGTTCTAACTCTTGCTTCCTGACCTGCATACAGGTTTCTCAAGAGGCAGGTCAGGTGGTCTGGTATTCCCATCTCCTTCAGAATTTTCCACAGTTTGTTGTGATCCACACAGTCAAAGGTTTTGGTATAGTCAATAAAGCAGAAGTAGATGTTTTTCTGGAACTCTTTTGCTTTTTTGATGATCCAGCAGATGTTGGCAATTCGATCTCTGGTTCCTCTGCCTTTTCTAAATCCAGCTTGAACATATGGAAGTTCACAGTTCATGTAATGTTGAAGCCTGGCTTGGAGAATTTTGAGCATTACTTTACTACTTTTCCCTTAAGTAATAAATGTGCCCCACAGAGGACTTCCTGAGCCTTGATGTCAGTCTTTCCCTCTCTCCAACTCCTAAAAGTGCTGATTCTTTATTTCCAATTTACAGCCAGACCAATTCTTACTCACTCAACAGCGCTAGGGACTCCTTCTATACTATTCCTTTGCAGCAGTTTCTTGGACATTAACACCTGGTTGGGAGACTGCTTTAGAAGCGATAACATCCAAAGTTTTAAGCACAAATCTTAATTACATTACATGGTAGATTTTAACACGGGAAGGAAACTCTTGGATAGCTAACTACTGCCCCAGTGAAAGCTACCATATCCAGGGAAATGACTGTTCCAACAGGGCTATCTCACAGGCGGCAGCCAAAGCACCAGTCAAGGTTATTACAGCCAGAGCCCACACAGACCAAATGGCAGCCCAAGTCCAAGAAAGCCATATAGTACACTAGGTGTGGAACAACACTGACCCTCAGGCAGATCCACAATGGAGTCACCAGATAAATTTTATTGACAGAGACAGATGGGACTATATGATTGTTAAATAGAGGGAATAAAAAAGTTTACAGTGAAGCCTGTTATTTATGAAAAAATAAAAGCAGTCCAACAGAGGCAAGATGAAAATCCTGCAGTTTTTCAAGGGAGGTTAATGAAAACTTTTTAAAAGTATACATATATGGATCCCTCCTCCCTTGAGGGACAAGCCCTTTAAGCTAAAGCATTGCATAGGCAAGTCTGCCCAATATATCAGGCACAACATTTAAAAAACTGCTAGCTCTCACATCTCTACAAACGAGTTGCTCCAAATGGCTTACTCAAGTTTTCAATAATAGGGGTATGGCCAAAAAGACTGAAATGCACCCAGAAAGATAAACAAAAGGCTCAAATGATTACATGGCTTTGTCCACTCAGGACAACCAAAGAAGAGGCCAAGCTTTCTGGGACAATCAGGCCACCGACGACCACAAGTCCCATGGGTACCCAGACAAAATCAGTGTGCCTGCCCTATGTGGACAGATGGGACACCGGAAGAAAGATTGTGATCTATGTGCCCTTTGCCAACAACCAGGGCATTGGAAGAGGGAATGCCACAGATGCCAGTGAGTAACAGGGGCCCCTTGGCCATTGAAGGTCTCATAATCATAAGACTAACAGGGCCCGAGGCCAAAGGTGGCTCTGCCTAGAGATGAGATCTTGATAACTAATACCAAGACTTCGGTGGTCATTGAAATGACAGGCCACCTGATAGAATTTCTCACATACAGTGGTGCAACCTTCTTGGTTTTAACCCAAAGAATTCAAAGTGAAAGTGAAGTCACTCAGTCGTGTCCGATTCTTTGTGACCCCATGGACTGTAGCCCACCAGGCACCTCCCTCCATAGGATTCTCCAGGCAAGAATACTGGAGTGGGTTGCCATTTCCTTCTCCAGGGGAATCTTCCTGATCCAGGGATTGAACCCAGGTCTCCTGCATTGTAGGCAGATGCTTTAACCTCTGAGCCACCAGGAAGCCATTAACAACTGTAGAAAATATGTAATGGGAGTGTCAGGAGACAGGGCCACACTTTACTGAGACCACTTTTCTGTAACATCAATAGTCGGTTTTTTTCTACATTGCTTTCTATTTGTGTCTGATTATCCTATTTCTTTAAGGTAAGGGATTTACTAACTAAATTAGGGGTCACTCTCTCTCTCTCGGGGCAAGAGAGCCACTCTCATCACCAAATAATATTAGTAACAGAAAAAAAGGAACATTAAATTGATAACTGAGATAACTTCTCAGTGCAGAAAAGAATTCAGCAAGAACAAAGTGGAACATAACTAATTTATTGTATTAGAATAGGATGCGTGTGAAGCTTACAAATGGGCAGGTGAGAAATGTCACGCCCTGAGAACTTACTGGGCTACAGTTTTATCATCAAAGGAAAAGTGGGGAGGGAGAGAAGACTTTGTCTTTTTTAAGTAGATGTTATGTTTTCATTAGTTCTTCCCTAAAATATAAAACACTGAGATTCTGGGCCTAACTAAGAACGAACAGATTGAGGTCTTAAGTGACATTACTACAGATTTGGAAACTGGGGAAAAAATGGTTTGGATCTTCAAAATCATGGTTATAATCTTTTAATGATTTTTTAATGCTTATTGTTGTATTTCCTTTAATTTATATCTTTTTTGTAGACTCACCCTTCAAGGCTTAACATCTGAGCTAAAGAGATGATGCTAACCAGAATGACACTAACTTACAGTTGTCCCAATACAGAAGGGACAGTAAGTCATGTGTTCACTCCTTTCCCAGGCAAGCCTATGCCCTACCTCAGCTCAAAAGAGCTAATGACTGAACGAACTTCTCCTCTTACCCTTTTTTAAGCATAAAAGGGTAAGCACTTGGAGGGCGGAATGATGGGGACAGAATGAAGGGACAAAACAGGTGATTAAACAGTTAAGCCCACCAGGGGATTCTAAGTAGAAAAATACGGGAGACCCCTGTAAGTCAATGATTACTGGAGAAAGCAGGTTTGCTTAACCACAAAACCATGCAACAGAACCACGGGACATGCCCCCAAACAGTAAAACAATGGTGCGATGAGACCCACATCCTGCCCAGTGAGCTCAGAAAGTTAATGCTCCCTAGCACATGATCTCAATACACATAAACAATTAAATTGTGGATCTGGCTTGACCATTCAGGGACAAGAAAACTTCCCAGCTCAACCTGGAGGAGGAACTAATGAAGAAAACACGACGTCTATTCAAGAAAGACAAAGGTCTTCTCCCCATTTTCACTTTTCTTTTGATTATAAAACTGCAACCCAGTAAGTTCTCAGAGCATGGCATTTCTCGAGCACCAGCTTGTAAGCATCACAAATGTCCTATTCTAATAAATCACTTATCTTCCACAGCTTCTGAATGAATTCTTCTCTGCACCGAGACATAAAAGATTATGGCACTGGAGCTCTTCAGAGCCCTGCTGAAATGACACCAATGGGTTTCAGATACCCACTATCACTTAACCCTCAGATCCTATTCACGTTTCTCCAAAGATCCAGTCCAGAATTACATTTAGTTGCCGTGTCTCTTAAGATTCCTTTGATCTGAAAAAATTCTTAAATCTTTTCTGGACCTTAACGACCTTTACACTTTAGAAGATTGTATGCAGGTAGTCATTTTATAAAATGTCCCACAATTTGGGTTTATCTGGTAATTTCTTAAGATTACACTCAAGTTATACATCTTTGGCAGAAACCTCACAGAAGTGATCTGTTTTTCTTATTGCATTTGATCAGATGGCACACGACTTAGATTTGTCCAATTACGGGTGATGCTACTAATTACTTGACTAAGGTGCTGCCTTAAGTGGTAGGCGTCTCCAATGTAAATGAATTCTTTTTTCTCTTTGCAATTAATAAGCATTTTGTGAAGCATGTGCTAGTAGCCTGTTCCTAATCAAAATTTAAATTTACTAATTTATTGTCATTTTCCCTCTCTGTAATCAATAAGGATTTTAAGGAGTGGTAGTTTGAGACCATGTAAATATCCTAATCTTCATCAGAATTAAATGTACTTATTTTAAAATTTCTATCAGTATGCACTTATGGATCTCTATTTATTTATTACTATCGTTATTCACCTTAATACCCAAAATGTCCTAGATTTGGCCAGCAGAGGCCTCTTTGAGTAGGTTTCTCTATCACTTTGACATGTCCCCATCATTCTTCAAGTAATTCCTTATTTTCTGGCACAAGGTATTCTAGGTAAACCTTGTACACGCCCTCCCCCAGCCCTGGAATCAACCACTTCTCTAAGAAATTCTGGTTTGTTTTAGTGAGGCAAGGTTCAGTCATTTCTACAGGATGATATACAAGTTCCCCCAAATCACTATACTATGCAAAGTTGTTCAGTAACAACTGCATGGCTTATGGATAAAGTGGGATTAGGAACACAAAACTCAAAATCTTCATCAGGGCACATTTAAAAAACAGGAGCCTAATAAAAATAGTATCACAGTTATATATATATATGTTAAATGGCTACAGAATACATAAATGCCACAATAAATGTAGCATTTTAACTCAAAAACAAAAAGACCTCAAATTTGCTTCTGAAAAGTGGCAATCTGAAGGGCTGTAATTTTTGAATTATTGTGAAGTGGTAAAGACGGTGAGTTATATGAAATGAGAAAAAGTTTGTAATGGATGTGAATGGATGTAGATAACACTAGTGGTAAATTAAGGTAGCTGGTAAATTTTGACATGCACATGTGTGCACTGTTTGTATTTTTACAGTTTAATTCAACTGTGCATAGTAGTCTGAGTTCATCGAGGGCAAAATTATACATAAATAAACACCAAATCACTTTGCTTTCCACCTGTTTCCTAATATATTAATTGCGCTGAAACAAACTCACGTTTTCAAAATAAGTGTTAGAAGAGAACTAACTATACTTAGAAACTAACATCTGGATGCTCAGTGAGCTCATTTTTCATGGGGTGTTGATTTCCAGGCCCTCTCAGTAGACAGAATTAAGGCATATATGTATACACATCCATACAACATGTCTACCTATATACGCTGAAAAACATCAATTCATCATAGTATCTCCAATGCTAAAGGGGTTGGGGGCAGGAGGAGAAGGGGATGACAGAGGATGAGATGGCTGGATGGCATCACCGACTCAATGGGCATGAGTTTGAGTAAACTCTGGGAGTTGTTGATGGACAGGGAGGCCTGGCGTGCTGTGATTCATGGGGTCACAAAGACTCAGACATGACTGAGCGAGTGAACTGAACTGAACTGAACCCCAACCGTAAAGTTCATTCTACTTTTATTCCTCTCCATATCTGAAATTTCCTTCCCTAAAAGTTGGAAACCTGGCTCCTACTACTTTCAACATATTTACTTATTTGATCAACCCCTGTGTGTAACCAGTATCCCATGGCAACAGAGATCTACTCCTGCCCATGCAGGTGTCCTCCTCATCCCCTTCAGGCTCCAGTACCATGCACTGGGCTTTTGGAGTAAATTATTAGGGGGATTTATTGACTTTCTTGACCATGTCAAAGCCTTTGACTATGTGGATCACAATAAACTCTGGACAATTCTGAAGGAGATGGGAATACCAGACCACCTGACTTGCCTATTGAGAAACCTGTATGCAGGTCAGGAAGCAAGAGTTAGAACTGAACAGAGAACAACAGACTGGTTCCAAATAGGAAAAGGAGTATGTCAAGGCTGTATATTGTCACCCTGCTTATTTAATTTATATGCAGAGTACATCATGAGAAATGCCAGACTGGAGGAAGCACAAGATGGAATCAAGATTGCCGGGAGAAATATCAATAACCACAGATATGCAGATGACACCACCCTTATGGCAGAAAGTGAAGAAGAACTAAAGAGCTTCTTGATGAAAATGAAAGAGGAGAGTGAAAAAGTTGGCTTAAAACTCAACATTCAGAAACCTAAGATCATGGCATCCGGTCCCATCACTTCATGGCAAATAGATGAGGAAACAGTGGCAGACTTTATTTTGTTGGGCTCCAAAATCACTGCAGATGATGACTTCAGCCATGAAATTAAAAGACGCTTACTCCTTGGAAAAAAAGTTATGACCAACCTAGATAGCATATTAAAAAGCAGAGACATTCCTTTGCCAACAAAGGTCCATCTAGTCAAGGCCATGGTTTTTCCAGTAGCCATGTATGGATGTGAGAGTTGAACTATAAAGAAAGCTGAGCACTGAAGAACTGCTCTTGAACTGTGGTGTTGGAGAAACTCTTGAGAGTTCCTTGGACTGCAAGGAGATCCAACCAGTCCATCCTAAAGGAAATCAGCCCTGGGTGTTCACTGGAAAGACTGATGCTGAAGCCGAAACTCCAGTACTTTGGCCACCTGATGTGAAGAGCTGACTCATCTGAAAAGACCCTAATGCTGGGAAAGATTGAAGGTGGGAGGAGAAGGGACCGACAGAGAATGAGATGGTTGGATGGCATCATAGGCTCAATGGACAAGAATTTGGGTAAACTCCGGGAGCTGGTGATGGACAGGGAGGCCTGGTGTGCTGCAGTTCCATGGGATCGCAGAGTCGGACATGACTGAGCAACTGAACTCTTTAGCTCTTCTTTGCTTTCTGCCATAAGGGTGGTGTCATCTGCATATCTGAGGTTATTGATATTTCTTCCGGCATCTTGATGTGCTTCCTCCAGTCTGGCATTTCTCATGATGTACTCTGCACATAAGTTAAATAAGCAGGGTGACAATATACAGCCTTGACGTACTCCTTTCCCGATTTGGAACCAGTATGTTGTTCCTTGTCCAGTTCTAACTGTTTCTTCTTGACCTGAATACAGGTTTCTGAGGAGGCAGGTGAGGTGGCCTGGTATTCCCATTTCTTGAAGAACTTACGAATATATGCTTAGGTCTGTGCTAGCTAGAACTACACTAGAAGTAGAAGATATTTCCTTCTCTCAGCCTCTCAGGATGCTGATTTTATAGACATGTATCAAATTGATAATAATACAAGATAAAATATAACAGTGATGAAATGAATACCATACCACCACAAAACTAAAAAGAAAATTTGTTTTCCTCTCAGCTTATTTATTAGTAGTACAACTGAAGTGACAGTTCTAACATTTTTAGTACTGCCTCTTTAAAGACGATTACTCTGACATGTAATACTTTCTAGTTGTTTTACTTTTTTTCAGAAGAGATTCAACTATGATTTGTTGAGTGTCTACAATTTGCTAGGTCCTGTGCACACAGCCATCTTCAATTGTCAGAACTCCAATTACTATTTTGTACAGGGCAAAGTTAAGCTCAAAGAGATCTGCCAAAAGTCACCTAAATAGCAGAGTTCATTGGGATTCAAATTCAGATTCTGTTGCTAACACAGTATTGTTTCTACACAATATATAGCTAAACTATTCTACTTTTGTTTTTTAAACCATTAAAAGCAACTTTTAGATACCAGTTACTTTTTTATCATGTGGTATTCCTATCAAATTCTGAAACAGTATTACAGTATCAAACTGGAAAATTATTTTTTAGTTCTATGATTCACTATGACTATTTAAGATTATGATCAGTAACTTTATACATTCTAGTACTCTTTAAAAGCACACTGATATTGTCTATGGTGATTCAATGACAAGCCGGAAGATCTGTCTTCTAGAAATTATTTTATGTCTAAAAAAAAAAAAAAAAGACTGAATGTTCAATTTCCCTACACAATCAGACATTTCAGAGCCAGTATATGGAAGAGCATTCTTCCTCTAGCATCTGTTAAATCAAAATTAGTTAATCTTCAGTTAAACGTACAGTCAATCAAAACTCTTCACCACAATCAAGTTGTTTAACCAAGGTGTATGGCTGAGCAATGAAGAAATTTCCAAGTCTTCAAAGAAAAATGACAGTAATAGTTACATACAGAAGATGAAAATAAGGCAAGTTTCAAATGCCAAAAATCAAGCATACAAGACTTTGATGAAAGTTGCTATTTCTAAAACCCTCCAAAAAGATTAAGATAGGAATAGGGAAATACCAGTATCATCCAATGTTTTATAGTAACGTTTCAATATTCAAATAACCTTAGCATCAGTAATGAAAGTACACCAAAGAGAAAAGCAAATTTAGCCATATAACTCCAAAAAGAGAAAAGAATAATCCTTTAAAAAATTTAGTCATCTAAGCTAACTACTACCCTTTACTCTGTTACAATTTTTCTGTCTTATTTATAAGCCAACTTCATTTTCCAGTCCATTTTATCTTCTGTTATCCACGGTTAGTATGTGAGTCTGCAAGCAAATGTTAATTAATGCCATAAACATTCAACTTTTACTTGAATTTCAATCTTATTTTCATCCTACTCATACTATCTTCTTCCTCTTTTTCCATTACTAAGTGTCACAGATGATGCTATCATTATATTGCTTTCTGTATTTATAAGGGTCCAAGTTCATATCCCCAGACTAATGGGCGACATATTTATTCCCTTTAGACATTAACTCTTCCTTTCTCCTTCCTCTTGATGGAAACAATTTTCAACAGTCTATGTGAAAGATGAGCTCACCATGTCTTACACACTTAAAATTATAGACACAGTGGTGAGATTTATTTCAATGATTATTGCCATTTGTTCATTCTACTCCACAGGAAAGAGGGTCTGCCACTGCAAACTGAACTATTGGCTCATTTAAATTATTCTACCTCTGAAAGTGACCTATATTTAATTTTCCAGGAAATGGATAAAACAATTATGCACTGTGACAACTATAATAGAACACACAAAATTTTTAAACGCTATCAGCAAATTTGGCTTCCCTTTTACTGCTATTTTATAAATAAAACTAATGTTAATGCTCACAAAGTAAATCTAATATAAAATTTCTCTAAATTTTTGAACAGTAGCAGGTTAAGAGAGATAGCTTTAAAGAATCTCAATTTACTGTAAACATCAGAAACTTCCATTTTCTAGTAAATTCATTCCAAGTATTATTTATTAGGTACTGATCTAAAAGGTATGCTTTGAATGACTGGTGTTATTAGAAAACATATCCAAGGAGTCGAAGAAGGCAATGGCACCCCACTCCAGTACTCTTGCCTGGAAAATCCCATGGATGGAGGAGCCTGGTAGGCTGCAGTCCATGGGGTCGCTAGGAGTCGGACACGACTGAGCGACTTCACTTTCATTTTTCACTTTCATGCATTGGAGAAGGAAACGGCAACCCACTCCAGTATTCTTGCCTGGAGAATCCCAGGGACAGGGGAGCCTGGTGGGCTGCCGTCTATGGGGTCGCACAGAGTCGGACACGACTGAAGTGACTTAGCAGTAGCAGCAGCATACCAAGGAGTACAGGAGAATTTAATTGGGTTAACAACAATCAAAAAAATAAAATAAAGCATATGGATGAGGAATAAAAAAAAAATCAAAATTATCTTATTCACAGATAATACAAAGTGTATGTACAACTTTCTAAGAAATCTACAGAAGCACTACTAGAACTAATAAGTGAACTTAACTACATTTCAGACTGTAAGGACAACACACAAAATTTAACTATATCTCTATATACTAATGTGGCTTCCCGGCTGGTGCCAGGGGTAAAGAACCTGCCTGCCAGTGCAGGAGACGTAAGAGACCTGGGTTGTGGAGGAAGTCATGGCAATCTACTCCAATATTCTTGCCTGGAGAATCCTGATGGACAGAGGAGCCTGGTGGGCTACAGTCCATGGAGATGCAAAGAGTCGGACATGACTGAAGTGCTTGAGCTAGCAACAAATGACTAGAAAGAAGACCTAAGTAAATGGAGAAATATATCATGTTCATTGATTATAATATTCAAAATTGTTAATATGTGAATTCTCACCAAAATGATTTACAGATTCAATGCAATTCCAAACTAAATCCCAGCAGGCTTTTTTGCAAAATTTGACAAGTATAGATTTTAGACTTTATTTGGGAATGTCAAAAAACCTAGAGTAGCCAAACAATTCTAAAGATGAAGAAAAAAGCTGGAACATTTATATAGCCCAATCTTAGGACTTAACTATGAAGCTACAGTAATGAAGACAAGTGTTACACTGACCTAAGGATAAACCCTATGGAATACAATAGAGAGCCCAGAAATACACCCACATATGTATAGTTAATTGGTTTCCCATAAAGACATCAATATAATTCAACCCTTCCTATACATATTTTCAAACGTACGTGAGGAGGAAACACTATTACTCCATGTTATTTGTTTGGGAATAACAAAATTAAAACGTGCAAAGGCTTACTTTTCCCTGATTAGTAACATATTAAATCCACACAGAAAAGTATCTCAATGTTTTCTCTTCTCTATGTTCAGCAATTAGTTCCTCTCCTTTGGGAAATGGAATGCAATGAGCTATGTACTGCAGAAATACAGCTGCTTTTCTCTTATTTAAGCTAGATGAAGTAAGAGAAGAGAGAACACTGACTACATGACCCTTCAGTACATATTCTGAATGCATTAAAAAAAAAAAAAAAAAAAAACTGTCAAACAGGAGCCTTAAAAAATGCTTTATTCCAGATTAAAAATGGGAAGAAAAGCCATCATAATGATGGAAAATGTAATACTACCAAAGAATCCATTATACATACATATGTATCTCTTTGGAGTGACTGAAAAAAGAGAATCAGCCTGTGTTGTACCTAAAGCTGAAATGCTTTTTATAAACTCATTTCCTTATTAATACTGGAAGGAGGACAAAGGATAAAAAAGGATGAAAAGTTTCAAAATTTAAATCACTCCCATTTCTTGGGAAAACATTTTCAAGAAAATGTTCATAAGTGCTATGACTCATAGTTGTTTTTCAATATTCAGTAAACATTATATTTTTTAAGTTTCTAATATCCCTCTTTGAAATAAAATGAAGTATTGGTATTTTCAGACCTGAAAGCTCTTAGCATAGAAATACAAAAGAAACCCATACTCCCTGATTCCTTCAATTTGTCCTTTAAACTAAGGTATGTCTTTAATAATGGTTAAAGTGATAATACTGGATGATATACTAATCTTGAAATTAAAGCCAGTGTTAAGATTTTCTTTCACCAACTCTGATTTTATGGCAGGTATTTTGACTCTGTTTGAAAAGGCCAAGGGGAGAAAAGGAAACGGGAAAGTAGTATTTAATAAATGCCGCTCTGTGCCAGACACAGTATTATGCTAGTAAATAATCAGTTCTCAATGTGTGCATGTGTGTTTATGAAATGTATATATGTTTATTACAAATTTTAATAACAAATGATACACAAGACACAATTTATAATTATAATAAAATATACAATAATGTTTATTGTAAATTCCATGAAGTAAAATAATTCTGATAAAATGCTCTGGGCTGGTTTTGCAAAAAGTGATGAGAAACCAACCTAGGGTTGCAACTGATGAATGAATGTAGTTCCAACCTTAACGTTGTTTGATAATTTCATTTATGTGAAAGAAAAAGAGAAAAGTAAAATGACAAAGATGTATGTCATATCCTCACACTTGTACATCAATAAAATGAGCAACTTCTTTGCTGAATTAGATAATAGTTCAGACACAGCAACAGACAACAGACTGTTTAATCTGCTTTACTGGCGTTTTCCCTGTCATTTTCTTAAATCCAGACAATCAACAACACAATAAATCAAGCTCTGGTTTACAGTATTTACCAGTTTCCATGGTGTAAACACTACCATGACAGATTTCTGTCACGCTACCAATACTTTCCCAAACAAAGAATTGGGAAGAGATATACAACAGCACATCATTGTATATTTCACCATATGGATGTAACATACATACATTAGTACAGTGTAGCAAAATAATTAGAAAGTGAAAGAGCTTTGAGCATTTATATGCCATTACTTTTAACATAATTTAATCATAAGTTTACATAATTTAATTTTTTAATGATGACTGTATTTAACAATCAGTTCATAAGATTTCTAGAAACTGAATCACCTCTTGCAAGCTAGTATAAGCAAGCTCTAGTAGATTACTGGCTGGATACCATATAAATGTTTCACAGACAAGGGAACTATCCAGCAGGGGTTCATTTGAGATCGCTCAGTTCATAAATGGTAATACTGTGCCCCAAGCTTCGGTATGACTGACTCAAATCTGTGCTCTATTCTACCAGGTTATCAAAGATACACTTTATATCCAACTTTAATATAAAAATTCATACAAGGATGTTTTCTTTGCAAATGTCCAAGTGGAAACCTGATTTTGGTGTTCTTTTGACTTGGAATAACAGACAGTGCCATCACTTTCAGTAAGGGAAGGTTTGCTGCATGGGCTTGGGTTGATAAGGCAGGGACCTACCCATAAAAATCTTGATAGAGATATGCCTCATGGGAATTGGAAAGTCATGGCAACTGAGGGATTGGCCAATCTTCTTATCTCTCACAGCTATATGGTCTCTATTTTTCTGAATACATCTGTTCATTGTTTTTGTCTTATACACTGAATATCTACCGAGCAAAGAAAATTATTACCACGGATAATAAAAGAGACACCATAAAAAGAAAGTGAGTCAATTTATCAAGAATACACCAATTCCTAAAAGTGTAAGCACAAGAGAGCTTTAAAATATATGAAGCAAAAACTTACAGAACTGAAAAGAGAAACTGACAAATCCACAATTATAGTTGGAGACTTCAACACATCTCTTTTAGTAATCAATAAAACGAATAGATAGAAAATCAGCAAGAATATGGAAGAACTGAACAACAGCATCAAGCAACTGGGTCTTTGAAATTTAAAGAACACTCCACTCATCAACATCAAAATATACATTTTTTTTTCAAATCTACATGAAACATTCACCAATCACATCCTAGCTTATAAAATAAGCCTTAGCAAATTTAAAAAAAGTGAAATTATATGAAGCATGTTCCTTTACTATAAGAATAATTCAATAATTTTTAAAGATAATAGTAAAATCTCTACACACTCCGAAATTAAATATATTTCTAGATAACCCAGAAGTCTGAAAGGAATATCAAAGGAAATTAGAAAACATTTTGAAGTGAATGAAAATACAACATATCAAAATTTCAGAGATATATAGTGCTTAGAGGAAAATCTATGGTATATATAATGTTTATATGAGAAAAGAAGAAAGGTCTCAAAACAATCAAAACAATCATCTTAACTCCTACATAAAGTAACTCTCAAAATGAACAAAATAAACCCAAAGCCATCAGAAAAAATTTTTTAAAAAATCACTGAAATTGAAAACAAAAACTTGACAGAAATGAGTGAAACCAAAAGCTAGCACTTTGTAGAGAGTAATAAAATTGATTTAAAAAAAAAACAACCCTCAAATAAGACTAGTGGAAAAAAAAAACGAAGACAAATTACCAACATTTAAAATGCAATAGGGGAAAAGATAAGTTTTCATTCCAAACCCAAAGAAAGGCAATGCCAAAAGAATATTCAAACTACCGCACAATTGCACTCACCTCACTAGCTAGCAAAGTAATGCTCAAAATTCTCCAAGCTAGGCTTCAACAGTACGTGAATCAAGAACTTCCAGATGTTCAAGCTGGATTTAGAAAAGGCAGAGGAACCAGAGATCAAATTGCCAACATCCACTGGATCATCGAAAAAGCAAGAGAGTTCAGAAAAACATGTACTTCTGCTTTATTGACTATACCAAAACCTTTGATTGTGTGGAACACAACAAACTGTGGAAAATTCTTAAAGAGATGGGAATACCAGACCACCTTACCTGCCTCCTGAGAAATCTGTATGCAGGTCAAGATGCAACAGTTAGAACTGAACATGGAACAACAGACTGGTTCCAAATTAGGAAAGAAGTATATGTAAAGGCTGTATATTGTCACCCTACTTATTTAACTTACATGCAGAGTACATCATGTGAAATGTCGGGCTGGATGAAGCACAAGCTGGAATCAAGACTGCCAGGATAAATATCAATAACCTCAGATATAGAGATGATACCACTCTTATGGCAGAAAGTGAAGAGGAACTAAAGAGCCTCCTGATGAAAGTCAAAGAGGAAAGTGAAAAAGCTGGCTTAAAACTCAACATTCAAAAAACTAAGATCATGGCATCCAGTCTCATCACTTCATGGCAAACAGACGGGGAAACAAGGAAACAGTGACAGACTTTATTTTCTTGGGCTCCAAAATCACTGCAGATTGTGACTGCAGCCATGAAATTAAAAGACATTTGCTCCTTCACAAACCTAGACAGCATATTAAAAAGCAGAGACATTACTTTGCCGACAAATGTCTGTCTAGTCAAGGCTATGGTTTTTCCAATAGTCATGTATGGATATGAGAGTTGGACCATAAGGAAAGCTGAGCGCCGAAGAATTGATGCTTTTGAACTGTGGTGTTGGAGAAGACTCTTGAGAGTCCCTTGGACTGCAAGGAGATCAACCCAGTCAATCCTAAAGGAAATTAGTCCTGAATACTCATTGGAAGGACTGATGCTGAAGCTGAAGCTCCAATACTTTGGCCACCTGATGTGAAGAACTGACTCATCAGAAAAGACCCTGATGCTGGGAAAGATTGAAGGCAGGAGGAGAAGGGGGTGACAGAGGTTGAGATGGTTGGATGGCATCACTGATTCAACGGACATGAGTTTGAGCAAACTCTGGGTGTTGGTGATGAACAGGGAAGCCTGGCATGCTGCAGTCCATGGGATCACAAAGAGTCAGACATGACTGAGCGAATGAACTGAACTGAACTGAAAGAGTTTCGTAACTTTTAAAGAAAATGAATAGTCACTAAAAACATTTCAAAAAAGAAATCTCTAGACCCAAATGGTTTCAATGGTGAAGTCTAGAAAACATTTAATAAAAACTCCTAGAATGAGTTTTCAAGATTACAAGGACAACACATTTTTTAAAAAATCAACCATATTTTTTTACACAAACAATGAACAACTGGAAAATTAAATTTAAAACTCAATACCACTTAAAACAGCTTTAACAAGGGGAAATAATTAGACATAAATATAGCAAACTATGTATAGGATCTATATCCTAAAAAACTATAAACCACTGATGAAGTATGTAAAAGACAACCTAATGGAGAGACTTACCATTGATCATGGATTGAAAGATGTCTATTCTCTCTAAATTGATCCCTAGATTTAACACACTTCTAATCAATATGCCAGGAGAATTTTTTGGCAGATAGATATAGATAAATTGAGTCTAAAATGTATATGGAATAGCCAAAGAACTACAGCAAGCATTCAATTTTTGAAAAAGAATAATAAAGTCAGAGGAATCACATTACCTAATTTTAAGACATAATCAATAAAATACTGACAGTGTGGTACTGGCAAAACAATAGATACACAGTACGAGGAAACAACAGAAAGTTCAGAAACAGACCTAAACAAATATGGCCAACTCATTTCTTGGCAAAGGTGCAAAGTTAATTCAAAAGAGAAAGGAGAGTCCAACAAATCTTATCAGAACAGTTGGACATCCGTACATAAAATGAACTAGCCTAAACCTTACATTTTCTACAACAGTAAATTCAAAAGGTAATAAAACTAAATACAAAACTATGAATCTTTCAGAAGAAAACAAAGGAGAAAATCTTTGTGACCAGAGGTTTGGCAAATTAGGCAAGATTCCAAAAATGAAAAGAAATAAACTTCATCGAAGTTTAAAACTTATGCTGTGTGAAGGACACTACTAAGAGAATTTTATAAAGATAGAAGCTACAGACTAGAAGAAAATATTTGCAAGTCACAGAATCAACAAAGGACTTATATCCACAATACACATATAAGGAACTCTCAAAACTCAATAGTAAGAATATAAACAATTCAAATAAAAAGTGAGCAAAAGACTAGGAAAAAGATGGCAAGCAACACAAGAAAGATGTTTAACACTATTAGCCATTAGAGAAATGCAAAATAAAACCACAGGGATGAAAATGTTCTAAAGTTAATATTATGGTAATGGTTGTACAACTCTGTGAGTATACTAAAAACCAATAAATTATACAGTTTACATGAGTAACTTTTATGTTACAAAAATTATAACAAAGACACTAAAAAGTAAAACTACAATAAGATACCATTTACACATGTATTCAGTTCAGTTCAGTTCAGTCCCTCTGTCGTGTCCAACTCTTTGGGACCCCATGAATCGCAGCACGCCAGGCCTCCCTGTCCATCACCAACTCCCGGAGTTTACTCAAACTCATGCCCATTGAGTCGGTGATGCCATCCAGCCATCTCATCCTCTGTCGTCCCCTTCTCCTCCTGCCCCCAATCCCTCCCAGCATCAGGGTCTTTTCCAGTGAGTCATCTCTTCACATGAGGTGGCCAAAGTATTGGAGTTTCAGCTTCAGCATCAGTCCTTCCAATGAACACCCAGGACTGATCTCCTTTAGGATGGACTGGTTCGATCTCCTTGCAGTCCAAGGGACTCTCAAGAGTCTTCTCCAACACCACAGTTCAAAAGCATCAATTTTTCAGCACTCAGCTTTCTTCACAGTCCAACTCTCACATCCATACATGACCACTGGAAAAACCATAGCCTTGACTAGATGGACCTTTGTTGGCAAAGTAATGTCTCTGCTTTTTAATATGCTGTCTAGGTTGGTCATAACTTTCTTTCCAAGGAGTAAGCGTCTTTTAATTTCCTGGCTGCAATCCAGTGTGCGGTCCGTCGCAGCCAGCGCGCTTCTGCTGGAGCAGCCGTAAAGAGATACCCCACGTCCAAAGTAAGAAAAACCGAAGTAAGATGGTAAGTGCTGCGAGAGGCCATCTAAGGGCAGACACACTTAAACCATAATCACAGAAAACTAGCCAGTCTGATCACACGGACCACAGTCTTGTCTAACACATGTATTAGAATGTGTAAAAATAAAAAATACTAACAATATCAAGTGTTGGTGATGATGCAGAGCAATTCAAACTCATGTGTTACTGGAAATAACCCTAATTTCCCTCAGCAGATGAAAGGAAACTGTCATATATCCATTACAGTGGAATACTATTCAGCAAAAAAAAGGAAGGAACTAATGATACAAGCAATAATGAATGAAACATGAATCCCAAAGGAATTATGCTGTATGAAAGGAGCCAGTATCAAAAATTACATGCTCTATTATTCTATTTATATGATATTCTCAAAAAGACAAAATCATAGTGATGGAAACAGATCAATGGTTGATGAGGGTTATGTGTAGGAGGAGAGAGTGACTACAAAGGGATAACTTAAGGAGTTCTGGGGATGATAAAACTATTCTGTACCCTGATTGTAGTAGTACTTTACATGTATTTATACATGTGTTAAAATTCATAGAGCTGTACATCCCCAAAGAGTCAATCTTATGTATGTTAACTTGAAAAATAAAATGTTAAGTAGTCAAATAACAATATCAATTTATATTATCACTATCACCAGAGCCCATTTCCCATTAAAGAGGGAAATGAAACAAAGAAGAAAATAGCTTAAGTCAAACCATTTGTTTTAGAAAACGCTATATTAGGTAACATATAACCTGAGTTTTCTCCAGCCTTACCAGCCTGAAGTATATCAGTGGTAAATTGTTTATTGCTTTCTGCCCTTACTTACATAATGTCTCGTATTTCCTTTTGGCCTCCACTCTCCACCCAATCCCCAACTCCAGTTATTTATGGGAGGCCACAGATGTCTCACAGGTGTTCTTATGGTCTCCACATCCTGTCCTTATTTTGTTGCTGTCTGACTCTTCATTTCATGGAAGTGCTTCACTATTGTTCCTACTGACCTTCCAAAGTTGCAAATCCTTAAAGAATTCCTTTATTCCTCAATACATAAGAGACATGCTATGTTAGTAGGATGTTTCAAGAGAACATCATTGAAACATGTATATTACCAAGGGTGAAACAGATCACCAGCCCAGGTTGGATGCATGAGACAAGTGCTCTGGGCTGGTGCACTGGGAAGACCCAGAGGGATTGGGATGGGGAATACATGTAAATCCATGGCTGATTCATGTCAATGTATGGCAAAAACCACTACAATATTATAAAGTAATTAGCCTCCAACTAATAAAAATAAATGGAAAAAAAAAAGAGAGAGAGAGAGAGAGATGCTAGGTTTTTGCAGAGATGAGGAGAATGCCCTCTTGTAATCATTTCAGGTTCCTTGACTGTGCCAAGCTCTCAACTCAAGATCTTGCTGCTATTTCAACTTGAAAAACTTCCCCACCTTTTCCCTAGCTAATTCATCCTACAATTGTCAGTTAAAACAGTAATATCTTAAGGTAACCCTTCTCTGACCCTTTCAGATTATATTAAATTCTTTTGTCATATTCTTTGATAGTACTCTATATTTATTCTTCGCAGTGCTTACATACCTCTAATTACTTATTCAAAATCACTGCTAGGTTACAGACTCCATGAAGACAGGGCAAGTGTCTCTTTTGTTCACTGCTATATCATATCTCTGGTGTGTAGTATATGGTAGACAAACATAAGTGGTTGCTATATGCCTCTCAGAGGTAACAGTCTCCCTGTCCCTGGAGGTGTAGAAAGAATGTTACAGGACAACTTCAGTAATAATGTAAAAGGGATTCAGACAAAGGTTGGAAGTTAAAACTAGAGGACCTTCAAAATCCTCTGAAATATTTCATTATAACGTGAATCACAAAATTTCAAATAATCAGAACACAATTGAACATACAATAAAACTATTCTGAGCATAACCTATACTATTCAAATTCTGGTGTGACACAGTTATTAGTCACTAAAATGTCCTTAAAAGATGCTTGAAGTAAAAATTCTGAACAATATTTAACTTAAAAATTAAAGGACCAAACTCAATCTTGTGCTCCCAACTGAATTAACAGATGTTGCCTGTTTTTGTTTGGAATACATGCCATTTCATGGAATTAATTATGTAGCTAATATTTTCTTTCTTATAAAATCTGGTGTTAATTGGAAATCAATTTTTCTTAAGTTTCAACAAGTTAAGTGTCTAGAAAGAGACGAAATGTCAAACCCAAATCTGTTTAAAAGCATTTAGAAAGACACTATTTGATCAGTTTTCAAATAGACTTGGACTATTAAAAACAGATCAGACACATTCTGTCTGACAATATGTATTTTCAAATCTAAGTGTGTTTCTGTACTTCAATAGGCATTATTCAATGAAGACACAACAAAAACACATTAAAGATCAACTCTCCCTTATGAGTAGTCAAGGGAACTAAGCTGCATCTCTGCCATTCCTCACTGGCTTACTACAAACAGGATTCTTGAGATTCTTAACTAATTACATCTGCAAAGACCCTAGTTTCAAACAAGGTCACATTCTGAAGTTAATCTTTTTGTACTTCAACTTACTCTCTAACATGAAAGAGGTAGTGTTGATGAAATAAAACTGTTAACTTTTCCCACAGACACCAGTATCTTTGTTGCTGTTAAGGCAATAGACCTTTTGCAGTCCTTACCTTCTGAGACTCTTTCACTGCATTTCACAATCCCGATCATTCACAGTTCTTGACACCCTATCTCTCCATCTTGATTTCCAAGACACTAATCTTCACGGTTACTTCTTCCTACTAAAGTCCACCATCTATGTGATTAACACACCAAAATGTTTATCTCTGGTTCATTTCATTTCTTCAGGCTGCTTCTTGTTTGTAGAAAAGCTGTAGCCTCCCAGGCCATTCCTGAGTCACAAAAGCCCGGCTCAAGAATTCATGATTGAAATGACATGAACATGTAGTGACAAAAAAAGTAGCAGCTGGGACAGGAGAACAGCATCTGTTGCTTTACAGATGCTAAAACCTCAATCAGATGGAAGGTATTAACTACCTGATGATCATCAGCACACAGACCTACTGGAGCCTGAGGATTAATAATGTTAACCCTGCGACACCGAATGTTACCTCACCATCAACCAATCAGAGAACTGTGCACTGGGAGGTCATACCCCGGTGATTACCCTCCCTCACTTTCCCCTTAAAACCTTCCCTGAGGCCCTTCAAGGAGTGCAGGTCTTTTGAGCACGAGCTGCCCTGTTCTCCTTGTATGGCCCTTGAAATGGGCCCTTCTCTGCTCCCAACTCCAGGTTTCAGTTTGGCCTCCCCGTGGCTTGTGCACATGAACTTGGGTTCAACAAAAATTTCACTACTTACTGAGCCCCGAACTTGCACACCATAATGAACATCTGTCACTGGCTCTCCCACAAACACCTTGAACTCATCATGTCCAAAACTGAATTTAGTAGACTGGGCAGTATAATGGTTAGGAGGCAAAGACTTTGGAATGAAGACTACCTGGGTTGAAATACTGGCCCTGCCTCTTATTAAATTTCTGACCCTGAAAAAGTTACTCTGATCTTTGTTTCTCTCATCTATAAAACAGAAATAATAATTACAATTATTCCCCACTTACAGGTTACAGTTTATGACTCTGAATAGAATCAAGGTGTGTACTGATCAATTCCTGTTTCATCATGGAGGTTCACGCTATATTGAGATCCAAGTTTCATGACAATGAGCTTGTGAAACCAGAAAACTATAGTGCTTCTTACAATCAGAGATGTATTTTCCATACCACATTTTAACCATGTTTCTGTTAATCAATGATGTGTACATCTTAAAATATTTTTTCTGAAAAACTGGTATTAAATTGGTGATAACTAGGAAATATTAAAGCAGATACTGCTTTTCAATATAACGATTACTTCATTGACTAATTACTGGCATCTTTATTTTCAGTTTAGCATATCCAGTGGTGTTTATTCTAGTTAAGTACTAGTTTATTTCTCTATTCCTCACTGCACTTCAACTAGTAGCAGCATGTGAAAGAGAAATCATATTTATTAAAGTTCCTTAAAGTGAATTTGTCATTTAATTATCATCTTCTTACTCGGGATTTTGCTAATTTCAGCCTCTAGCACCCACAAGCCATTACTTACCTTTCAAGGCAGGCCACGTTTTAACTTTTCCAAGTCCCACCCAGGCACTTCTGCCTTGATAAGGCACTACTTCTACTTTTAAAAATACTTAAAAGTTATATTTTATAATTACATTAGTATAAAAAAGAATATAATCCAGGCGGGACTTATTATTACACATTCATTATTCATATACTCCTTTTTCCTCTGATTTTAGTGTAAATGAAAATGGTAACATTTCTATGGGCTCCTAAGAAAACTATGGGCCCTAGACCCTGTACTTAGAGTGCCTAATGGATAAATCAGCCCTGTTTCAAAGCCCTGCTTCAATGTCACCTCTTCAAGATATTCTTTGATCTCCTCCAAACTTGGTTCAAGGCAGAATGTCACCTTCTTACTCTCACAGCACTTGGTTCTCTTTTTTCTTGTAATATTTATCTTATTAAATTAGACACTAAAGAATCATCTCACCTACCATGGCTTACTCTTTTTTTTTTTTTTCCCACCACCACTCCTCACCACCAAATTTGGCAGACAATTCTGGCTTTTTATTAAACTAAGTATTAATATACTCAGGATAGAATCCACTTTTCTCTCCATTTTTGTTTGTAGAAAGAAGAGTAAAAAGGAACTGAAGAACAAAAAAGACTGTTAAGCACTTGGTCACACACAATATCCAGATAGAAAGAGGTTCTTAAAGCATGTGATGCAACTCATGAAACAGCCAAATGTCTCAAATTGTTTGTTGTTGTTTAGTTGTTAAATTGTGGCCCCATGGACTGCAGTCCGCTAAGCTCCTCTATCCATGGGATTTCCCAGGCAAGAACACCGAGTGGGTTGCCATTTCCTTTGCTGGGGGCCCTTCCCAACACAGGTATTGAACCTGTGTCTCCTGCACCACAGGCAGATCTTTACCACTGAGCCACCAGGGAAGCACAAATGTCTCAAGAGGCATGCCAAATACTTCAAGTCAAAGTATCTGAATGTTGTTAATTCAGTGTAATGAAAAACACAGAAAACTGAAGATGTTTTTGAATGACCAGGGCTTAAAGGATACAGAACAAAGAGATTCCAGAAAGGAACTGAAGACAGGCAAGGGGAAGAAAAGAGGAGGAGACTATTTTACAATCAGTGTTTTTCTGAATGGGACTATATCATATTATCTAGTCCCTAAGCAGATAGAGTAAGTTCTCAAGAGGCAGGGGCTTTCAAAAAGGAATAAAATGAAAATAGGCTTCCCAAGAGGTGCAACAATAAAGAATCTGTCTGCCAATGCTGGAGATGCCAGTTCAATCCCTGGATCAAGAAGACCCCCTGCAGTAGGAAATGGAAGCCCACTCCAGTATCCTTGCCTGGACGAGTCTATGGAGAGAGGAGCCTGGCAGGCTACAGTCCATGGGGTTACAGAGAATTGGACATGACTGAGTGCGCACGCACACACAAACACACACACAGTCCCTGCCATCTACGAGGAGGACGTGAAAGCAGTTCCTAACGTGTACTCTTCCAGGGAAGACAGCTAGCACACATTTTAGCTTGGCCAAAAGAAGTTTGTCCTGGTTTTTCTGTAAGCTGTTCCAGAATACCCTGCACAACCTTTTTGGCCAACAAAACATACTGACTGAAAGAACTGTCTTTGGAGCCTTTTGTGGCAAAATGGCCCTTGTACAATAACTGGAATAATGACTCTAAAGTTCTTTATATAACTGATATAACGTTCAGCTGTGGATGTGACTGGTGATGGAAGTAAAGTCTGATGCTGTGAAGAACAATACTACATAGGAACCTGGAATGTTAGGTCCATTAATCAAGATAAAATGGAAGTGGTCAAACAGGAGATGGCAAGAGTGAACATCAACATTTTAGGAATCAGTGAACTAAAATGGACTGGAATGGGTGAATTTAACTCAGATGACCAATATATCTACTACTGTGGGAAAGAAGCCCTTAGAAGAAATGGAATAGTCATACAAAAGAGTCCAAAATGCAGTACTTGGGTGCAATCTCAAAAATGACAGAATGATCTCTGTTCGTTTCCAAGGTAAACCATTCAACATTACAGTAATCCAAGTCTATGCTCCAACCACTAATGCCAAAGAAGCTGAAGTTGAATGGTTCTATGATGACCCGTAAGACCTTGTACAACTAACACCAAAAAAAGATGTCCGTCTCATCATAGGGGACTGGAATGCAAAAGTAGGAAGTCAAGAGATTCCTGGAGTAACAAGCTAATTTGGCCTTGGAGTACAGAATGAAGCAGGGCAAAGACTAACAGAGTTTTGTCAGAGGAACGCACTGGTCATAGTAAACACCCTCTTCCAACAACACAAGAGACATCTGTACACACGGACATCTCCAGATGGTCAACACAGAAATCAGATTGATTATACTCTTTGCAGCTGAAGATGGAGAAGTTCTATACAGTCAGCAAAAACAAGATGAGGAGCTGACTGTGGCTCAGATCATGAGCTCCTTATTGCCAAATTCAGACTTAAATTGCAGAAAGTAGGGAAAACCACTAGACCATTCAGGTTTGACCTAAATCAAATCCCTTACATCATACACCGGAAGTGACAAATAGATTCAAGGGATTAGATCCAACTGACAGAGTGCCTTAAAAACTATTGAAAGAGGTTCATGACATTGTACAAGAGACAGTGATCAAGAACTTCCCCAAGAAAAAGAAATGCAAAAAGGCAAAATGGTTGTCTGAGGAGGCCTTACAAACAGTACAGAAAAGAAGAGAAGCTAAAGACAAAGGAGAAAAGGAAAGATATACCTGTCTGAATGCAGAGTTCCAAAGAACATGAAGGAGAGATAAGAAAGCATTCCTCAGTGATCAATGCAAAGAAATAGAGGAAAATAATAGAATGGGAAAGAATACACAGAAAAACTACACAAAAAAGATCTTAATAATCTAGACAACCAGAAACAGTATGATCACTCACCTAGAACCAGACATCCTGGAGTGTGAAGTCAAGCAGGCCTTAGGAAGCATCACTATGAACAGAGTCACTGGAGATGATGGAATTCCAGCTAAGCTATTTCAAGTCCTAAAAGATGATGCTGTTAAAGTGCTGCACTCAATATGCCAGCAAATTTGGAAAACTCAACAGTGGCCACAGGACTGGAAAAGGTCAGTTTTTATTCCAATCCCAAAGAAAAGCAATGCCAAAGAATATTCAAACTTCCACACAATTGCACATCCCACATGGTAGCAAAGTAATGTTCAAAATTGTCCAAGCAAACCTTCAACAGTATGTGAACCGAGAACTTCCAGATGTTCAAGCTGGATTTAGAAAAGACAGAGGAATCAGAGATCAAATTGCCAACATCCATAGGATCACAGAAAAAGCAAGAGAGTTCAGAAAAACATCTACTTCTGCTTTATTGACTACGCCAAAGCCTTTGACTGTGTGGATCACAACAAACTGTGGAAAATTCTTAAAGAGATGGGAATACCAGACCACCTTACCTGCCTCCTGAGAAATCTGTATGCAGGTCAAGATGCAATAGTTAGAACCAGACATGGAACAATGGACTGATTCCAAATTTGGAAAGGAGTATGTCAAGGCTGTATATTGTCACCCTGCTTATTTAATTTATATGCAGAGTACATCATGCAAAATGCGGGCTGGATGAAGCACAAGCTGGAATCAAGATTGCTGGGAGAAATATCAATGACCTCAGATATGCAGTCTTATGGCATTCTTACGGCAGAAAGCAAAGAGGAACTAAAGAGCCTCTTGATGAAAGTGAAAGAGGAGAAAAACTGGCTTAAAACAACATTCAGAAAACCAAGATCATGGCATCTAGCCCCATCACTGCATGGCAAATAGATGGGGAAACAGTGGAAACGTGACAGAGTTTATTTTCTTGGGCTCCAAAATCACTGCAGATTGTGACTGCAGCCATGAAATTAAAAGACGCTTGCTCCTTGGAAGAAAAGCTATGACCAACCTAGACAGCATATTAAAAAGCAGAGATATTACTTTGCCAACAAATGTCCACCTAGTCAAAGCTATGGTTTTTCCAGTAGTCATGTATGGAAGTTAGAGTTGGACCATAAGGAAAGCTGACTGCCAAAGAATTGATGCTTTTGAACTGTGGTGTTGGAGAAGACTCTTGAGAGTCCCTTGGACTACAAGGAGATCCAACCAGTCTATCCTAAACAAAATCAGTCCTAAATATTCATTGGAAGGACTGATGCTGAAGCTGAAGCTCCAATATTTTGGCCACCTGATGCAAAGAACTGATTCATTGGAAAAGACCCAGATACTGGCAAAGATTGAAGGCAGGAGGAGACGTGGGTGACAGAGGATTAGACAGTTGGATGGCATCACTGACTCAATGGACACGAGTCTGAGCAAGCTCCAGGAGTTGGTGATGGACAGGGAAGCCTGATGTGATGCAGTGCATGGGTTGCAAAGAGTCAGACATGACTGAGTGACTGAACTGAACTGAACTGATGGAACAATGAATTTAGAGCTGAAAAATATGTACACATGCTAAACTTCAGGAGTTCTTTAAGATGTAACATTTTTGTTATGTAGTATTGCCAACCGTCACTTTATGACTTTATTATAATTTTGGAATTATATGACATGGAAAGCTTCAATAATTTATTAATACTTTAGGTTCCTACAAGGTTTGATTTCCTAAAAACACTCCTGTGAAAAGGCATAAATTGGAAAAGAAGGAGAGATGTTTTAAATTTTATGTTCTTCAAGAAAATACAAAACAGCCTTTAAATTTTTTCAATGACAGAGCTTTATGGTTTATCAGAAACTTTATCATTCCAAATCTGAAAAGCTGCTAGTATATACAGGACAACTGCTATGTTAAAACTGAATTCTTTGAAATATATATGTATATAAAATTAAGAAAATGTTCTCCATCTACCCAAAACAATTACTGTGTTCTTAAAAATACAAAGGTTTGATAAAATGACATATATTCACATTAAAGGCCCTGGGGGGCATTTGATAATTCCACTGATCTGTGTAAACACACCACCTGTCCATAACACATCAGTCTATAAATAATTGTAGCTCTTCCCATCCCCCAAATGGAAACATCATTTCGGGGGGAAAGCAAAGCAAGAGACACAACTGTGTCAAGTTGAAAAACAGTCTGAACTCTATTGTGGGACCAGTGTTCTGATGGTCAAACATTTTGCTTTCTTAGGCAGGATTAAAAAAATAAAATAAAATCACAGATGAATAAACATAAATTTATTTATCACTTTAAAGCAATAAAATTACATTTTTGTTCAATTAAGTTACATTATATATCAGATCATATTCACCATAGGCCAATTTCTCAACTAATTTGTACAATTTCATTTAGTCCCTTCTTAAAATGAGAGTTCTAAAATAATTTAAAACATAAAACTGAATGCATAAATATAAAGTAACATTTTAAATGTTTCTAGTTTAAGGTTTTAAATCTCTCCTCTAAATGTTTCTATTCAAATGTCCATTGTACATAAAAAAAAAAAATCTAAGCTCTAATATCGTATCCTAGAAAGGACATGTTTTACTATACCTATTCAACCTATGACACCATGTGTATTAAGTTGCTCCATTGTGCCTGACTCTTTGTGACCCTATGGACTGTAGCCTGCCAGACTCCTCTGTCCATGGGTTTCTCCAGGCAAGAACACTGGAGTGGATTGTCATGCCCTCCTCCAGGGAATCGTCCTGAACCAGGGATCCAACCCGCATCTCTTATGTCTCCTACATTGGCAGTCGTGTTCTTTACCACTAGCGCCACCTGGGAAGCCCATATGACACCATAACTAATGGCAAAATGACTGTTCCAATCCCTGCTCATACCCAAGACAGGCACAATTTCTTTCCTCACCTCTCTCAAAAAAAGACCCTCTTTTATATGCAGAGTACAACATGCAAAATGCGGGCTGGATGAAGCACAAATTGGAATCAAGACTGCCGGGAGAAATATGGCAGAAAGCAAAGAAGAACTACAGGGTTTCTTGATGAAAGTGAAAGAGAAGAGTGAAAAAGCTGGCTTTAAACTCAACATGCAGAAAACTAAGATCATGGCATCCGGTCCCATCACTTCATGTCAAATAGATGGGGAAACAGTGGAAACAGTGGCAGACTTTATTTTCTTGGGCTCCAAAATCACTGCAGATGGTGACTGAAGCCATGAAAAAAGACGCTTGCTCCTTGGAAGAAAAGCTATGACCAACCTATTCAACATATTAAGAAGCAGAGACATTACTTTGCCAAAACAGGTCCATTTAGTCAAAGCTATGGTTTTTCCAGTAGTCATGTGTGGATGTAAGAGTTGGACCATAAGGAAAGCTGACTGCCAAAGAATTGATGCTTTTGAACTGTAGTGTTGGAGAAGACTCTTAAGAGTCCCTTGGACTGCAAGGAGATCCAACCAGTCAATCCTAAAGGAAATCAGTCCTGAATATTCATTGGAAGGACTGATGCTGCAGCTCCAATACTTTGGCCACCTGATGCAAAGAACTGACTCATTGGAAAAGACCCTGACGCTAGGGAAGAATGAAGGCAGGAGGAGAAGGGGACGACAGAGGATGAGATGGTTGGGTGGCATCACCAACTCAATGGACATGAGTTTGAGTAAACTCCGGGAGTTAGTGATGGACAGGGAGGCCTCATGTGCTGCATTCCTTGGGGTCACAAAGAGTCGGACACAAATGAGCGACTGAACTGAACTGAACTGAAATGTGAACAAACAGTACCGAAAAGAAAAATCAAAAACAAAGAAATCTTACAACCTAGATTTCTCCCATGTCAGTACCTAATGGAGCAATTTCCTTCTAAATTCTAATGACATCTAACCACCACATGCTGATTTTACTCTCTGATCAATTCCATTTTTTAAATATTCTGAAATGGGTAGTGTAACGGATTAAGGCACTCTATAAGGGAACAAGTCTTGAACAGAAAAAAACATACAGAATCTCACTGACTGGCAAGTACAAGAAACGACAATAACATTCTATGCTTGTCTTTAAATCCCATGAAGAGCTCATTAAAACACAGATGAGCAGGCCCCATCTCCTGATTCAGTATGTCTAAGGTGAGGTCCAAGAATATACATTTCTAACACGTGCTTAGGTGATTCTGACGTCATTTGTCCAGGGACCACACTTTGAAAATCACTGATCTAATAATATTATATGCATTGTCATATCCTACACACAAAATCATACCTCAAATTGCTCTAATTTCATTAATTTTGAAAATTTTACTTTATGCCAACAGTTTTCAAATTTCTTTTATTAGGTGGCCTATTTCCTCGAGTCTTTTTTATGTTTTACATCTACCAAAAAAAGGAAAGCTTCCCAAAAGGCTAAAGGGCTGTCACACTACCTACTGCTTTAAGACAATGGAACTTGAAAGGCTTCATAAATTCTACCCTATGTCACTACATAATTACATTCGCCATTCCTCACTAATCAGGTTTACTCTCTAAGACAAGACACTATGCTTTGGCTTGGTTTAGATAACTAAATTTGTTTCCCTTTTAATAAAGATAATCTAAAAACTTTATTACAATATAAAAAACAGCTCTTCTCCTATATCCTAGCACTCTTTCCTCCATGTCAGAATCACTTATCATTTCATAAACCATTTCATAGTTGGTGCTACTGATTTCTACAAAATAAAATTGTTAGAAGGATGCTAAAACATATCAATATTTATTAAATATCAAAATCAAACATTTTGATCCACTAGACAAGACCCTAACAAACCTCTCCAATTTATCTTTCAGATTTTCTTACACAACCCCTGTTTTTACAAGTCTATCTGCTAACTTTCCACCAGATTTCATCCTTCTCAACTATAAAGCTCTGTGTTCTCCTCTTTCAATTAATATCACCTTTAAAAGCAGTTTGAACTGGGTATTAATTCATTTTTCCTGACTGCATTCAATTCACTATAATAATTTTTGATCTGCAAACACATTGTGTTTGAACTATATAATACTTTGTACTTTTCAAAAAACTGCTTTTTCCAGTTCATTCAGTATGTATTTTCTTGTTTACAAAAAAACTGAAGTTCTTTGATTTCTTCTGATTCCTTAAAGAAAACTATAGTCCATATAAGATGGCATCCAATAAATGCTTACTAATTACCACAACTCTGACAAATAAATAAGTTTACTAAATAGAAATGGGGAAGAGAATGTTACTAATGCTTTCCAATAAACTGCATCTTCTCTTCTGTCTGGCACACAAATAGACAATAGTTTTGAGTTCCTCTACAATTAGGTATGCCCACATAACACAGCTACACTGTACAACAGAATGCAGGTGAGAGAGATATATTCTACCTCTAGGCCAGGGCAATTAAAATCTCCCACATAATATCCTACACATTCTTTGTTTCTGTGGTTACTTTTGAAGTCATAGGCTGAAAATGGTAGAAATACATATGAAAAGGCCTGGATCTTTAAATCAATTTTTGGAAAAAACTTGTCTATAAAATGTCCTGATCAGGCATAACCACATTAGATTTTGTGTGAATGAGAATTAACCTCCATTATGTTAAGCCACTGAAATCTGGACTGATCTGACACAAGACTAGCACTACTGATATTAATATGGCCAATAATGTTTACTAAATTAAAGAAATTTGTTTTTACAATTTTCCAGAAATTTAACTGTACATTGTCCTAAGTAACCTGAAAGCATTAATAGCCTTTATTCACTCATCAATGTTCCTTCACTATGTTCAATATCACAGTAGATTATGTACAGTGTAACAAAGTAGATGATATACTGTGACATTTAAAATTTACTTGAAAATTAAAAAAAAATTTATTTGAAAATAATTTCTTACACAGTATTTATTAACGCTTTTATAAAATTCCATTCATGTTAGAACTATACCTGAACCCCTCACAAGGGCTTTACTTTAAGACCTATGAAGACAAAGTAAATTTTTCAATAATAAAAGTAATTAAAACAACTAACACTGTGACCGGAATAGGTTGATTCCATTTAGCAAAGGACAAGCCTTAACTTTTAAGCCACATTTACCTACATCACCATATTCTATCATACCAACCTGATCTAAAATACAATGTCGAAGTATTTTAATAGTCACCTGAGTACCACTGTCTTAAAAATTATATTATATATACACACAACATTTGTTACAGATAACAGAAAAAAGGAACTAGGAATAATTCTAACTGAATTCTGATTCAAACCATCAAAATTATTTAATCTCTTGGTTTAAAAAGAAAACTTCCCTCAAAAGGAAAATAATTTCAAATATACAAATCACCTGGTGTAAAAAAAAATTAGAACACTATTTAAGATGTATAAGTATCAGTAAGGACACCAGGAAGATATCCAAACATAGCATCTTATGTAAAGACTAAATTTTTAACCAGTGTTGCTTTCTGCTTAGTCAGTGTATCAATTTTTTAATTAAATTTTTTTTCCTGATTTTACGTTTTTCTTTTTTTGTTACAGCCCTCAGTTTTATCAGTTTCCTGGCCTTATAAATGTTATCACCAAGACAAAATGTTCCAAACAAAATGTGACTTTCTGGACATAAAGAAATTAAAAACAGGTCACTTCCTACTGCCAAGAAAACTCTGAAGCTCTATTAAACAGATAGAACATGTCTCAGAATGACTGTTACCTTCTCCAGACTTTTACCCCCCCAGTCTATTACATAACTGTCAGTTAATACTAATAGAAAATTATGGTTAAAGATCTTAATGAACACCATTACATTAATGTTGGTGAAAAAACCCAGAATGTATTCAGGAAACTTGTTAAGTGCTACTACCATCCACTGACTAACTAAAACTTAAGAAGAGGAGTTAGAGCAAAAGTTTGTGATACTGCAGTTCTGTTAGTTTTGGATGATTGATTTAAGGCTGTAAGTCATCTAAGGGCTAAGAGGAAACTATTTTAAAAATAAATTTAAGAAAAAGAATTATGGGAGGGGGGATAAAAAGCAGTAGCTTTAACAAATCTTTACAGACCTGTCAGCTTTTATAAATCTATTTTATCTTATCAAGGGAAAATATTTATAATAACTCAAAGTGAGATGGAATGACTAAATATATAATCTAGGATTATTACTATTATCATCTTATCATTTTCTCTAAATTATGGTTAATTTATACAGGTCATTAGACAGTGTTACCAAGTCAGTCATGCCCACATGTGTATTTGCCAGTGTACTTACTAGCAGACGGCTTGATCAGTCTTAATAAGGTTCTCATTATAATTATTATGGATTGAGAGTATCTATAACTACCACAACCCTCACAACTCTTCTGGTGGAACAGTCAAAACACAAGATTTTTTATCTGGAATGGACCGTATCAATCATCGAATCCATTACTCTTATTTTACAGATGAAGCAACTGAGGCCCACAGATAATTGCTGGACAGCTAGTTCAATACAAAGCTGAAATTAAACTAAGAGTTGTTTTTGACTATCATGTAATTCTTGATTTAAGACTTCAAACTAGCTAAACCTAACTAAGTCCAAATTTATTACAAAATAAAAGAATGACAGCATCTCCAACAAGAAAAGCTAGTATGAGTAATGGTTGACAAATACTTAAGTTTCTATGACATTTAGGAGGTGATAGTAAAACTCCAGCTCACCTATTAAGACCAGAGGATGAACATGAGAATGCATCAAGTTACAAAATGGAGCTAATACACTTATTTCTGATACAAGTTTAACCTGTTCCCTGTAGTCCATATATGAACACTGTGTGTAAATTATGGAGCAAAAAGTAATAATTAAATCACATTAATAAAGAGTTAAAAGAAATAAAAAAAAACAACTTCTGGTATGTTACTGAATGCATTACACAGCATAAAGAGAGTGTTGCAGTCATTGAGCTAAAAAAAAAAAAAAGTATTTCTGTTCTATTTGATTATTTAGTGGTAAAAGCTGCAATGAGTTTTATAGATGGACTTGATACAGATAAGACGGAGTAAAACTCTGTGAGAAGTATGCCATTTTTCCCCTCCAATCTCCCTGCTCTATGAGAGAGAGATAATCATGATGATGATGATGATAATAATAAGCAAGGATTTGAAAACAAAGGGGAATATTTCTTTCTTGTCTGTATTATTTCATAATGCATTATGCTTTTTAAAGTGTCTGATATGCAAAGAAATATGTTAGTCATAAAACTTATTTCTTTGCCATAATTTCTTTAGCCTCATTATGCAAAAAAAAAAGAAAAAAAAGACAAGCCAGATTAAAACTACTAACAATTTCTGGAACATGTTTATAAAAAAATACACAACTCTGGATGAATTCACAATGTGCTGGTTTTATTTTTTCTGTTGCATGTTAAGGTCACATATATGTACTATAACAGAAAATGTTTATGAAGTGTACTACTTAAAACAATCCCAGCTGTCGTGTATCGACAGCATTTCAGGCAACACTGCTCTAAAATACAAGTGAGGCTATGTAACAGGACAAAGCTCAAAGCCAAGACAGATAATGTTAAACTCATGATTTAAGAGGTTAAGAAAAGAATTTTAAAAAGCAATGTCTGGCTTAACCTGAGACAGCTACCTGCTTTCTACCTGCTTCTGCATGCAGTCTGTTGCAATATGTCATGATTAAAGAAAACTAAGTCTCTCATATATGTAGTTGGAAAAGTATCTTAATATCCTTTTCAGATAATTCTGTACATTCTGTTTTGACACCACACCAAAGGTCAACAAGTAGTAACTTGCTCTAAAGGTTAGTTGCAATGTGTAAGAATCTTTTTTTATACTGTTAACATTAAAATCCATTTGTCTAGTCTATACTTTGAACGGATCTTGTATCCAATCATAATTGTCTAATAACATGCACTGGTCATTTGGAAAAGATCTTCCAAAAGTTGACACATTTCATTTTAAAGTGACACCAGTTAGTATTACCTCTGGTCTCAAAAGAAAACTGTTAAATAGTGGGAAGCTGACAAGCTTACAGTGGCAGATAAAAGTTTTTCCAAATTCTAATTTTCACTTAAAAGCTCATAATTTTTTAATTGGAAATTACTATTGTTAGTTGCTTAAGTGATACTATGTTCATTTTTGAGAACATGTCTACTGAAGTACAGTGGATATCCACCATATTTTACAGACATTATACATTTAACACACAGGCCATAGTCTGCCTGTCAGATCTTGTGAGTAAAAAAATACACAAAACTATTTATATGTAGGCCTATCACTGAGAAAATGTGGCAACTATCAGTATACTTTAAGTAAGATGGAAGAAAAAAATACATAAATAAATAAGTAAGATGGGAGAACATCAAAGAAGTATTTGTAAGCTGGGCAATTCAAGGCCACACCTCTTATAGAAAACATAAAATACTTTCCAAGAAAGGTTATTTTCAACTTTCCAAGCTTGTATTATGGTCACTTTAGGTCATTTTCTCCTTGTGAGGTGGGGAATGGGGAAGCTGACAGTGATGATTTCAACAGTCAAGACTTTAGTCAATTTGATTCTGGCAACAGGATTAACCTGAAGGCAGGCTTCCTTCTTCTGCTCCACTACTAACTTCAAGTAATTTGACCTTCCTAAAACATGTGACTACTGTCACCCATGGGCAACTAAATGTAATTGAGGACTTGATCCTTGCAGAGATCACTGGCATGGTCTTCTCCATCATGGGCTGGATATGCAACTGTTGAAGAGCACTGGAGTTTAGGAAAAGGAAGAAAACTAGGCCACTCTGGGAGGCCCTGAGCATTTCCAACACTGTGGAATCCTAAGAGAAGATCAACATCAGCCTAGTAATAGTGATCCATACTTCCCTAGCCTCTCAAAATAAATGGGTAGATTGAGTCTCCCTACAAAGGATACAGAGAGAACAACAAATAAAACAAAACAAAACATAAATAAATTTAACGGTCTAAACATATTAGGGAAAATTTCTACAAGGTAGAGCTAAAACCAAAAAAATTTCCAAAACTCCAATGGAATCTATGCTGATTTTGATGACTAATTAACTGATGGCTAATATTAAGGCCTATCTGTGTAGATTCTAATACATTTTAACTTTTGCCATGGTGGTGGTGGTTTAGTCGCAAGTCATGTCCAACTCTTGAGAGCCCATGGACTGTAGGCTGCCAGGCTCCTCTGTCCATGGGATTCTCCAGGCAAGAATACTTGAGTAGGTTGCTATTTCCTTCTCCAAACTTTTGCCATAGATGGTATCAAATTTATAATATGCATTATGTATTGGTATCAAATTTATAATATGCATTATGTATTTGATAAATAAAAAATTTCTAAAGTCAGATTTTCACCTTGTTTTTCCAGTTACTAAGAAATTTGTTGAGCACCTGAAAAAGTAATTTGTATATCCCACAAGAATGCCTGCTGCAATGATAAATCATGTGACATACTCAAGAAATGTACACATTTTTGTAGTATGCAAGAATAATGAAAATTAATTACTTGATAAAATTTTATAGCAGAGACTTTTGTAAGAGATGTCTAGATGGCATTTCTAGGTATTCTCACATTTCCAGGTATTCTCTGAAGTCCATCCTACAATATATAAAAACTCCTTAACTATACCCCTTGACAGTTAATTCCTATGCATCCCTGAATTCAAAGGTCACCTCCTCAAAGAAACCTTCTCAAACTATCCACCCTTAATTTATCAAATTCCCAACCATTCACACAAAGAACTCTACTTTTTCAGATTCAAGCAAGCAAAGTTGAGTACCTGCTCTGATGCTTCTCTACTAGACTATAAACTCTGTGATTACAGGGACTATATCTTTCTTGCTTATAATTTTATCTCCTTACACTGAACAAGTACTCAATAAATACTGCTAAAAGAATAAAAGACTAATAAAATGATTTAATTATTTATAATTAGAATAAGAAAATATTATTTTTTGACCTTTCAGCCAGGTCAATTATATGTACTGTTTCTCCTTGCCATCTTTTCATCAATAAACTTACCTGTTGCATGTCCTTTTCTCAAATGGAACTTAAAACATACTCAGTCCTAAATTCAAATCTCCCAATTAGAATAAAGAACCTGCAGGACAGAAACTATGTCTTACTGGAACTTCTGATTCTTAGAATATTATGACTTCAAAAATTTTTTAAAAAATGTTTACTTACCATGACCATATTCTTTAACTCCCTCTTACTTGCCTTTTCTCGCCATATCTGTCCAACAAATAGGATGGACATACCTTCTTTGCAAAATTTATGTTACTTTTGCTGCTACATCTCCCTACCAAAGTCACCTCTGCCATAATTAACATATTCTATATCTTGAGGAATAAAAATGACTGATTTTACCAGAGTAAAGGTCAAAAATTCATGTGAGGACAGATAAATGATTCATCAAAATCATATTATATGTGGGAAATAAGCATTTTTTAAAAAAAAAGAAATGACTCTTATCATAGCATCCTTTTAATTTAAAAAATACTTAACAGATCCCTACTTTCAATAAGAATACAGTAAGTCAAAGCAAACACAAGGCAACAACCAGAAAATGCTGGCTAAGTTTTTTTGTTTTTTAGTTTTTAGTTTTTGGCTGTGTCGTGGGGCATGTGAGATCTTAGTTCCCTGACCAGGGATCAAACCTATGACCCCTGCATTGGAAGCATGGAGACTTAACCACTGGACTGCAAGGCAAGTCCTGGATAAGTTTTAAAATCTTATTTGCAGAAGTATCAGAGAGCTATGGGAACCATAAAGACTTACAAAGCAAGGAGAACAGTTCAGAGCAGAGCTGATGATCTCCAATTGCCTTTTTGTTTCCAAACTCACCAACTTCTGACCTAGAGCATGGGCTATGGGTTGGGATTGGCCCAGGCAGGGAATCTCTGATGGGGGAAAAAGAAACTCACCAAGATCATAAACTTGAGAAAATTGCAGTTTAGGGGACACGAAAGCCTGACAGAGAGAGGGACCTTGCCTCAAGTATGTAACTGATCAGTACACTTGCTCCTCAAGACATCTGCCAAGTTTTAAAGGTACATGGGTGGCAGGAGGCTAGAGTGGCCTGAGAACCTCTGAAAAGCAGAGCTGATTTCCAACAGCATTTCAGTGCTAAGGAGACAGATCAGCCAGGTTCTCAATCAAAATCACCAGGACTCAGTAACAAGACCAGCTACAGCTTTGGCGAAACAACTGAAAGTGTACCCAAGCCCAAGTGAAATATGAAAGTTAAAAGTGTTAGTCATTCAGTGTGTCTGACTCTTTGTGCCCCATGGACTGTAGCCCGGCAGGCTCCTCTGTCCATGGAATTTCCCTGGCAAGAATACTGGAGTGGGTTACCATTTCCTTCTCCAGGGGATTTTCCTGGCCCAGGGATCGAACCCAGGTCTCCTGCATTGCAAGCAGATGATTTACCTGAGCTACCAGGGAAGCCACCCAAGTCCAAATTCGACTCACTTCCTGACCAGACTAAGGTACTCAGCCACTTTAACCTATCTGCATAATGGAGAAAAGGGAGAATCCTCTCCAGTCAAGGATGACATCATCTGAAATCTTTAAGCTTCTTTTATACAAACAATATTCAGCATATAATGAAAATAGGCAAGAAAACATGATAACCATGAGAAAAAAGCCAAACAATAGAACACACTCACAGATCATTCAGTTACTGGATTTATAAATCAAGGACTTCATAAATAATCTGTTTTAAACAATTCGTTTCTGAATTTAAAATTAAACAATAGGTATTCAAAAAGATTATTTTGACTTTTAAACACCTTTTTAAGAATATCAAGGCAATGTGTCATTTCAGAGTACTATTAAAAACTTATATGGATTACAGTGATGTTTGCTGATAGCATTTTATTTATTTTAACACATCATAAACTTACTGGTTGAGGTGAGTATTACTAACTTTTGTACAAACCTATTGCTTTTTTGTACTGTGCTTGTGCTCCATACAATTATTATTTTGGGAAATGATTGTAAACTAGTAAGTTTTATATATCCTGAAATAAGTCAAGACCTTTAAAACAGCTATGATTAATATTTCAAGAAAATACTGGGTAGAAATGGGGATAATAGCTAAAAGAATAAAAAAATTTAAAAAACCCCAAAATATACTAAAAGAAATGAAATAGATATTATACAGCTTAAGAATCCAATATATGAAGTTAAGAGTTCAAGGAATGAATTTACTAGCAGACTGGACATGAAGAAGTCTAGGACTGGTATTCTGAAAGACTATTGGTGTTTTCTATAGAAAACATGTTCCTATAGAAAGCATGTTAAGAACAGAAAACGGAAAAGAGTGTTAACATGTGTGAGGGATGCAGAACATATATAAGGTTACAAGTCTCAGAAGGAGAAGATGAACAGAATGGGATGAAGCAATATCTGAACAGATAGTAGCTGAGAAACTCTCCCAAACTAATAAAACAAACAAAAACAAGCCACAGATCCAATAAGTTCAGCAAATTCCAAGCTGAATAAATACAAAGAAAACCATATCTAGGCTCATTATAGAAAAATTCATGGAAATCGAAGACTTAGGGGAAAAAACTTTAAAGGTATCAATAGGAAAAGAGGCAGATTACCTTCAAAAAAAGCAACAAAAGCAGCTGATTTTCCATCAGGAAAGACTGAATCCAGAATACATAAAGCATAATCTCAAAGCCAAACAAATGATTGTTGATGTGAACTTGCAAAAATTAACAAAATTTGATGAAGTAAAAGTCCGGGAAATCTTTTATCCTGAAAGACTTCAAATATAAAACTAAAGAAGCTGCTATGAACACAACACAGATGTACTTGGCCATAAAAAGAAAGAATACAAGTTGGCAGGCTCACCTGAACAAAGACAGTCTAACACTATAATCAAGAGGAAAGGATGGTGGTAAGACACATTTATTCCACAGTCACATAGGCACTGGGACATCCCTAACTTTGGTTTCTGATGAAAGATGATCTAGGGAGATCTACAGTTAATGGCTAGTATACTAAGACAATTACTGGAGAAAGGTTGCTATAAGCATGAAAGTGAAAGTCGTTCAGTTGTATCTGACTCCTTGCAACCCCATGGACTATATAATCCATGGAATTCTCCAGGCCAGAATACTGGAGCAGGTAGCCTTTCCCTTATCCAGGCGATCTTCCCAATCCAGGAATTGAACCAGGATCTCCTGCATTGCAGGCGGACGTTTTACCAACTGAGCTATCAGGGAAGCTGTAAGCATATAGGTTAGTAAATCACACACACAAGCAAAAATGAGATGTACTCATCTGGGGAACTGTGAAATAACAAAATAACATCTATTTCTGCTTTATTGACTATGCCAAAGCGTTTGACTGTGTAGATCACAATAAACTGTGGAAAATTCTGAAAGAGATGGGGATACCAGACCACCTGACCTGCCTCTTGAGAAACCTATATGCAGGTCAGGAAGCAACAGTTAAAACTTGACATGGAACAGACTGGTTCCAAATAGGAAAAGGAGTACGGCAAGGCTGTATATTGTCACCCTGCTTATTTAACTTATATGCAGAGTACATCATGAGAAACACTGGGCTGGAAGAAGCACAAGCTAGAATCAAGATTTCCGGGCGAAATATCAATAACCTCAGATATGCAGATGACACCACCCTTATTGCAGAAAGTGAAGAGGAACTAAAAAGCCTCTTAATGAAAGTGAAAGAGGAGAGTGGAAAAGTTGGCTTAAAGCTTAACATTCAGAAACCTAAGATCATGGTATCCACTACCATCACTTCATGGCAAATAGATGGGGAAACAGTGGAAGCAGTATCAGACTTCATTTTTTGGGGTTCCAAAATCACTGCAGATGGTGACTGTAGCTATGAAATTAAAAGACGCTTACACCTTGGAAGTAAAGTTATGACCAAGCTAGACAGCATATTAAAAAGCAGAGACATTACTTTGCCAACAAAGGTCCGTCTAGTCAAAGCTATGGTTTTTCCAGTGGTCATGTATGGATGTGAGAGCTGGACTGTGAAGAAAGCTGAGAGCCGAAAAACTGATACTTTTGAACTCTGGTGCTGGAGAAGACTCTTGAGAGTCCCTTGGACTGCAAGGAGATCCAACCAGTCCACCCTAAAGGAGATCAGTCCTGGGTGTTCATTGGAAGGACTGATGCTGAAGCTGAAACTCCAATACTTTGGCCACCTCATGCGAAGAGATGACTCACTGGAAAAGACCCTGATGCTGGGAGGGATTGGGGGCAGGAGGAAAAGGGGACAAGAGAGGATGAGATGGCTGGATGGCATCACTGACTCGATGGACATGAGTTTGAGTAAACTCCAGGAGTTGGTGATGGACAGGGAGGCCTGGTGTGCTGTGATTCATGGGGTCGCAAAGAGTCGGACACGACTGAGCGACTGAACTGAACTGAAATAACAAAAAAAAAAACCCCACACACATATATAAGTATATATGTGCGTGCGTGCGCGCACACGCATGCGCACACGCACACACAAGAGATCTCTGTCTCTAGTTCTAGTACGGAGCTCCTAAAACTCTTGCAATCAACTAAGTGATAAGAGCATTAGGAGCATCTTCTTTGCTTCAAGCATTTTGTTTGGTCTTTGACCCTAGTTCCTAACACAGAGCTCCTGAATCCTTTGGGATTTCCTGGGTGATGGGAATATCTTTTCTTCCAATGAAGCAATGTTTGGGGGGCTCCTGGATGGCAGCTAATCACAGAAAGACCAAGCTGTGACTAGAAGTTTGGAATTTTCAGCCCCATCCCCTCCCTTTCAGGGAAGAGAGAAGAGCTGGAAATTGAGTTGGTGATATCTACAATGTATCTACATTGACTACCTATCACGTAGTCAATGATCAATCATGCCTACAGGATATGAAGTTTCTACAAAAATCCCAAAGGTACAAGGTTCAGAAAGCTTCCAGGTTACTAGGAGAGTGGTGTGCCTGGAGAGGGCATGGATGCTCTACTCCTTCTCATATACCTTTGCCTTATGTATCTCTTCCATCCAGATGTTCTTCTACGTATCATATCCTTCTATAATAAAGCAGTAAACATTAAGTGTTTCCCTGAGTTCTCTGAGCTACTCTAGCAAGTTACAAAACCCAAGGAGGGGGTCATCATGGGAACTCTGATTTAGAGCCATTCAATCAAAAGCACAGATGATAACTGGGGATTGAATTCCAAAGTGGGGGGAATAAATCCTTAACTTGCAGTATCTGACCTAACTCCAAATAAGCAGTGCCAGAACTGAGTGGAATTTTAGGACATTTTAGCTCGTATCACAGAGAATTACTTGGGGGCAGGGTATGGAAAGCCTATACATTTGGTGATCAGAAGTGTCAGAAATGAAGTATTCTGGGTGAGTAGTAAGGGAGAGAAACACAGAATAAACGGATTTTTCCTACTCAGGAACTGTATTCAGGAATTACACTCACCTCTAAGCTGAAATGTCTCCCATACAAGGAATTTGTGCTTTTATCAAATCCCTCCATTATAACTACAGATCACAAAATATACTTCAGTTTGAATCCAGTTTTGAAACACAGCTTTGGAATCTACCTGAATCATACCATAATCTGTCCCAGTAAATTTTTCATGGTGACCTCAGACCTGGGAAAATACTTAATATCTTCTATTTACTAAATAGTTAGGTTAAAATAAGTTAATAATTATCTGTGTCATATTGGGCACTACCGAACTTCTTAGACACTGAAACCACATTGGACAACACCATCTTCATTCCCTTTTCTCAGTGGTTTTCATACAGTACTGCATTTCATCTCAAAACCATTGAAAATTCATCTTCACAAATACATAACATCAAAAGGAAGGTAGTGAGATCTAAAACTGTAATTGTGAACTACTTAGCACTAGTAGTTTGAACAGTTTCCAACAGATGTCAAGTAATGCTGTATTTCCTTCAGAAATGTAAAATACCTCTGTGCACAGTTTGGGCATCTCAGATACATAAGATATTAACAGTGACTATCTTATAAAACAATAAGTAAAAGAGATTAACAGAGATTGAACAAGTAATAGATAATGAGCAAAGGTGAGAAAGAGAGTGAGGGACAGACAGGAGGTTTGTGAGACCAAGAGTGAGCAACAAGGAGATCTTAGAACAGAACACAGCAGAAAGAACATCACCACCACCACAAAGACAAGAAGAGACATAGACAGACGGTGAGATGGTGAGAGGGAGACAGATGCACAAAGAGAGAAAAACAGATAAGGAAAGACAAAATGATGAATAAGACACAAACTGTCACATGAAGAGACAAAAGCAGACAGAGGGACAAACAGACAGTCAAGGACAGGGAGATACTGATGGGGGAGAGAGAAGACAGAAGAGATGACAGAAAAGACAGAAAGGCAGACAAAGAAGGCAGTAAAAGATAGATGGGGTAAACACAGAAAAGATGATCAGAAAGGTCGAGATAGCATTTAGAAAGACAGGGAGAGAGAAAGGGGTAAAGAGTGAGTCAGGGAGACAAGGAGAAACTATCAGGAAGATGAGAAAGACAGGTAAGGACGGACCCAGTTATTAGGAAAAAGGGGTAGATGAAAGGAAAAAGGACGAAGAAAGAGGCACAGAGAGGCAGTGAGCACACAAAGAGAAGAGAAAGGAAAGCAAACAGGAAGAAAGGAAATCAGGGAGGGTAGCTGCTGCTGCTGCTAAGTTGCTTCAGTCTGTCCGACTTTGTGCGACCCCATAGATGGCAGCCCACCAGGCTGCCCCGTCCCTGGGATTCTCCAGGCAAGAACACTGGAGTGGGTTGCCATTTCCTTCTCCAATGCATTAAAGTGCAAAGTGAAAGTGAAGTCGATCAGTCATGTCCGACTCTTAGCGACCCTGTGGACTGCAGCCTACCAGGCTCCTCCGTCCATGGGATTTTCCAGGCAAGAGTACTGGGATGGGTTGCCATTGCCTTCTCCCAGAGAGGGTAGAAGAAGAAAAAACAGGCTTCCCCTCATACCACGTCCACCCAGGGGAACAGGGATTTTATTCATTAGTTCATTCAATTCTTAAAGCATGATCCCTACAGTCTACCAGTGCATAAAAAAGAGCCAGGAATTAGCATAACCATTCATAATGCAGAGCTCTGCACTCCAGGGTTTTCTCTGGCCACAAGGGAAACATTCTCTCTGCATATTATTAGCAAATACAATCCACACTCTTACTTCAGATATTAATATTCTCACTGACATAATTTCATAGCTTTGTGAGTTTCCAAGGGTCTCTGTCCCAAGCAACCAATCTAATGCACCAATAATTTGCTTTTCCTAGAAAGACTCTACCACTATAAAATTATACAGAAAGCAATTTTAAAAGAGGAAACTACTAAATTCTAACGTGTTATGTTTTCAGGACAAACCAGTTATGCATACTCTCACAATGTATTATAAAATTAGCATTAGTTTGAATTTTTAAACTATTTATTGAAATTTTAAAATTAATAAAGCAGAAAATAGAGAATAATATAAGCCCCAATGTGCCCAATGCCCAGTTTCAACAATGATTAACATCGTGCCAATATCGGCTGGTGGCAGGCACAGTGTTAAAAGGATCTGTCTGCCATGCAGGAGACCTGGGTTTGATCCCTGGGTCAGAAATATCCCCTGGAGAAGGAAATGGCAACCCTCCAGTATTCTTGCCTGGGAAATCCCATGGACACAGATGCCTGGTGGGCTAACGTCCATGGAGTCTCAAAAGAGTTGCACACAACTTAGAGACTAACAACAACATTAATATCATCATTATGTTTAAAAATGTGAAATAAGAAATAAAATTCAACATATGTACAACTTTTATCTTTATTGTTCCATAATTTTTAAATGCACTTTGACTTAAACATACTGGACTTTAAATTATTTTACTGCTAATCATTATGAAATTATCATATATTTAGTTTTTCCAGAATTAGAACCTCTGTTCTTAGATTCAATAAGTCTATGTCTACCCATTTCCTGGGTAGACATACTCTGGGTAGAATACCCAGGTATTCTAAGTATTTTATAAATGCAGATTATTCAAAATCTATTCTAGGAAAACAAAGTGTTACTATCCAATAGCCAAAATTACATTGAAAAGTTAAGTTGGAAAATACATGATAGTTTGTCTAATCCAGTGATTCTCACACTTGGCTTCACATTATAATGAGCTGAAGAGTTTTAAAATATACAGATGCCCAAGTCCCAAGATTTTGATTTAGTCAACTTAGGTTACAGCCTGTATACTGAGGGAGTTTTCTGTTTTTAATGTTCCCCAGGTGATTCTAATATGCAACCATGGTTAAAAATCACTAACCTAGTCCAGATTCCCATTTACAAAAATTTCCTCAAATATCTGTGTGAGGTAACCACCTGATAACCAACTTGCAAACTCACTATATATCAATCAGTTTAACTTTAGGGCAATATTTAATTATTCAAAAGTTTTAACAAGCAAAATATGCCAGTCCATAACCAGCAACCCAAGTTCTACCTTATCCAGTCATATAAAATAATTCTTATTTTTATTCATCATCAGAGCTACTCTAAGTATTCTATGCCAAACTGTTCTTCATTCATTTACCCTGACAACAATTTTCAAACTCATTCCCATACACTAGTGGTTCATTTCTAGAAAAGTTCAATATACTTTTTAAAAAATTGCATCTATAACCATTCATAATACTCCAGGAAAAAGATGGTCTGGTTAGAGGGCTCTGCACAGTAGTAGTATCACTTTTTTTGTTCTATACAATATAGAACTTAAACAGTTTTAGAAAGTTCTATCTTACTACTGGCTCAAATCAAAGAGACAGGCAATCCCTAGATATTTTTATATTAACTGTAATTATGTTCCCATTCTTCCACCCTACAGATTTTTTAAATTTCACATCTAGTCCATCCTATTGCATTTAACAGTAGTGTACTGGTAAATGTTCTCCAATGTGGTGGGACTAATCAGCATTTGCCAGTTTCTGTAATGTAAATACTCCCATCATGGCCAATTTCAAGCTACCAACACTGAACAGAGGATTGGGAGGAGATGCAGAAAATCATCACAAGCCTGTGTGAGACAATTTCGGCATACCACTAAATGTAACTCATAATTCTTAACTGGAAGTTTCCATCACAATCTTCAGAATCCTGTTTTGAAAAAAATTTTCCCAACCTAGCTCATCCTGAAGATTTGATGCAGTATATATACAGACTAGAATCCAGGTTTTTTCACATTTTGAACAATCTCCAGGTGGTTCTGAGTCAGAATCACATAGGCAGGTAAAATCCATCGAGATCTTTTGAACTCATCAAGATTTATTTAGGTGTCTTCCAGCAAGAAAAACAATTTTTTTTAATTGCTTCATGAAACAAAAGTTTTAAATCATGACTTGTTTTCATTAAAATAATTACTGAAAACATTAATCTAAAACTTTCCCTTACAGCTGGACAAACCTGTCAATACTTTATTAAATGTATTTCAATCAGCTACAAATCCCCCTAAATATATTATCATTCATCTTATATTTTTCTTTCCTGTCCACAGGCATAGCGTAACAGGTTTAAAAACTGTCTTCCTGAGATTGTATGCCTATCGCACTCTCCTATTCAATTATGAGAACTAACTCCAAACGAAAATTAGGTGAGTTTGCAATTATTTGCTTTTATGAACCAATATGCACTCCTAGAAGATGAGAAAATTACTGAACATGCAGAAATAATCCACTTAAGGAAGGTCCACTTCTGGGTAGGTAGAGTAGCTGGAGGCCAACCAGCAGCCCCATATTAAGCTACTACACTGGGTAATATATATAATAATCACTATTATAGAAGCGAACAGCTGCTGAAAGAGCAAAAACTAAAGGTAAAGGACCTAATTTCAGAGAGGGAAGAACCTTAGAGACAAGTTTCCCTTCTGTAGCCACTAAGCCTTGTACATTTGCTATTTGATGCTCCTGCATGAAGCCAAGAACCTAGACCTCATACATGCAGAGGACTGCTTCTGGGAGCCAGATAAAGCAACAAAGTTACAAAGCAAACAAAAGGTTATACTTCAAGAAACTAAGAAAATCAAATTAAACTCCAACAGGAAAGAAAGAAGAAATAAAGAAAAGAGCACAAATCAATAAAATACAACCAGGCAAACAATAAAGACAATCAATGAAACCAAAATGTGGTAGTTTGAAGAGATCAATAAAACTGATAAACCCTTATTGATACTGACCAGGAAAAAAGAATATATAAATGTTCAATACCAAAATTAAAGAGGCTCTAACTAGAGATCCTGGAAACACTAAAAAGTTACTAAGGGAATATTATGAACACATTTTGTAAATAAATCTGACAACTTAGAGGCAAGGATCAAATTTCTTGAAAGATAAAAACTACCAAAACTCACTCAAGAAGAAATGTATCTGTACTATCTATGCAAAAAACTAAACTTATAACAAAGAGACACAAATTTTCACATATAGAAAACTATATGGCTAGATAATTTCATTGATAACTATTACAAAATATTTGAGAAAAAAAATACAAGTGTGTTAGTCGCTCAGTCGTGCCTGACTCTTTGCGACCCCATGGACTGCAGCCCACCAGGTTCTTCTGCCCATGAGATTTTCCAGGCAAGAATACTGGAGTGGGTTGCCATTTTCTTCTCCAGGGGGTCTTTCCAACCCAGGGATCGAACCCGGGTCTCCTGCACTGCAGGCAGATTCCTTATCGACTGAACTACAAAATGCAAAACAAATACAAAAAAATTCTGCTATATGAACTCTTCTACAACATAGAAGAGGGAGGAGGGCGTTAGCCGTTCAGTCACGTCCGACTCTTTGCGACCCCGCAGACCACCAGGCCCACCTGCAGGCTAATTCTTTATCGTGTGAGCCACCAGGGAAGCCACCCCCTCCCCCTTTTAGGGACAAGTCTCAATTGATTCTATGAGACTAACTTTATTTGATCCTCAAACCAAAGATAATATAAAAAAGAAACTATAGACCAATATACCTCATGAACAAAGACATGAAAATCTTTCACTCAATTTTAGCAAATCTAATTCATCAATATATTAAAAAATAATGCCAACACCAAGTAGGATTCATCCCAGGAATGCAAGGTTGGGTTTAACATTTAAAAGTAAATCAGTGTAATTCACCATATTAACAAAATAAAGAAGAAAAAAAGTACAATTAAGTCAACTGGTGCAGGAAAAAAAAATTTGACAAACTCCAACATTCATTGCTGATAAAAATCACTCAGTAAATTAGGAACAGAAGGCAACTTTCTCAATACACTAGAACATCAACAAATACCTACATCAACCCATTCCACCACTGTCTCTATACTTCTAAGATTTACTGAAAATGAAAGAATTACTTCTTCAGAGTGATATTTAGGAGGTATATGAGAGACCTAAAAAAATGGATGCAACAGTAGTAGCTATAACAATGGGTTTGGCATAGTCAATTAAGCAGAAATAGATGTTTTTCTGGAACTCTTGTTTTTTCAATAATCCAACGGATGATTGCCATTTGATCTCTGGTTTCTCTGCCTTTTCTAAAACCAGCTTGAACATCTGGAAGTTCACAGTTCATGTACTGTTGAAGTCTGACTTGGAGAATTTCAAGTTTTACTAGCGTGTGAGATGAGTGCAATTATGCGGTAGTTTGAGCATTCTTTGGCATTGCCTTTCTTAGGGCTTAGAATGAAAACTGACCTCTTCCAGTCCTGTGGCCACTGCTGAGTTTTCCAAATTTGCTGGCATATTGAGAAGCACTTTCACAGCATCATCTCTTAGGATTTGAAATAGCTCAACTGGAATTCCATCACCCCCACTAGCTTTAAGTGATGCTTCCTAATGCCCACTTGACTTTGCATTCCAGGATGTCTGGCTCTAAGTGAATGATCATACCATCGTGGTTATCTGAGTTATGAAGATCTTTTTTGTATAGTTCTTCTGTGTATTCTTGTCACCCCTTCTTAATATCTTCTGCTTCTGTTAGGGCCATATCATTTCTGTCCTTTATTGAGCCCATCTTTGCATGAAATCTTCCCTTGGTATCTCTAATTTTCTTGACGAGACCTCTAGTCTTTCCATTCTACTGTTTTCCTCTATTTCTTTGCCCTGATCACTAAGGAAGGCTTTCTTATCTCTCCTTGCTATTCTTTGGAACTCTGCATTCAAATGGTTATATCTTTCATTTTCTCCTTTGTTTTTCGCTTCTCTTCTTTCCACAGCTATTTGTAAGGCCTCCTCAGACAGCCATTTTTCATTTGCATTTATAACAATAAATTAGAATTACACTGTTTTACTTTGCAAACTGTATCATTACCTATTTGTGGAACAAGCTCAGTATAAGGGTTTAATAACAGGTAAGCCTCATGATAAACTTCTTCTTTTCCTCTGTACTGACTCACATTTCATTTTAAAAACATTCTGACATTCTAAAACTAAACTGAGTCTAATTTCACTCTTAACAAAATGTTTGGAAAACCAAGGTTACTTATTAGCCTCTGAGTGAAAGGTCTTGTAAATTTATCATGTGCTTTGCTGGTCAACAAAATGAATCAGTTGGCATTCACTGAATCCTCAAAGCAAAGCAAAGGAGACATAACGAAGTTTAAGTTGCACTGCTGCCAGTCTCAATAAGCTAATAGTCTATTTGGAGAGACAAATAAATATTTACATAAAATTCAGGTTTTAAACTTTAACAACAAATAAACAACTATCAAAAGTTCATCCTAACAAGTTATACACATGCTACACAAAGCCAAATACACTATTTGACTGATCACAAACTGGCTCATTCTCTTTAGTCCTATTTCTTAGACAAACTGCTTATACTATACTGCTTATATCATGAGATCCCACCTGCTAACTCTCTCATCACAGTTCAGTTCACTCGCTCAGTCGTGTCCGACTCTTTGCGACCCGATGAATGGCAGCAAACCAGGCCTCCCTGTCCATCACCAACTCCCAGAGTTTACTCAAACTCGTCTCCATTGAGTTGGTGATGCCATCCAGCCATCTCATCCTCTGTCATCCCCTTTTCCTCCTGCCTTCAATCTTTCCCAGCAGCAGGGTCTTTTCCAATGAGTCAACTCTTCGCATGAGGTAGCCAAAGTATTGGAGTTTCAGCTTCAGCATCAGTCCTTCCAATGAACACCCAGGACTGATCTCCTTTAGGGTGGACTGGTTGGATCTCCTTGCAGTCCAAGGGACTCTCAAGAGTCTTCTCCAACATCACAGTTCAAAAGCATCAATTCTTCGCTGCTCAGCTTTCTTCACAGTCCAGCTCTCACATCCATACATGACCACTGGAAAACCATAGCCTTGACCAGATGGATCTGTGTTGGCAAAGTAATGTCTCTGCTTTTTAATATGCTGTCTAGGTTGGTCATAACTTGCCTTCCAAGGAGTAAGCGTCTTTTAATTAACTCTCCCATCTACCAGTCTACAAATTTTCTCTATACTACTATTTTACACTTTTGCATAATGCTATGTTTATAAATTACGTATACTTACATCTGCTCAAATCTCTCTACATCTTCCTCTATAATGTTCGTCTCCCTTTGGCTGACCACTCACATCTTCTTCTATGTGTTTAAGGACATACACATGAGTGTCTTTCTGAGACAATCCAATACAAAACTTCAAGCCAAAGTCTCAAACTCTCTGGCCTTTGTCACTGTATTTAAGATTAATCTAATTGGATCACTGAGATGTGGCCAAGTCAGCTGCCTAACAGTACCCCACAATTTTACTAATACATTTTTATAATGGCCTAGCTACTATGTATCAGAAACCATATTACAAAGCAAGATGAAGCTGAATAAAATAAAGCCCTACCTTTAACAAATTCTTGAATTATTAGAAGAAAACTTCAAGCACAAAAATAATTATAATATTGTCAGTACTGTAAGAAAATTATGCATAAAACTTTCATAAGACAAATGAAGAAAAGATCAGAAAAAGACATATCATTTGGCTGGGAATAGGAAGTTTTTGGTTACATTTCACAAATCACAGAACCAGGATGCACAAAATCAAAAAGGCAAAAGTAATTGGTTTGTCACAGTTAGAACTGGACATGGAACAACAGACTGGTTCCAAATAGGAAAAGGAGTACATCAAGGCTGTATACTGTCACCCTGCTTATTTAACTTATATGCAGAGTACATCATGAGAAACGCTGGGCTGGATGAAGCACAAGCTGGAATCAAGACTGCCGGGAGAAATATCAATAACCTCAGATATGCAGATGACACCACCCTTATGGCAGAAAGTGAAGAGGAACTAAAGAGCCTCTTGATGAAAGTGAAAGAGGAGAGTGAAAAAGTTGGCTTAAAACTCACATTCAAAACACTACGATCATGGCATCCGGTGCCATCACTTCATGGCAAATAGATGGGGAAACAGTGACAGACTTTATTTTGTTGGGCTCCAAAATCACTGCAGAGGGTGATTGCAGCCATGAAATTAAAAGACGCTTACTCCTTGGAAGGAAAGTTATGACCAACCTAGATAGCATATTAAAAAGCAGAGACATTCCTTTGCCAACAAAGGTCCATCTAGTCAAGGCTATGGTTTTTCCAGTAGTCATGTATGGATGTGAGAGTTGGACTATAAAGAAAGCTGAGCGCCGAAGAATTGATGCTTTTGAACTGTGATGTTGGAGAACTCTTGAGAGTCCCTTGGACTGCAAGGAGATCCACCCAGTCCATCTTTAAAGGAGATCAGTCCTGGGTGTTCACTGGAAGGACTGATGTTGAAGCTGAAGCTCCCGTACTTTGGCCACCTCATGTGAAAGGCTGACTCATTTGAAAATCTTTCCTTGATGCTGGGAAAGACTGAAGGCAGGAGGAGAAGGGGACGACAGAGGATGAAATGGTTGGATGGCATCACTGACTTGACGGAGATGAGTCTCAGTAAACTCCAGGAGTTGGTGATGAACAAGAGGCCTGGCGTGCTGTGATTCATGGGGTTGTGAAGAGTCGGACACAACTGAGCGACTGAACTGAACTGAACTGGTTTGTCTGGATTTCAGCATCCCTACTCCTGTCTCTGAAAATAAAGCTTCTGACACAGAAATATGTCTCAGGTAAAAACAACACTATAAATAGAAATACTAGTGAATTTGTTGGGTCAGGATGAAGCTGTTTCAGATAAAATGCTTTTAGCTGCCAAGAACATAAGACTTAAAGAAAAAATGGCTTAAATAAGAAAGAAATGTATTATCTCACATAAGACGTCTGGAAGTAAGGTAATTCCAGGATTAGTTTCAGGTCAACATCTTCACATCATCAAGGATTCAGACTCTTTCCAATCTCTGCTCAGCCACCCTCAGCATGTCAGCTGTTCCCCTCATAGTCAGAAGATGGGTGCAGCAGTTTCAAGCATAATACAACACAACAAAAACCTAGGGGAAAGAATTTATTTCTTCTCTATCGCTTTTTATAAAAGCAAGAGAACTTAAATCCGTGCTGAAATCCATATTGTAGAAATCTTCATCTCAGGTTTTATTTGGCAAAATGATCACAAGCTCATTCCTAAATCAAACAGTGGCTTAGACCAATAATTTAAAAACTGTTTTAGTCTCAGGACTTCTCATACACCCTTAAAAATTATTAAAGATTCACAAAAGCTCAGTTTCTATGAGTAACATCTATAACTATTTACCATAACAGAAATAGTTTGAGAAGTATTAGTGATAAGTATATCATTTACTTAAAATAACAAAAAATAACATATTGGTGAAAGTAACTATTTTCCAAAATTAAAAAAAAAAGTTAACGTAAAGAATTTTTTTTTAATCTATCTCATATCCGGATTTTCCTGTCTGTTGAGTACCACACATCATGTAGCCTCTGGGAAACTCTACTATGTACTCATGACACAATAAGATTTTTTAAAAAATTAAGTAACATCTTACCACATATCAGGAAATAGTTTATACTTCACATACTCCTTGAAAAAAATCTCAAAGACTCTCTACGGTCCATATTTTAAGAACCTCTCACTTAGACCAAATAAGATTCATCCCCTGAGATTGAGAAGAACTCAACCTCTCCTGAATTGAATAAAGTAGCACAAAACCTAAAGAAAACTAGAATTCAATTAGCGGGTGACAAAAGAGGTGGAACAAAGGGAGTGGCTGTTTAGAAAACAAACAATAGTAATCAACAGCAGAGATAATAAATCTGAGAAGGCAAAATCATAAAAAGTCTTAGATACTAAAATCTGTCTTAAAGCCAACACTAAATAACAAAATGAGGTTTAATCTGAAAAACTATTTTTAAAAAGTCACTCGTAACAGAAAATTTGTGCTATATACAATATTTACCCAATTCTTACAACCACAATGAAACATTTATGTATATAAGTAAACAATCTGTATTCCTACTCTATAATCCCTAAGGTGCTGACTACATTCACAGTCTGTATGACAGTAGAAGTCAAGCATTGGAGTAACTATGCTAAAAGCACAATATTTTTTTAAAATTTATTTAGTTTTTAATTGAAGGATAATTACTTTACAGAATTTTGTTGTTTTCTGTCAAACCTATGAATCAGCCATAGGTATACATATATCCCCTCTCCCTTTTGAACCTCCCTCCCATTCCCTCTCCATCCCATTCCTCTAGGTTGATACAGAGCCCCTCTTTGAGTTCCCTGAGCCATACAGCAAATTCCCATTGGTTATGTATTTTACATATGGTAATGTAAGTTTCCATGTTACTCTTTCCATACATCTCACCCTCTCCTCCCCTCTCCCCATGTCTGTAAGTCTGTTCTCTATGTCTGTTTCTCCATTAGTTCAGTTCAGTCGCTCAGTCGTGTCCAACTCTTTGCGACCCCATGAATCGCTGCACACCAGGCCTCCCTGTCCATCACAAACTCCCGGAGTTTACTCAAACTCATGCCCATCGAGTCGGTGATGCCAACCAGCCATCTCATCCTCTGTCGTCCCCTTTTCCTCCTGCCCCCAATCCCTCCCAGCATCAGGGTCTTTTCCAATAAGTCAACTCTTCGCATGAGGTGGCCAAAGTACTGGAGTTTCAGCTTCAGCATCAGTCCTTCCAATGAACACCCAGGACTGATCTCCTTCAGGATGGACTGGTTGGATCTCCTTGCAGTCCAAGGGACTCTCGAGTCTTCTCCAACACCACAGTTCAAAAGCATCACTATTTCAGCGCTCAGCTTTCTTCACAGTCCAGCTCTCACATCCATACATGACCACTGGAAAAACCATAGCCTTGACTAGACGGACCTTTGTTGGCAAAGTAATGTCTCTGCTTTTTAATATGCTATCTAGGTTGCATAACTTTCCTTTCAAGGAGTAAGCGTCTTTTAATTTCATGGCTGCAGTCACCATCTGCAGTGATTTTGGAGCCCAGAAAAATAAAGTCTGATACTGTTCCCACTGTCTCCCCATCTATTTCCCATGAGGTGATGGGACCAGATGCCATGATCTTAGTTTTCTGAATGTTAAGCTTTAAGCCAACTTTTTCACTCTCCTCTTTCACTTTCATCAAGAGGCTTTTTAGTTTCTCCATTACTGCCCTGTAAATAATTCTTCAGTAACATTTTTCTAGATTCCATATATATGCATTAGAATATGGTATTTATCTTCCTTTCTGAGTTACTTCACTCTGTATAATAGGTTCTACATTCATCTACTTCACTAGAACTGACTCAAATGTGTTCCTTTTTATGGGTGAGTAATATTCCACTGTGTATATGTACCACAACTTCTTTACCCATTCATCTGTCAATGGACATCTAGGTTGCTTCTGTGGTCTTTTTTAAATAAACACAAACATGCTTTAACAAGGTATAAAAAAGAACTGACAAAGGTAATTTGTAAGGTAACAAAATAAGTTAACAGGTTCTGCAAAAAGTTAAAAATTCACTTCATTAATCAATAGAAAGCTTTTATTTATATAATAAGCACTAATAAAATAAATAAAACACTTTATTCTTTAATGATTGTTATTAAAGAATAACAACCATTACTCTTTAGTGGTTGTTAATCCATTAATGGCACTAATTAATTGTGCCTCTGAATTTAATCTCAGCTCATTTTCTTCCAAACACTGGCTCACTATTCACCAATATCCTAGAATTTGTCACCATCCACTAACTTCATCACCTAACTTATGTTTATAGTAACTTACAAGTCAGACAGTATCTACAGGCCATAGGTACCAAGAAACAACTTTTAGCAAGCAACACCCAATGCACTCCAAATTTTAATTACTTGTCAAAGACTTCATTCAGTTAATTAAAAAGTAACCACAATAAACACTTGAGCCTACTCAGTGTTCCACAGTTATAAAGTTGGAATTGTCTCAAGGAGGTATAGATACTTGTATTCCAAACTAAATAAGTGTAATTATAAAATCCAGACAATAAAAATGTTTTCAACTATTCATATTGAAAATATTTTTACATATATCCATATTACTGGGGGCTTCCCTGATAGTTCAGTTGGTAAAGAATCCGCCTGCAGTGCAGGAGACCCCAGTTCCACTCCTGGGTCGGGAAGAACTGCTGGAGAAGTGACAGGCTACCCACTCCAGTATTCTTAGGCTTCCCTTGTGGCTCAGCTGGTAAAGAATTCACCTGCAAGGCGGGAGACTGGGTTCAATTCCTGGGTTGGGAATATCCCCTGGAGAAGGAAAGGCTACCCACTGCAGTATTCTGGCCTAGAGAATTTAATGGACAATATAGGCCATGGGGTCACAGAGAGTCAGACACAACTGAGCGACTTTCACTTTCAGTATTATTTTAGCAAAATAAAGTACATTTTATTTTTCTCATTGTAAATGGCAAGGAGAAAGGACAGCTTCCCAAGTTAACTAACTTTAAATGTCAATAAGATCCCCCCTTCACTCAGACTGAAACTCATTAAAGAAACTCATGCTTCCAAATTACTTCATAGATCTACTTACCTTAGTGACCACCCAAAACTTCCATATTTAGCCCCTACATTAAATGCCAGAAGGAAAATAAGCTTAGAGTCACACTGTACACAGTTAGAAGTTAAAAACAATTAAAATTATTCATATACATTTGAAGATTTCTATAATTTGGTGGACACTTTTTAGAAATTGCACAATGGAGGCTGTTTTTGAAAAACAATATATTTAGGTTTCAACCAATAAAATGAAGGCCTAAGTCTAAAAGAAAAAAATGATTTGAGAAGTCATATAAAACAACAATTTCAAATTCATTAACCATGTACGAGAATGAGAAGAGGACTGATGAGAGAGTAAAAGAGTAAGGACAAAGGAAAAAGAATGAGTAAGAGGTAGAAGGACAGAATAACAATGATAAATATATCAAATATAAAAAGAAGGTACATTATATTTTGGTTGCAAGAGTCCTGAAGTTGATCAGAAGAACTGTGATTTCTTAATCACTAACTAGTGACCCTGGAAATTTGACATTTGTTTCACCTCTCTAGGTCCTAGTAACCTCATCTTCTAAATTAAGAGGAATAGACAACGTCAATTTTTCCCAAAGTGCCTCACAGAATTTTTAGTCCTTAAAAAGAAAAATGGGTTTCATGGTCAGATAAATTCTGGAAACATTAAATACTGTATTTCTTCCTCTTTGATGGTCACAATGTAAACTAAATAGTGAAGTGAAAGTCACTCAGTCATGTCCAACTCTTAGGGACCCCACGGCCTATACAGTCCATGGAATTCTCCAGGCCAGAATACTGGAGTGGGTAGCTGTTCCCTTCTCCAGGGCATCTTCCCGACTCAGGGATCAAACCCAGGTTTCCTGCATTGCAGGCGGATTCTTTACCAGTTGAGCCACCAGGGAAGTCGCTATTTAGTAAACTAAATAGTAAGTAAGAAAAGTCCTAAAATGCCCTAGAATTAAAAATAGTAACAATAATATTAATAAACAACAAGAAAAATTCTTGTTTTTATTAAATGTTTTACAATCTTATTTGGCCACAAAACACTTTGTGCTCATAAATCACAAATAATCCAACAGATCAGAGAACACTCTTCACAAAACATGGCCTGAATAATCTCTAAAATCTTTTTATTACTTACATTTATAGCCTTTATCACACTGTGCCACTAAGTGTCACCATTACAAAGTACTGCTTTTAGCACTCAAATACATATAAAAAGCAATGAAACTGAGACTTCAACTTGGGAAACAGGGTTAATCAGCATTAGAAGCACAAACACTCTAGAAAAAGAAGAAGTCATCTTCCAAAGAAAGCAGAGAGAAAAACTTGTTTCTTCTTATAAAGCAGAAGTAAATAAAACTTCCCAAAGATTATGTTTGACATCCACAGAAAAGGAAAAGAAAATGTCCCTAAGATAGACAGGAAGAGGTAAGCCTGTCTCTCACAAGTCACCCCTGGGAATGCCAAGCTGGTGGCAGTACTACATTAGTACTGGGGGAAACAGCAGCAGTATGAGAATGCATAAAGTAACTATGGCAGCTACCAAAAGAAGAAATGGACTCAGAATGAATTCTACAGATGATATGGCCCACAGTTTATCTGATTCATGAGTCCATCTACGGTATTTCACACGGGGGACTGACCAGTCCAGTCTTCCACTGACTACCTACAGGAGCTGGGAACCACACAGATAACTTAACCTTTTTTTGTTAAGATTAAAACAATTGTATTACAGCACTTTTCTGGTGATCACTGGTCTTTTTCTCATCTCAAGAACTCTCACACACCTCTTTTGACCATATTTTGATAACAAGATGAGTCAGTGGAAAGAATGCTAAAATGATGTCTAAAAACTGAAAATCCAATCTTCAACACTTGTCACTGACTGTGTAACAGTGAGTTAACCAACAGCTCCTAGCTTTGATTTCTTAAACTGAAAAATAAAGCAATCTCTAAGATTCATAAGCATTCTAACATCTTATGATTCCAAGTCTCATTACGGCATGATCTGTCTACCTACAAATCTGCTTACTCTGGCCAAGAATTCTAACACGTCTAAATCCTTTAGTGTAGTGTTCAGAATTAAACACGAGATTCCAGAAACAATTTATTCAGTAAAGAAGAGTGGGTTAATTATCTTCCTTTTTCTAAACACTATATTTACATTAATAAAGACTTTGATCAAATTAGATTTTGCGTAGCCACATTACATTCAGATAACTGTACCTGGTTATCCAGCCCTGTGGATCCTACTGACTACTTTTAACCAATACTGCACTAAAGTTGATCTCCCTTATCCCATACTTTGCAAATTGATTTTCTGGCACTGAATGTAAGATTTGAGATTTTTCTTAATTAGTCTGCATCTTGATTTGTTTAGGCCATCATCTTAGCCTTTTGGATTCAAATGCATAATTCAGAATATTAGCTATTCTTTCCATCTCATGAAGTGGTTGAATACTATTATTAGCAATCTCAACCAAGACAATGATTAAAATGCTGATTATAAGGGCTGATCAACAGAAAAGGTTAACACTGGAAATAAAGCTTCTACCTGAAAAGTCTAGAAAAAGAAGAGCAAATTAAACTCAAAGCAAGCAAAAAAATAGAAAACAGAACAAAAAAAAGAGAGAAAAATCAATGAAAATGAAAACTGATTCTTTGAAAAGATGAATAAAATTGATAAACCTCCAGCCAGATAAGTAAACAAAAAAGAAGACACAAATTGCCAATATCAGGAATGAACAAGGTAGCGGAGCTACAGATTCTACAGCTAGTAAAATAATAAAGGAATGTAATGAGCAACTTTATACCAGTAAGCTCAACAATTTAAATATATTAACTCCTTAAACATCATCAACTACCAAAGTTTACTCGAGAAAAAATGGATAATCTGAATACCTTATTTAAACCTTCCCAATAGAGAAAACTGCAGGCCCAAGTGACTTCATTGTTGAATTTTATCAAACATTTAAGGAAGAATAGTTCCAATTCAATACAAACTCTTCCAGAAAACTAAAGAGGAAAGAATTCTTCCTAACTCATTCCATGATGCCAACATTACCCTGATGCCAAAACAAGACAAAGACATTAACCAGAAATGACATCTATAGACATATATCCTATATGAATACAGATCAAAAATTCTAATGAAATTTTAGTGACTTTAACTCAGCAATATATTAAAAAGGTATGCAATGACAAAGTGGGGTACTACAGACTGAATATTTGTGGTCCCCCTCAAATTCGTATGAACCCTAATGCCCAATATAATAAAGCACCACTTTGGGAGGTGCTCAGTCTTCACAGTTGAGCCCTCATGAATGAAATTCCTGCTTTTATAAAATATATAAATATTCTTATAAATATGAATGCAAGGAAGAATTTAAAAGGAATATATTTCTACAAGTAACACTGACTGAAAAACTAGCAAGCAAAAACATCACCAAAAATTACTTTATCATAAACCTTGTTTTCAGTTTAAGTGCTCTGTGTCTTGATAAAGGTAACGGTTGAACAACACTGTAAATGTAGTAAATGCCACTGAATGCTAGTACACTTTAAAGTGATTAATTTTATCTTACATCAATTTATCTGAAAAAGAAAAAAGAAAAGAAAGAAAACTGTGAATATTCTGGGTCATGTGGCTAATTAAAAATTACAAATCTGCTATAGAAAACAAACCTCTGGTTACAAAATGGGAAAGGAAAAAGGTGGGAAAGGAAAAATTAGGTATGAAATTAAAGATACAAACTATTATAAACAAAGTATACAAGCAACAAGGATATACTATATAGCATGGGGAAGTATACCCAATATCTTGTAATAATCTATAACAGAACATAATCTGCAAAAATACTGAAACACTATGCTGCACACTTGAAACTAACAATAACCAACAAAAACAACAATAACCAACAAAAACAACAATAACCAACAAAAACTAACACCATATTTCAATAATAAGTTTTCAAAAATTATGAATCTGCTTTTTCCAGTATCTTGAAGGGAGCATTTGACCCTAATTGTTCATGGCAGACAGGTGGAAGACTCCCAACATGAATGAGGACACAACTATAGGAATCATAAAAACAGCAGAGCTGAAGACTAGATGGTACCATACCTAAAAGTCTGCATTCTTCTGGACTTCTATCTATTTTTGGATACTGTTGAACTAGTACAAAGAATTCACAATGATCTCTAAATTTTCATCTGCGTTAGACTAACAGCCTCAAATGTTAACGTATATTGGTTTCCCAAATAAAATCCACCTTTTTAAAAAAATTTAAGACCCTTGGAAATTTGGCCTCATCCTTAAGAGTTCATTGCTGCTGCTGCTGCTGCTGCTGCTAAATCGCTGCAGTCGTGTCCGACTCTGTTCGACCCCATAGACGGCAGTCCAGCAGGCTCCACCGTCCCTGGGATTCTCCAGGCAAAAACACTGGAGTGGGTTGCCATTTCCTTCTCCAAAGCGTGAAAGTGAAGTCGCTCAGCCGTGTCCGACTCTTCCTGATCCAATGGACTGCAGCCTACCAGGCTCCTCCGTCCATGGGATTTTCCAGTCAAGAGTACTGGAGTGGGGTGCCATTGCCTTCTCCCTAGAGTTCACTATTCTCCTGTAATACCCCTCTGCTTCATTTAAAGTATTTCACTGAATCGCCCCCCAGTGTCTTACGTATTTACACACCCTTTGGTTTTGTCCTGCTGTTTCTTTGTGCCTAGAAAGCCTTCTCCTACAGTTATAACTATGCTTCAAGACCTAATTCAAATCTCAACTCCTTCATTAATCATTCTCTTACTACTTCACTTATGAAAATTCTTTTGTGGACATTGTAGATAAACTGTTCCTAAGGGTATGTACCTAATATATTGCACTATTCTTGTATTGTTAAAATTTCCTCTCTGCTGTAAATACCCCAACTCATTTACCATGTCATGAGTGAACCATCATACCATATTTTTCCTTAAGTAGAAAGACATAATCTTCCAGAAAAATAACAAACTTGTTATACACTAAGATAACAGAGGTCTCAGACAGAAAAAAATAAGAGTATAAAAACAATAAATCTTACAATATAAGTTACCTTATTCTGCTCCATCCTTTATAAGAGGAATGCCCAAATTAGCTATTTCATGTTCTCATTTCAATGACCAAAAGATTCCATTTTGAATAGCCTAATAAGAACATATTTTAGAACTGCACAGCAATTGTGAAACAACAGAAACTCTTAAACACATTAATCACACTAAATTTGCAATGCCCTGACTCAAAGTATAGATATTTCAACCTCAAATAAGATTCATGTGCCTCGGGAGTATATGCAAAATTAACTGCATGTGATAACACACCAATACAAATTCAATTTCCTTTTCCAATCTCAACTGATTGCATCTTTTGTAACAAGAGCATAGCTGATCAATTTCTTATCAGAAGCTATAAACTGGCACTCAATCTTGTAGGGCTCAACTATGTGTCTCCTCTCAACCTTCAATAAAAATGAAAATTTAATCAGTATAGGCAGATTCCCTACCCCCCAACACTATAATCCCAAAGAGCTGTACTTACGGTTAGCAGGCAAGAGTATTTATTATCCAATCCTAAAAGTCATCAGAGTTCACCTTTTCAAAGCTGGAGCAGACACTTTCAAGTCTAAAGCATACTAAGAATCTAAGCTTTAATGAATGAGGTACTTTCTTTTATAATTATATACATATATATATATGTATTTATGCATATATGGGTGTGTATGTATGCATTCTTCCCACTGAAAAAGAAAGTATAAAACAATGAATAATTTAGTAGCAATGATACTCTGAAAGAAATGCTGTTATGTGGCTTCTAAAGGAATTAAGACTCTCTGGTTATCACAGAAAGAATCAAGACTCCTTGGCAAAATGGCTGATTCCAGGTCCCAGACTGGAAATATGTCAGATGAGTCTGGAAAGTTTTGTCATACCAGATAGAAAGGAAGCAATCAAAGACTATAAGGGTCATATCAAAAGGAATAAGAAAATCATTTGAAAAGGCTCCTACTGGGTCAGAGCTAAATATCTGATCATCAAGAGAGATAAAAACTACACTGGAACAAAACATAACTAAGTAGACAGATTCAAACATCAGTCAGTCAGTTCAGTCTCTCAGTGGTGTCCGACTCTTTGCAACCCCATTAACCGCAGCACGCCAGGCCTCTCTGTCCATCACCAACTTCCGCAGTCCACCCAAACCCACATCCATTGAGTCGGTGATGCCATCCAACCATCTCATCCTCTGTCGTCCCCTTCTCCTCCTGCCCTCATATTAATTCACTAAAACACTTAGAAGAAACATTTCATTAATCATCTTTGTAAAATGTTAATGCACCAATATTGCTTCGAAAACTATAAAATAATTAGGCAATCATCCTACCTTTCCTATACAATCTGTAGCTAAAGGCAACCAAACAGTTAGAAAAGGGAAGTTTCTCTTTAGAGAATGCTGCCTAATAAACACAAGAGAATTAAAATATAACCATTTTGTACACATTAACAAATTCATGGATCTAAGGCTAGGCAATGATCATCAATAGATAGTAACATAACAAAGAGAAACAATCTGATATTATATATCCCTCCTAAAAGAGGTACACACAAGCATGTATATAGTGTTCTTAGGAGAAAGCATATACACATAATCTTAATTTGAATTAGATCAACTCTCTAGACTTAACTACAAATTTACAAGAAATACAGAGAACAAACAACATGTTAAGGTACACCACAGGAGTACAATCAGTAAAATCCAGACTCTGGGAGGCCGAAAAAACAAACAAATCAGTTTGCTCCACCAAATAATAATTATAATTAACATTTTAAAAAGAAAAATGCAAGAAAAATAAGAGAGTCAGAAACCTACATACCAGTTGGAACCAATAAAGCGTTCTCCAATGAGTGAAATGCTCTGTGGTCTCCAATATGGGAGCCTCTAACCTCACGAGGCTCTTGAGCATTTGATATGTAAGTAGTGTGACTGAAGATCAGAGTATTTCATTTTAATTGTAACTAATTTCAATTTTACTAGCTACTTGTGGCTAGTGGCTACTGTTTTGAATGGTGCCACTGTTGACAGATGGAGAATTAACATGCTTATTAATCAAACACAATAAATCATATGATAGATCTTATTTGTGTCTCTGGTCAGACTAAAATATCTTTTAAAATATATTAATAGTAAGTTCTTAATAGTATCAAATATCTGATATTCTTAATAATATTAAATTACTAATAATATTTTTATGTGTGATAACTATATTTTGGTAATTAGGACAGGAACTATCCTTTAGAAATATTTACACCAGAGAAAACCATAATTCAAGAAGATATATGCACCCCAATGCTCACAGCAGCATTATTTATAATAGCCAAGACATGGAAGCAAGCTAAATGTCCATTAACAGATAAACAGATAAAGATGTGGGGGGGGGGGGTGTCTGTGTGTGTGTGTGTGTGTACACACACAATGGAATATTTCTGAGCCATAAAAAAGAATGAAAACAATGCCATCTGAAGCAACATGGATAAACCAAGACTTCGCATACTAAGTGAAATTAGTTAGAGGAAGACAAACATGATATTACTTACATGTGGAATCTCAAAAATGATACAACTGAACTTATATACAGAATAGAAACAGCCCTACAGATGTGCAAAACAAACATGATCCCCAGCAGTGAAAGCCAGGAGTTGGGACTGACACTTAGGCAGCGCTGTGTAAACAGGTGACCGAGAGGGGCCTGCTGCGGAGCCCAGGACTCACGTAGCTGAGCCGCTGTGCTGTACCAACACCTGAGACTAACACAGCATTGTAAACCAACTCTGCTTTTCTAAACGCACGCTTAACACAGAAGCAATACTTACGGAAAAATGATATAATTTCTGGAATCTGCTTCAAAATAATCAGGAGGACAAAACAACATTAGGCACTGAATTGATAAGAACTGAAGCTGGGTGATGGATCCATGGGATTCTGTACACATTTTCTCTACTTCTGCATATCTTGAAAGAAAATTTTTGAAAAATTTTTCATAATAAAAATTTTGGAGGGAAGAGAGGACATTTACCCCACATGCTAGGACAAGGTCTGCCTTTTTGTTTCCCTCAGGAAGGATACCAGAAATATAAAAGAAATCCTAAACAGGGATAGTTTGGTTAGAAGCAGGTAAGCTATCCTATATTGTATTTTATTCAGTCAAGCCTATATACTGGACAGCTTTTTACTTTCTGCGTATGATACTTAAATTTTTTTTTTTAACATCATTTGACTGTTCCCTTCAACGTGGGTAGATTAGACTGTGAAAACAAATGCCTGTTATACCTCTAGTTCTAGCACAAAGTTTGAAGATACAACATGAACTACAATGCATTTCTTTTCAATTCAGATTTAGGAATATGGTAGGCCAAACTGACCACAACCATTCTCACTCATGGTCAAAAGATATATCTATGTCAAATCACTGGAATCTGTGATGAAATTAAGGATCATGAGATGAAATCATCCTGCATTACCCAGAAAGCCTTAAATCCAATGAAAAATGTCCTTAGATACACAGAGAATAGATGAAGAAGGCAAAGTGAAGAGGCACAGATTGAGGTGAAGTGGCCACGAGGCAAAGAAGTCAGCAACTACCAGAGGTTGGAAGACATAGATTATCCCCCCAAAATTCCAGGAGTGAAGCCCTGCCAATATCTTGATTTCCCACTGTGGCCTCCAGTACTGAGAGAGAACAAATGCCTCTTACTTTAAGCCACCAAGTTTGTGATAAACTGTTACAGCAGACACAGAAAACTAACAGAGGATTATCTACTCTTTCAACCACTGAATGCCTTATTCCTTCTTATTACTGCAATAATTAAACATTATTGCAAATCTAAATGATTTTCAGAGCATATTTTCTACCTTGAGGTCAGGGATTTTAGTTTCTTTTATTCAATGATACAACCCAGTGCTGAAAACTACTCTCTGATCAAAACTTTCTATTCTTTCTACCTTTCTCATTGGCATTCTTTCACTAAAGACGTAAGGTCGTCCTACCTAAAGAAAAAAGAGCATAAAAAAAAACTTCCCTTAACTGAAAGTTCTGACAACTTGAAGCTTTAACAATTGTTCCAGTTTTCTAATACTAGTTTAGAAAATTCTATCTGAAATCATCATATTCATTCATGTGTTACAGTATTCTTTTGTATACTATGTAGACTGGATACCAATAATTTCCAGAATTTTTGTTTCGTGACTTACTGTTTTGTAATTATTCCTTCTCTACTTTATGACCTTCCCTCAAACTTACCAATAAATAAATAATAATTTTGTGTGACAAATGACACAGTACCCTTGTGTGTTATTGACCTTTATATGCAAAGGAAAACTTTAAATACTGAAAATATTTTAAATATTCTGTAGTATCACAAAGAAAGGATTAAAAGCATTTTTTCATTTCGTCTAGGTTCCAACTTGTATGCTATTCAAAGTTGATACATATTTTCATTGCATAATTTTACTACCTATTTATATCATCATCTTGTGTCCTAACAATGAGCTTTAAATTATGTTTAATTCTCTGTGAAAGAGAAATATTTTGTCAACTCAAATAGCAATGTTATTTATTATTCAGAAGCACATCTTTCCTATTAGTGAACTAGTTCTCTTTCCTATTAGTGAACTAGTTCAAGATCAGCGGCATCTTTAAAGAATACACAAGTATATTTTTGAGGGTAATAATATTTTTTATCTAGAAGTTATCATTTCCATAATACAAGGGAATATGTAATCCTTTTCCAATGTAAACATGAACTAGGCATATCCTTCAGAAGAAAAAACTCCATTACATGTCTCTGAATATCAATCAGGTCTTTTGATCCTTTCTAAAAGAAGTTCATGGGGAACAGAAAATACATTATTCTTAAAGAGATGACCGTTATCTTTTTGGCTTGCCTCACGTCTCAATTTCCACTCTTAGCAATCTGTATTTATTTCAAAACAAGGTTGCAGTGGTCACAAACAAATCTAGAATTTAATTTTGGGGATTAAACTCTCTACTCGTTCCTGGTATATAGTCTTCTCATACAATATGAACCCACTACTAGCAGAAGGACTTCTAAACATCGACAATAAACGACTGAACAAAACAACACTAGCAGCAAGGTGGAACCTATAAGAGATACTCTCATGCTACTACCAAGCTGAAAATGTAACAAATTAGCTATAGTTCTCCCTATCATAAATATCAGATGGCTTTATTTCTAGGTCAGAAAAAAAATTTTTAAACAGACAGTGATATAGGAAAACAAAATGAAAAACTGGGGGAAGGGAGACACAAGATTATAAACAACCTAAGTAATGTATTATGAATGCACAGCTTTGACAGCAATCCTATACATGCAAAAACTACTTCATGAATTTTAGAAATGCAATTCAGTCTTCCATCCTCTTGAACTTAAAAAGCAACCTCACATCTGTTAAAACAACAAAGACCTGGGGGAAAGAGGTAAGGTGGAAGAAGATGCCTGAAGTGGACTCTGTCCATTCAAGTGTATAATCAGAATGAATTATTTACAAGCATACTTTCATCTTCAATGCCACTAACAGCTGAATTCTAAGGAGCTTAGGGAGACTGAAACACATCTGCTAATCAAGTTGAATAAGCAGAGGAGACCTAAGCAAAAAATGATCCAACAAAATCTGTTCGTAAGATTGGGAAAGGGGGTGGGCAACTAAAAAGAAATGGCAGAAAAGCAGAGGCTAGTATAGCAGTGGTCAGTGACTTACATCCTTAACTATATCTATTCATTCCATTTTAGAAAGTCAGATAGTTGTATTAAGCTAACTGAATCATAGAGTTATATTAAGCTAACAACAGCCATATACTCTCCATCAAAAGGAATACTTTATAACAGAAGAGGCAAAATGTGAAAGGAAAACAATCAAAGCACTTTGAGGTCTTTCCATTTCAATTCAAATTATCTGAAACACATATTTCATTAAAGTAGACATACATGGAAAATATTCTTCAACAATTCATACATGGTTTTTCAAATTTATGCCTATTTCATATATCTTTGAAAGGAAGCATATAAAAACAAAAAGTAGTTTAGTGCCTTACAAAAAATATACAACCACCCAATGGCTTATAAAAATCTCAGCAATCAAAGGAAACTGTGCTTGGTATCAAGACAACACAATGCCAAAAAAATCTTTATAAACTAAGATGTCACATCCTCTGCTTCTCTTCCAGTTTTAAAGAAGGGCTACGTGTGTCACCTCAGCCTACAGTTTATGAAATGACAATCAGCATTATAAAACAACAATAAACTACGCTTAGCCTTCTAACCAGCAGGCAAAATTCTGCATCTAAACATCAAAAGAAGTTAAAAATTTAAAAAAAAAACTAAAAACAAAGAAGCAAGCTAGGTGAATTTTTAAATAAACGGTACTTTGGCTTTAAGGAATATTGAGGGAAAGGATTCATATTTATTCCTACTCATTAATGTGCTCAGTAAATATTTAAGGTATGTGCCTATTTTAGATACTAGATGTAAAACATAAAAAAAAAAAAGGTAAAATCTCTGGTCTCAAGGGACTTATATTGTCTCAGTTCAGTTCAGTCAGTGAGTCGTGTCCAACTCTTTGCAATACCATGGACTGCAGCATGCCAGACTTTCCTGTCCATCACCAATTCCCAGAGCTTACTCAAACTCATGTCCATCAAGTCAGTGATGCCATCCAACCATCTCATTCTCTGTCATCCCCTTCTCCTCCTGCCTTCAATCTTTACCCAGCATCAGGGTCTTTTCCAATGTCAATTCTTCACATCAGGTGGCCAAAGTATTGGAGTTTCAGCTTCAGTATCAGTCCTTCCAATGAACACCCAGGACTGATCTCCTTTAGGATGGACTCGTTGGATCTCCTTGCAGTCCAAGGGACTCTCAAGAGTCTTCTTCAACACCACAGTTCAAAAGCGTCAATTCTTATGCGCTCAGCTTTCTTTATAGTCCAACTCTCACATCCATACATGACTACTGGAAAACCATAGCTTTGCCTAGACAAACCTTTGTTAACAAAATAATGTCTCTGCTTTTTAATATGGTCTAGGCTGGTCATAGCTTTTCTTCCAAGGAGCAAGTGTCTTTTAATATACTGTCTCAAGAAAACTAATAAATCAATGAAAAAAACACAAGATATCAAATAACTGTATGCAAAAATAAATAAAATAGAGTGATATAAAAAAGTGACTGAGGGGCTACGTAAGATTGACTATTCAGAAGATCTCTTGAAGGACACAGCTATGAAATGATCTAGTGATTCTCAACATAGAGCAAGAGCTAAGGCCCTACTGTAAGAGCAAGCTAGGGCTGATTTAGGTATAGAAAAGGCAATGGGACTGGAGCCTAGTAAAGAAGGGGGAAAATGGTAGAAGGTGAGGTCACAGACACAGGATCAGATTATTTAGGGCCTTGTAGGTCAGAGTAATAAATTTTTACATCATACCCTTGGATTGTAAGAGGCAGCCTCATGAAACTTACTGTCATGCTTTTTGTAAAATAGTTCCTGGGGATATAATCTAGCACACCAAAGAAAATATTCTTCATGAAGGTCCAAAGGAAGAACTTCTCTCAAATCTCAAGTTGAGTAAAAACTGATCTTTTTCTGAGGAACTGGTATAAATTTACCTTATGAATTAATTCTGAAATTAATCATGCTCACCTCTACCTTCTGAACTCCAGCAAAGTCAGGGCTGAACTTACAATTAGCTTCTGGCAACTGTATAAATCTTATGGCATCTTTTTATTTTTTTTAAATAAACTCTTCATTTTAGAATAGTTTCATATTTACAAAAAAGTTACAAAAGTTGTACAGAGGGTTCCATTTACTACCCCCCACTCTCCAGTTTCCCCTGTTAATAACATCTTACATGATGAGTATGGTACCTTTGTCAGAATTAATGAGCCAATAATGATACATTATTAACTGAAGTTCATAATTTACTCAGATTTCCTTAATTTTACCTGATGTTCTTTTCCTTCCAGGATCTTTATGGTATCTATTGTATACATTAAATTTACTAGAGGACTTCCCTGGTGGTTCAGGGAGATACAGATGGTTGAGAAACTACCTGCCAATGCAGGGGGACATGGGTTAAATTCCTGGTCCACGAATCTTCCACATGCCGCAGGGCAACTAAGCCTGTGAACAACTACTGAGCCAGGGCTCTAGAGACCATAAGCCCCAACTACTGAAGCCCTTGGCTCTAGAGCCTGTGCTCTACAACAAGAGAAACCACCATAATGAGAAGCACGTTTTCCGAAACTAGAGAGCAGCCTCCACTTGCCGCAACTAGAGAAAGCCTGCATGCGGCAATGAAGACCCAGCTCAGCCATAAATAAATAAATAAAAATTTACTGGAACTGTATCTCACAATTCTATCTTTATTTCCCCCTTATTCTAACCTTTATAACTACTGCTATCTAATGATTTTATCTAATTTTACACACCTTTCCCAATACTTATAGGAATTATTTGGAGTAATAAAAAAACTTAGTACAGATTTCTGCAAAGACAATTAGTTTCTGCCCAATAAGTCAAGTAGTTCAGTATTATTCCAAGTAGATAATGCTTCATTAATCTTTTAAAAATACAGAGACTCAAGGAAATGCCTGATTAAAAATGTTATTCAAAGATACTATTTGGATAAAAATATAAAGTCAATATAAAAAAGTATTTTTATGTTTCAATGCTAGTTTAATCTCTTGAACTCTCCTTTGGTCATCACCTATAGCATGAGTAATCCTGATTGTTCTTCCTGAGTCATGCAAACTTAACATGGTCTCAGATCACATAAATCTAAGATGATGATGAAGTAAAATGACCTTTTAAAGTCTCTTTCAATTAGAATTGTCAGTTTCTAATTCTGTGACATAGGCTGACTGTCAGATTCTCATATTTTTCCATCACAAGAATAGAAAACATTAATGCTTCTAAACAAAAGATACTATATTTTAAAAAGATGATGGCAAAATAAAGTTTGAAGCTTTACTTGAAAATAACTCAGTATAAACCAAAACAAATTTAGTGTGAGGATTATATGAAGTGTGTAAGTCACGTGTATCAAAATTATCCTGAAGGAGGAAATTTCCCCAAAAAACAGGTGTGACTATTTACCCAAGAATTTGGTGACCAAAAATTTTGTGGCCAACCCAAAAAATTTGACAAAATTTGATTATGTCAAATGGGTACCACAATTAGAAATTCTGTTGTCATATCCATATTAAACTGTCTTGCCTCAAAACAATCCTGATTATTAAGATACGACTGACTCACTGATGTTGGGACTTTCCGTTTGCAGCTTAATTTAATCTGTCCCAAATACCTCATTGACAGTAGGAATTATAAAAAGCACAATATAGTTTAAAGGGTTTTAGCATCTATTTCTGAAAGTTCTTCAAAACATTACTTCATTAAAGGTTGAATTTAAAGGTCCAAAGTGCGTGTCTGTCCCTCCACATAAAAAAAATAAATCCTCATTCTATTGTTACATATGTTCTACAATTCTTCCTGCAGAAAAAAGATAAACAGTAAAATTCTTAATTATGTCCTTATTTTAAAATCATTACACTGTGTAAGTTTTAACAAAGAATTTTAAGCCATCTTCTCGGTCACATATTTCCAAATGTGAATGCCTACCAAAACTAACAAATTACACAGAAGAGTAGGCAATGATATCAATACATATCAAAGGAGATTAGCTACGAATTGATAAGGAATACCTGAGATTAAGTCTTTTAGCATTTTAAATATTTTCCTTCAGAATATGAGACTCTCCTAGTTACAATCACAAAACATTTATTTGTTGTTTTTCTGTAACACATTTGTTTTAAATAAAAGTAGAGACACTTTATTTTCACGAATCAACATATAATGATTCATGAAATTAACTCTCAAAGGATGAATAAAGCAAAATAACCAAGAAAAATAACCAACAATCTGAATGTTTATTTGAATAATCAAAGCAACTTTAAGTAAACACGCTTTGATTTCTTAATACACTGAAATTATTTTGTTTGGTTGCTTTACTCTTAAATGGGAAAAAAGCCACCTTACCTGGGATACTGGAATAAAGGCACTATCTTAAAATTAGAAGAAATGATCCACTAGTGTAAAAAATAGTGATCAAATTCTTCAGCTTTCATATACTGTGCCTTTTATCTAATATACTTCTATCAAATAAACCACTTCATTCTTTAAGAATCCATTTCAAGTTATTTTTCTTTCACTACAATTAGAAACCCATCCCATCTTAAACAAAAGTACTGTGAAAATATGAATACACTACTTATTGCACTATGACTCATCTTAAGTAATAAACAAAAATGATTTTTTAATTCTAATAACAATATTAAGTTATAACTATTTAATATATGTAAATAATCAGTACAGCTATTACTTATACTCAACTCAATGCAATAAACATTTAAAAAATAAACATCCTATAGATGCTAATAGAATAATCAAACTATCAATGAACTTAAGAAGTCAATTAACCTACTGGCTAGTTATTACCTAAAAAAACTTAGCACTAACAATACTGATCTAAAATTCTTTTAAGATTACTTATGGCAAGGGTTCTTGACTTTGGCTATATATTAGAATTACCTAGAGAGACAGTAAAACTATCAGTGCCTGAATTCCACTCCCCATATCCTATTTTACTTGCCCTGGGAAAAATGTTAAAAGTTGAAAGCCCTATCTTGGACTCTGTGATAAATCTGTTGATGATGCATTATTTTACAGATAACTGCTAAGTAAAAATCTAGAAATATGATCTCAGTAGCAAGAATAAAGGAATAACAGAAATGATCATTTAAATTTAGCACCATATAAAACAGAATAAATTAATACAGTATCACAATGCAAGTGAGAGACAAAATTGAGTCCTTTTAATAACATTTTCTAATCTCAATACTATATAATGTTTCCTTAAACTACTTTCCAATACCTTCAATTCTTCAGTGTGTCTAAAGAGAAAAATTCCTGTTAAGAAAATTAAAACTACATGACTTTAGTCTGAGAACTGAAAGAATGAACAAGTTCAGAATATTTCCCTTATGAAGACAGCACATACATGTGCATAATCAGCCTACAATACTCCCTTTATAACAGGGTCCAATGAAGTTCATGTCTCTGGGCAATGAGATAAAAAGCTATTAACTATAAATATTTGTCATTTTAGCATATTTTGACAGAATTTAGTTTTTCCTCCAAAAATAGCTGACAGTATATGAGATTTACTAGCAACATGACCTAGCATGGAGGGATGAATAAAGAACATCATAACTTTCAACACACTTCAGAATATCTTTGTTACAAACCAGATGGTAAAACTTAAAAAAAAAAAAAATTAAGGAGAAGTAGCCCAATTAGAATAAAGTTAAAAGAACCACTATTAAAGCTAGTTACACAGGGTGAGGAAATCAGCTTAACTTCCACGTAATTTCATTTTTCTCACATTCTTAAAATCTTTTGAGGTGGTACTCTTCAAGACACATAAGAGATAATAACGCAATAAAGAACTAAGTATTTGTTTTCAGTTAAATATTAGAGAACACATTAATTCTATTAAATGTATTAAATAGAATCCAAAATTTAGCGACATATTATAAAAGTAATACCCAGGTGCCAATATCCTGGTAAAGATTTTGAGATGCTGAAGGAAGCACATTTTGAATTCAGAATGGTTAGAAAGATATACATGTCTATGTCATTAAAGACAATGTGATTTTTAATTACAGATCTATAGTTTTAAAAGACAACTTCATATTCATCTCTCATGGAAATATGATACAAAATTTTAAAATATCCAGCCTCAGAAGGAACACTCCCTCAAATAGTTGTTGAATTAGCTCCTACTTATTTACTGACATAAGAACTACGACTTTAACTTACAACTCCTCAAACCTATCAATGGTTAAACCCATAAAGAGTGAACTGGTGAGCAGATGCTGAGGTAACAGAAAAGGAAGGATCAATAAAGATAATTAGAAAGATAACCACTATGCTTAGGTCAGTCACTTTACGACTGCCAAACTGTGCACATGCATACATTTAAATGCTTATATCCATGTACACACACATACACAGAGTAGTTACGTCTTGTTTCACGAGTCTCAGTCTAAAGACATGACATAAATAGAAACAAAAAGCTTTGTTGCCCAGACTAGTTATGAACTAAGGATTCACTGAATGATGGATGGATGGATGAATAGATAAGGGAAACAGATATAAGAACACATTGCTGGGGGAAGGGAGCATGGCACTTAAGAACTTTAAACCAGTATCTGTGATTCACAATGCTAAGGTGATGTAAGGACATAAGAGATCCATCATAAGGTAAATAAATGCGAGCTAAACAATAAAAATTTCACGGAAACATAAAGTAATCATAATATATATTATAAAAGCCAAAAAAGATCTGTATAGTAGGGTAAGTTATATTAGTTTTGTACTATTCAGTTTAAAATACCTCTTCTTAAAAAGTTGTTTTATGTGGTTAAATGTAGGGATTAATGCATCTTACCTTCCACAGAAGGTGCCTGGTCCTGAGCTGAATACAGCATATCCTTAAAAGCCTATTAGAAAGTAAGAAAAGAAATACATGAAATCATGAGTAATCTTCACAGTGAAAGCATTTTCAGCTGAACAATTACTTCTTTTCCAATATCCAGACGACTACACAGGGTTCCCCAAATCGAGAATTCAGTGAAATAATTTGATTAACTTTAATAAGCTAAAACCCAAATACTATTCTTTCATATCCAGTACTGTCCCATCTTTAAGATGAGGGCTAATATATACATACTTTAAAAATTAAGGGGGATTTGGAGAAGAATGAAAAATCATAAACACTCTAGACCAAAAAAAAAAGAAAAATCATCACTGGTCAGTCACAAATTGGCCTCCAGCATTTCTCAACCTCAGTAAAATTGACACTTAGGGCTAGATAATTCTTTACTTGTTTTTTGTATCTAGGTTTTGTTTTTTCTTTTGTATCTATAGCGATTCACTAGATACCAGCAACAACTGACCAAAAATGTCTCCAGATGCTACCAAAAGCCCCAGAGGACAAAAATCACCCCTCCCTAGAATCACTGGCCTACAGCATTCAAGCATATAAAAACCAAAAAAAGAAGAAATAAACCTCCAAGGTGGTCTACTCCAGTTAAATCACATTCTTCTCAAATGGATTTACCATTATTTTAAGTTAGTGACCAATCTTGTTAGTTCCATGACTAACCCCTAACAAAGTCTGACAATACACAAAAGCCCTAAGTGAATATAACAAAGATCTAGAACTTCCTTTAAGAAAAATGTATATACAATCACTTTTATTTTTAAATAATTTCAGATGTCCCAGGAACTACTAATTTCCAGTCTAAAAAAGAAATTAGCTCAGAAGATTTTACCAAACATCAGAAAGTATTTCAGCTCACAGACTGGAATTATATATTAAAAGTCCTATACAACTTTACAGTGGTAGTTATGCTATAGTTCTTCCATGGAATATTTTAAGAGTGTAAATGAGTACATTGCTTAGAGTAGAATAAATATCCAGAAGTAGAAAAATACAAGAAGAAAGAAACAAAAAAAATCCAGCCAGAGAAACTTAAGAAAATAAAACTACCACTAGTTTTGTTCAGTTGCTCAGTCGTGTCCAACTCTGCGACCCCATGGACTGCAGCACACCAGGCTTCCCTGTCCATCACCAACTCCCGGAGCTTGCTTAAACTCATGTACTACCATCGAACCAGGTAATATCAGAGACTCAAATACCTGACTGAAGTTTTTCTACTTCTTAAGTATGACAGGCATATGTACCTAAATCAGATGATGTTATCAGTAAGTAAATAAACCACCAATGACTAGCAGAAAAGCTTGTATGCAGTAGGAACTTAATACACAGCTCTTGAATTCAAAAGGGTTTATTTTCAGCACTCTGAAAAAACACAGTAAGTAAAATCTCTGATATGTAATGCAAATGAATTAAATGTGCAAAAGGAAAGTTTACCAAATTAAGGTTTAAAAAGATTAAATTTTATAAAGAGAAAGATTATGATAGTCTTCATTTTGATTATAAACTAAATCATAATTTCATTTAAATCAAGACAACTCTCAGTAAAATCAAGGACAATTCTTTTTGCTTCTTACTACTTCAGTTTTCTTCTGAATAAGAGACCCTCTATGTTTTTGACAGTAATAGACTTTAGAGGACTCTATAAATAGGATACCATCCCCTGACTGTGACTAGAGAATAGACCCCAATTGGAAACCACCAGGGGAAAATCCTACAGAGTATTGTCTATATTAGCACTTATGACTGTCTATTACATGACTCAGCTGAGTTAGGAGAAGTGCATCCAAATACACAAAACAACAAAATTGAGTTTCCTCATTCATGCTGTTTTAGTTTAAGGAAATCCAATACATTATATAAAATTCTGTATCTGTATAATAAGTAAAATCAGTATGTATTCATTTGCATTACAAAAGATTTCTCTGATCACTGAGAAGGGCACAGGTATGACTCCTGGTCGGGGAACTAAAATCCCACAAGCTATGTGGTGCAGCCAAAAAAAAAAAAGATTCAAAGGAATCCTTACATAAGCATCTCTACTGTAATCTCTGAGTATGAAGTTATTTTTGTTATGTTGTTCAGCCATTCAGTCGTGTCTGACTCTTTGCGACCCCAAGGACTGCAGCACACCAGGCTTTCCCTGTCCTTCACCATCTCCCAGAGCTTGCTCAATTCATGTCCATTGAGTTAGTGATGTCATCCAACCATCTCATCCTCTACCGTCCCCTTCTCCCCCTGCCTTCAATCTTTCCCAGCATCAGGGTCTTTTCAAATGAGTCGATTCTTGGCGTCAGATGGCTAAAGTATTGGAGCTTCAGTTTCAGCATCAGTCTTTCTAATGAATATTCAGGATTGATTTCCTTTAGGATTGACTGGTTTGATCTCCTTGCAGTCCAAGGGACTCTCAAGAGACTTCTCCAACACCACAGCTTAAAAGCATCAATTCTGCAGTGTTCAGCCTTCTTTATGTTATAATGTTATTGAAATGTTTGTTATAATGTTTAATGTTATTATTTTTGTTATAATGTTGAAATATATATAAACTAGGACAAAACTCTTAGTGTTATAACAATGCATATGACAGTAAAATCTTACAAATTAAATCCAAACACAATCACAAAACCAGTATTATTTAATCAATAACATTAACATGACAGGAAACAAGATGTTTGCTGAGTTAAAATCTGAATTGGTAACATGAATACAATGCCATTTTGCCTATTCTGAGTTTGGAATGCCAAGATGACTATGTCAGATGGGATCTACTATGAGGCAGTATAGTCAGCTATCTACTAGGAGGCAGTGGCTAGAGGCTATGGAGTCAGGTAATGTGTATGAAAACCAACTCTACCACTTATTAGCTATGTAACCATAAAAAATTAACTTCTCTATACTTCAGTACCCTCATCTGTAAAACAGAACTAGTAACTACACATACCTCCCAGATCTACTGTACAAAATAAAAACTTAAAACACAAATCCTTACATTAATTATGATTCATTATTATTACTGAATAATATCATATATATTATTATATATGGAGTACTTTGATCAGTGCCTAGAACACAGAAGATGCTCAAAGAATGTTGGCTAAGAGAATGTGAACTACCACAAAATTTGTGTCATACAGTGGGCTAGCGCATCATTTGGCCATCTATCTGCTAGACATGACTGCATCATTTATGTATTAGAAATGCCTCAGTTCTTAATTCTCAGTTCTTACTACTTCACAAAGTAGTACAACACTACTTGGAGCCAACATGGCCAAACAAGCATAAACAGAGACACTGCAATCTCCTGGCATCTAGGTTATAAGATGGTCAACTAGATGATTTAGAATATGTTCCTATTATATTTTCTGATGATCGCTGACATGAGCACACAGAGTTTTTAATTCTTATAAGAAACTTACAGATTCCTAAGAAAACATATGCAGTCTCAACCTACATACACTGTATTTTTTCCTGCACATATTTTATTTTTATTTTGCTTTACTGGAGTATAATTGTTTTACAATGTTGTGTTAGTTTCTGCTGTACAATGAAGTGAATCAGCCATATGTACACATATAGCCCCTCCCTCAAGGCCTCCCTCCCACCCCACCATCCCATCCCAGCCATTAACATCATCACAGAACACCAAGCTGAGCTTCCTGTGCCATACAGCAGGTTCCCACTAGCCACCCATTTTACACATGGTAGTATATATGAGAACAGACACGTAGACACGGGTGGGGGGCGTGGGGAGGAGAAGGGGAGGGCGGGACAAATTGGGAGATTAGGATTGACATGTGTACACTTTAAACAACAAGGACTCCTCATTTTATTACTTAAACTTTCTACAACATATCTTTTGTACAAAATAGGGTATAGTTCAATAATACTGCCAATACAAGTTTCTTACGTTGTTAATTTTTAATAACCCACAGTAGATCATCACTGGGCTTCCCTGGTGGCTTAGTGGTAAAGAATCCACTTGCCAATGCAGGAGACATGGGTTCGATCCCTGAGTTGGGAATATCCCCTGGAGAAGGAAATCGCAACCCACTCCAGTATTCTTATCTGGGAAATCCCATGGAAAGAGGATCTTGGTGGGCTACAGTCCATGGGGTCACAAAAGAGTTGGACATGACTTAGCAACTAAACAACAACAAAGATCATCTCTGATCTTCTTTCCAAACATATGGGTTTCACAGACCGTTTCATAGAACAAGGATCAGAAGCTAGAAAGATTCCTTGTTGTTGCTGTTAAGTCTCCAATCGTGTCCGACTCTTTGCAACACCACGGACTGCAGCACGCCAGGTTTCCCTGTCCCTCACCATCTCCTGGAGTTTGCCCAAGTTCAGGTCCACTGAATCGGTGATGCCATCCAACCATCCCATCCTCTGTCGTCCCCTTCTCCTCCTGCCTTCAATCTTGCCGAGCATAGGGTCTTTTCTAATGAGTTGGTTCTTCGCATCAGGTGGCCAAAGTACTGGAGCATCAGCTTCAGCATCAGTCCTTTCAATGAGTATTCAGGGTAGAAAGAGTCCTACTGTGTCAACTCGCTATTAGCCTCACATATGACATACCATAAATATTATCATCTTCATTAACAAAATATCTAATTTATATTTTTCTCATATGCTTCAAAGCATCCAAAGCAAGCACACTGCAATCCAATTACTGGATTAATAAACAATAAAATAAACACAGGCATTTGAAGAGAAAGGGCAAGGAATATTTGTTATAAAACTTTAAAGGAAGCATTATCCCTGTTAACAGAGCTTAATAATTCAATAAAATTTACATCAGACTTTTTCAAGTGGCACTGACTATAATTTTGATATATACTTAAAAATATGTACACTATGCCTGATTTACACACCCCAGAAACACTCTCCAATTATCTCTTATCTTCTTTTTGTATTCCCTTTCTTTTTATCACTTATTTATGGCCGCAGGAGCTCTTTATTGCAGCATGTGGGCTTAGTTGCCCCATGGCATATGGGATTTTAGTTCCCCAACCAGGGATTGAACCCACGTCCCCTGCATTGGAAGGTGGATTCTTAACCACTCAACTACCAGGAAATCCCTTATATTCCCCTTTTAATTTTTTCACCAGAAATACTGAGTAGTCTGTGAATAATGTGCAAGTCAGTTACATCTGACCTGGTTTCTTTGTCTCACTATCCAGAAATCAGTCATATTTTCCTGATACTCAAGTGCCAAGAACAGTTCTATAAATCAAATTATAAACCTCAAAAGAGGGCACTGGGCATTCTCAAGAGTCCTGTACGAAGAATGACCATCTAATTTACCTTTATTTCTATCCCCAAATAGAAATAAACTAACCTAGCTCTGCTTTTGATGATAGAAATAATTTGTAAAGTAAAAAAAAAAAAAGACAAATTTTTATAATCTAATGTAATAAAATTTAAAATTAATGTATTCTCATATATGCTTAACAATCCTATAGTATATTAGTATATTAGAAGCATTATGCATGACTCAATTTTCATGGAATTTAAATGTATCCCATCAGCAAACTGGAGAAAAAAATGGCAACCACTCCAGTATTCTTGCCTAGGAAATCCCATCTATGGGGTTGCAAAGAGTTAGACAAGACTTAACAACTGAGCACTATCAGTAAAAGGCAATTCAATATACAAAAGTTGTCACAACATTAAATTATTAATGAATTTGTTAAATGTATAAAATATATGTAATTTATAATAGGAAGAACCAACTTGGAGTATGTCCTGTTATATCTGTATTTATACATTTCCTCCATAACACACTGCAATATCCACTGACATGGTTTTTACTATTTCTTTATGGGTATCTCCCTAATCTAAATCCTCAGCCACATGTCTGCTAACACATATACAAAATGTCTAAAATTCATTTTCTTCCCAAAGCCTACACTTTTCATGTCTTTATTTCTGTTAATGTCACTGCCAGAAACCACATCACACAGATCAACAACCTTAGTCACTGTCTCACTCCTTCAATAAATACTTGTGAATCTGCTACGTGTCAGGCCTGTTTTAGGCACCTGGGATACACCATGAGGAAGGAAAACTCCTTGTCCTAGGGGGTTAACTTTCTCCTCCTTTGCACTCCTAAGTTTAGTGATCCGATTCAGTCAATGCCACCACCCCAACCTCTTTTCTTTCATTCTCTCCCATCCTCTCACCTAAACTATTCAATGGACTCTTACTGATCATTCTTTAATCCATGTTTCTTTGAGAAAAAGACATGTTACCCATTATTTGGAGTGAAATGTTATTCTCCAAAATTTACCTCTAATTTTGGCCTCTCAATTTTCTGATACTCTCCTTTTTATTTCCAACACTTTTCTAAATCATTAGATTTTTATGTCAGATGCAGTAATTAGCCTCTGAAATAGCCTCCAATGATTCCTAACTCCTGGTAGTAACACTCTTGTGCAATCCCCTTCCATACTAAATAGGACTGACCTGTATAGCCGACAGGGCTTCCCCATTGGCTCAGCGGTAAAGAATCTGCCTGCAATGCAGGAGCCATGGGAGCTGCAGATTTGATCCCTGGGTCAGAAAGATCCCCTGGAAAAGGGAATGGCTACCGACTCCAGTATTCTTGCCTGGAGAATCCCCATGGACAGAGGAGCCTGGCGGGCTACAGTCCGTGGGGTTGCAAAGAGTTGGACAGGACTGACACGACTGAGCATGCATGCACGCACATACAGCCAACAGAATACTGCATAAATGACAGAATACTACTTCCAAGGTTAAGTCATAAAAGGCACTGCGGTATTCATCTTGCTCTTTCTTCGATTCCCCACTCTAGAAAAAGCCAGTCATGAAAAAACTGAAGCACCCCTATGGAGAGATACAAGTGGTAAGGAACTGAGGCCTCCTAAAAAAAAGTCAGCACAAATTTGTGAACCATTTGAGTGAGCTATTCTAGAATTGGATCCAGTCCCCGGCAAGCCTTGAGATGACTGCAGCCCCGACTGACATCTTGACCACAACCTCACAAAATACCCTGAGCCAGAATCACCCAGTTAAGCTGCCTCCAAACGCTTTACACACAGAAAGATAATAAATGTTTCTCATTGTTTCAGTAGTTTTAGGTAGTTTGTTACAGAGCAACAGATAATTAATACACAACGCTAATTCTGAAAAATATTTTTATATCACAGAATGTAACGTTATTAGATCATAACCAACATCTTTGGCTTGTCTTGATCAAAGTACCTAAAATGTTTATTTCCATAAAGATACAAAAACTATGGAAAGGAAGACTATGACAATTTCAAGAAGTGATTTATTTAGCAATAACAAGCAAAACTGCATTCCCGTAAGTCACAGCCACCAATACTGTAATTTAACTTACACTGAATGCCCTTGAGAAATCATACAGCTGCATTTCTGGGCTGGGACAGAATAAATCTGACAGATTAAATCAGCATCTTCCTTACCTAAGGATCCTGCTCTGACAATAACATGCAGCTGATAACAAATGTTCTTTTATAACTAATTAAATCTATATGGCTCATTCTTACATTTACTGTGGTAACAGTTGTAAATTCTCTAAGGGCAGAGAGTAATCTCACTTCAGTTCTTATGGGCCACAGCATCTAGCACAGTAAAAGTCAAAATATGTTTGTAAACTGCACAGACTTTGTAACATAAAGCCTAAATATCCAAGACCAGTACATCAGTTAATTTTTTAAAGTGTTAACTATGTTATTTTTATTAATTATTTTATAGCATTTCTAGTTTCATGAAATACCAAAATGTAAAGTCATTTCTTTTGTCCCAATTTTCATTATTTTTGTTAATTTCCACAAAATTCAAACCTCTTTCATTTACTAGCCACAAGAAAAGTTCTTAGTGTCTTTGACTTCAGCCCTCTTTAATATATAAGGTTTAGACAGGCTGATAAACCATATTGAATTTTGTCCAAATATAATAGTATGGCAACATAAAATTCCCACTGTTCTTAGTAACAGTTCGTTAGTTTATCTGAAAGAAAACAAAAAAGGAACCCAAAGGTTCTGCAATACACCTATACACTTTATAAAAATGGTTTCTAATCCATGAGTCTCAGACCAGTTCACAACTCCAATTTCAATACTACCAGCTATCATCATTTAGTTTCCAAGAAATTTCATGACATTGAAAGAGGGTCTTGGTATACTAAAAGACTGAGTACCAACACCCTAAAATAAATATCTGCTGAATAAATGAATAAAAAGTTACTCCTATGGCTTATTTTTAATGATGATAGAAATTAACAGCTATACTTTATTGAAAAATATCTTCTATAGATCAGGCCCTTGCTGGCACTTTCATATACTGTTGCTGTTTAGTCACTAAGTCGTGTCTGACTCTGCCATCCCATGGACTGTAGGGGCTCTTCTGTCTATGGGATCACCCTGCCAAGGATACCTCAGTGGGCTGCCATTTTCTTCTCCAGGGGATCCTCCCGACCCAAGGATCGAACCCATGTCTCCTGCTTGGCAGGCAGATTCTTTACCACTATGCCACCTGGGAAGCCCTTTCATGTATTATTACATTTAATTCTCATAATAATCTTGAAAGGTAAATATTATCCTCATTTTTCACCAAGAAAACTGAGGTTCAGAGAAATAACTGTTTAAAAGTTCACAGCCAATAAATGAGGGAAATGCAATTAAAGCAAAAAAAATTTAGATAAAATTAAAGCTATCTTCTCTATTGCCTTCAAGATGAATGGATCCCACACATCCTTCAAAGAATATTTTATTTTATCCTACTCATTCCTAAAGGTTCCATCCCATTTTCATCACTTTTTTTTTCCATTTTCATCACTCTTAACAAATTTCTCAAACGAAAAGTACAGATATGAAAAAAAAAATTAAATTAAATTTAAAAAAAAGTACAGATATGTTGTCTAAATGACTTTTAACCTCTTCAAACTTGGAATAAAGTTAGCAGAAGAAAACTGTGTTCAGAATTTTGTCATATCCAAAGGCCTACCTTAATCCTCATTCTCATTAACCTGTCTACAAAGCATGTCACTGCTGATAGTCCATTTACCCTTCAGACCCTTAACTCCTATGACAACTTATTTTCCAAGATTTCCTCTGTCTCTATTTTTCTGTGTTACATACAGTGACTTAATTCTTTAACTACTATCTCAATTAAAATGTCTTATCTTTTGACATAATCTTTCAAATTCCAGCTAGTAGTTATCTCTACATATAGATATTTCACAAAAGAAATCAGCATGAATTTACCACCCCCTAAAGTAGCTCGTCTCTACCACTTTCCTTACGTTTAAACCATTACATTAAATTCTTCCCTCCTTCAACCTCTATATCTGGCTAGCCATCCAACTTGTTATTAAACCACCTACATAAATCACTGTGCTAAGCAAAAGAAAAGTGATACGCTTAAAAATGTCTAATAGGAACTTCCCTAGCAGTCCAGTGGTTAAGACTCTGTATTCCCAATGCAGGTGGTATGGGTTTGATCCCTGAATGGGGAACTAAGGTACTGCATGCCACATGGCACGGCCAAAACAAAAGTTTAATAGTATTACTTTATCTTTACCAATAATACTTTTATTTAATTTCAAATACTAAAGAGAAAAAAAAAAAGATCTAACTACTAAAATATTATGTATGTTTGCAATTAAGCAACTTGGAAGGGGGATGATACTTTAGTATGATATTCTGTGCTTAACAGGGCAAGTTCACAAAATACACAATTATTATTGTTGACTATTGATATCATGTTGTTTAAATTTTTTAAACATAAAGTTGGTTAAAAATCGTCTCATAAATTTTCCTAACATAAAACCTATCATATTAAATAACACTGTCTCTAAAATGGAAGAAAGGTCAAGAAGGAATGCCAAAATTCTGCACTTGATAGTAATTTCCTTCCCTAAAACATTTTCTTCTCTAATACATTATGCTTACAAATCAATTCAGAAATTTTAATAAGGCTTACAACAAAAGTGCAAAAGAAAAAGGAAAAAGGGACCAATTTTCTTCCCAGTTTTTCAGTTCTACCAAAAACCAAAGAATCTTTCAAAATGTATAATCTTTTTTTCTTTCATCAGCAACCATCAGCAAGTAGTAACAAACTTTACGTTCTATGAAATACTCAGTTCAGTTGCTCAGTCATGTCCGACTCTTTGCGAACCCATGAACCACAGCAAGCCAGGCCTCCCTGTCCATCACCAACTCCCAGAGTCTACCCAGACTCATATCCATTGAGTCGGTGATGCCATCTAACCATCTCATCCTCTGTTGTCCCCTTCTCCTCCTGCCTTCAATCTTTCCCAGCATCAGGGTCTTTTCAAATGAGTCAGTTCTTTGCATCAGGTGGTCAAAGTATTGCAGTTTCAGCTTCAGCAACAGTCCTTCCAATGAACGTTCAGGACTGATTTCCTTTAGGATGGACTGGCTGGACGTCCTTGCAGTCCAAGGGACTCTCAAGAGCGTTCTCCAACACCACAGTTCAAAAGCATCAATTCTTTGGTGCTCAGCTTTCTTTACAGTCCAACTCTCCTACTGGAAAAACCATAGCCTTGACTAGACGGACCTTTGTTGACAAAGCAATGTCTCTGCTTTTTAATACGCTGCCTAGGTTGGTCATAACTTTCCTTCCAAGGAGTAAGTGTCTTTTAATTTCATGGCTGCAATCACCATCTGCAGTGATTTTGGAGCCCCCAAAAATAAAGTCAGCCACTGTTTCCACTGTTTCCCCATCTATTTGCCATGAAGCGATGGGACAAGATGCCATGATCTTAGTTTTCTGAATGTTGAGCTTTAAGCCAACTTTTTCACTCTCCTCTTTCACTTTCATCAAGAGGCTCTTTAGTTCGTTTTCACTTTCTGCCAAAAGGGTGGTGTCATCTGCATATCTGAGGTTATTGATATTTCTCCCAGCAATCTTGATTCCAGCTTGTGCTTCATCCAGCCCAGCATTTCTCATGATGTACTCTGCATATAAATAAGCAGGGTGACAATATACAGCCTTGACATACTCCTTTCCAAATTTGGAACCAGTCTGTTGTTCCATGTCCAGTTCTAACTGTTGCTTCCTGACCTGCATACAGGTTTCTCAGGAAGCAGGTCAGGTGGTCTGGTAATCCCATAACCTTTTTTAAAAAGGTAAAATTCTTTCAATTTCCATTTGTTCAACTGAATAAACAGTCTAAGTTGTCTTTTCTTAGTTACAGTTTCACTGATCCCTTCCCCCAACTGTGTCAACAGTAAATGAATCAAGATGCTGCTCAACTGTTAGACTCAAACCACTAAGGATAGATATGTAATAATGGCTAATACTTACTATGTGTAGTAACTATTAAACCTCCTGTTTTCCAATTATTGATTCATTTCATTTCACATGATCCTCCAAAAGCAAAAAGTATTATCATTTCCAGTTTAAGGATAAGAGAATTGTGGCACAGAAAGGCTACATGACTTGCCCAACAAGGTTATTACAGTTACAATTAAATTACAATTACAATAACAGGGTTGTTACAATTTCAATTTCGGTGGTCTCTATATCAATTCACTTTCTAATTTCTGAATCTACCAAGAACTGAATTTTTGAAAGTCCATGATACTAAGCAAACAAATCCTAGAAAAAAAAAATTTGCAATCTTCTTTAGCAAATAACTAATGGCAGTATAATTTGAAATACTAATATTTCAAATAAGCTTATTCTACTCAAAGATTTAATCAAAAGATGTTTGAACTACATGATTAGAGGTGGTGACTCACCTGCTTATCAACACTTTTGTTACCTGCTATTATACAAATATTTGAAAAACAGGAGAAAGACTATCGTCTCAATTTTGTCATCAATGATCACATTTCACTGAATAAACAAAACTAAAAGAATAAGACCCACTTCTCCTAATTGATACCAAAGTAACTCATTTCCAGAGCTGTAGTCACGCTCTACAGGGGATAAACATGAGCTTTTCCTATTTTCTCCACTGACTGCCTTCAATGATGCTCTCGTAAATCTCTCTTTCCAATCCCTTAATGATATCTCAAGCAGATCCCATAGTCTTTCAGTTACATTCTGTTTTGTTGTTGTTTTTAAGTTTCTAAACATGCCAGATACTACCAGATGTTGGATGCTAACATGTATCTATGACTCTGCCTGACACACAGCAGGCTTTCAGTAAATATTATTACTATCATTATTTCATCAAATCTAAGATCCCATTAGTAGTAATATACACTGGTACTTTATGTGCGTCTAAGAATGAAAAAAAGTCTGCCAATTTAATCTATGACAATTAATTATGAGATATATCTTGATTTTAGATGTCAAAGTGTGGGAAAACTGATTGAAAGAGGTAGTAAATTCAAGCTCTCACTATTTTTGGCTATATTATTTGGTTTTCCTATCTTTGGTCTTGGTCTCCCCACTGCATCTCCAGGATCTAAACTACATTCTCACTTTGCATTGATCCCTCTCCCCAAGTCTCTTTAAAATCCTTACTGGTTCACAACCAGGAAACATTTCAAGTCCTCAGCATGGTATTCAAGGCTCCGTACAAATCACACTATCAGCCCTCCAACATACCTACTAAACCAGATTTCACTAATATGCTTGCATACTTCCACCTATCTATGCCTTTATTCAAAATTACTCTATCTGCCTAGAATGCCCTCAGTGTCCTGTCCCCTCTTCACCGTGTCAACAAACCCTACTGAATCTCTAGTACTTCTGTGAAAGCTTTCAAGATAAATACCTTTGATTCTCCAGAGCAAATCAATCGGCCATTCCTCTGTAACATAATCACAATACACTACGATTAGAAGACCAACCAAGTTACAAGCTCCTTTAGGACAGGCGTATACCTATTTTTACATCACCAGCCCCTTGAGAGATCCTGACCATGTATCATCATGTTAAGAATCCAGGCTGTAAAATAAGACAAACCTGTGTTTGAACTCTGGTTTTACCATTCACCAGCTATGTGACCTTGGGCAATCAACTCAATCTAAGATTCAGTGACTTCTTAGAACAGGATAACAAAATCTACCTTAGAGGGTACGGATTAAATGTAAAACACCTGACACAACAGAAACACTCAACGAACATTAGCTGTTGTTATTATCATCGTTGTCACTTTATTATTTTTTCAAAAAAGGAAGGGGACATCATGAATAGTTAATGAATAGATTAATATTATATATTCTAATCTTCTCTAGTCAGATATGCCCTGACTTCAGCTTGGCAGTATGTTATAAGAGATAGGGGGTAGAGAGGGAGGTGCTCTTCATGTAGAGGTAACATGTAACCTGTGTTAACATTCAGGTATGCTACAGAGAAATGTCCAAATGATTTTTCAACTTTCCTGAGTCCTCCTTTCATCTCTACCTAACTCCTCAAGCCTTAACCAAAATTCCTCAGTCCTATCTCCTCACCTAAAATAGGTTTTCTACCTAAATGGGGCAATGGTTGTAACTGAGTAAACAATATTTTTAAATTTGAGCTTCTTATTTATCTAGTCTTTTAACTGACACACAAGAACAATTTGAGGTTGTTACTGTGAACTAAAGGATTAGATTCAGATAAATGTATTAATGCTGAGTAAGTAATAATTAACAAGAACATTTAAATTCATATGGTCTCTTATAAAGAAAATGAATTTTTAAAATTAAAAGTAAAGAAATGTTTATATAGCAGTGATAAGCCTCAGTAAGGTATACCAGTGAGCAAGAGGTCAGTATTTTAATTCCAGGCTCTGCTATCAGCTAGTTGTGAGGCTGACCATACATATATCTTGGCCTTTCTGCCCTCAATCTATTCATCTGTGAAACAGAGGACTTGAGAAGGTCTTTTTCAACTCTAAAACCAATTCTAGTATTAAAAAATTAAATTTTCATTAGAAAACGGAAACAAACTAAAATTAGATAGCCACTAAAAATTCAAAGGATTCACTTAAGCTATTCAGACATACTTAGGAACGCACATGTAAATGTCACCCCAACTGAAAAAAAGAATATGCAGGCACAGTCTATAACTGAAATGAATACAAGTTACAAGTAACCAAGGAGAACTAAATTATTTCACAACCATATGATTGCTCCCACCTGAATTTCTTACTGTATATAAAAAGGACAATTTATTAATATAAATATCACAGATAAAAAGAATAATATCTAAAATCAATAGAGACATTTTCCAAAAACCTGAACTGAACAAGCCCAGAGGGACAAAATTTGAGGCTCAGTTTTCCTCACAAAGATACCGCTAACCTAGCCTTAACTAATACCGCTGAACTCTGTAGTAGAAATAATTTTAATAGCAAATATAGGCATTATTTTAGCACTTTTCATATATTAACTCATATAATCCTCACAGAAGTCCTGTAACTACTATTACTGGCCCCATTTTACAAAGGGAGAAACTGAAGAACAGACAGGAATTAATAGAATGACTTGCCTGAGCTCACTCAGCTAGTCAATTGTGCAGCTGGAATATGAACCGAGGCGGTCTGGCTTCAGAGTTTGTTCTCTCCGTGCATCACCGACACACAGGTCCATGATGCAAATGGTTAAACAATAAAATGAATCCCAGCGATTGGGTTAACTCTGCCACTAACCAAGCTACCTGTCCTTGAATCACAACCTCTTTGGACTTCATTTCCCACTCAAGTAAAAAAGGGAATTGGACTAAATAATCTGAAATTCCTTACAGGTCTAACGTTCCATGATCTATGGAATGCTTTAAAAGCAAAAAGCCACAACTGTGGCATAGCAGCAGCTATGCTCACTCTTCTTTATCTTCCTCCTTTTACACTTATCACTATATCTCATTATCTTTTTCCTATGGCGCATCTTTATAAGTTCCTCTGTTTAACAGCTGTCTATGTCATAAGAATTACACTAATAATCTTGAGAAAAAAATTAATTAATAGAGGTGAACTCTAACCTCCAGACCACATTCTACTACCTCCAAACCATGCAGAACTAAGACCTAGGACTAAAAATAGTCCAGCCATTACTTCAGCAGGTGCTGGAGACTGGGCCTAAACATATGTATGCACAAATGGATGTATTTATTTATTTTTCATAAGCCAGCAGGATGTAGGAATTAAGAGCAGGGGCTCTTTCAATCTCATATCTGCTAACCACAATTAGCAGTTTCAACATAATCAGTTACTGAATGGCTCTAAGACTCAGGTTCCCGGTCTACAAATAGAGCAAACATAAAAACCTACCTACACAGCTTGCTATCAAGAAATGTTTTTAAAGTAATGCCATAGTGACTGACAAAGTAAGCACTCAAAAAATAACAGCTGTTGTTACTGCCCCTGTTAGCATCACTGCTATTTACAATTCCCATATAAAGGCAAGAGCTCCCAAGTATGACAGATTTTATTTCAAATTCTGGCTCTACTACTTACTAAGTATATGGCCATGAACAAGTTGGTTAGTCTCTCTAAGCCTGAGTTTCCTCATCAGTAAAATGAAGATAATAAATCATCTATCTTCAGTTCAGTTGCTCAGTCGTGTCCGACTCTTTGCGAACCCATGAATCGCAGCACGCCAGGCCTCCCTGTCCACCACTAACTCCCGGAGTTTACTAAAACACATCTCCACTGAGTTAGTGATGCCATCTAACCATCTCACCCGCTGTCGTCCCCTTCTCCTCCTGCCTTCAATCTTTCCCAGCATCAGGGTCTTTTCAATGAGTCAGTTCTTTGCATCAGGTGGCCAAAGTATTGGAGTTTCAGCTTCAACATCAGTCCTTCCAGTGGACACCCAGGACTGATCTCCTTTAGGATGGACTGGTTGGATCTCCTTGCAGTCCAAGGGACTCTCAAGAATCTTCTCCAACACAATTCAAAAGCATCAATTCTTTGGTGCTCAGCTTTCTTCACAGTCCAACTCTCACATCCACACATGACCACTGGAAAAACCACAGCCCTGACTAGACGGACCTTTGTTGGCAAAGTAATGTCTCTCCTTTTTAATATGCTGTCTAGGTTGGTCATAACTTTCCTTCCAAGGAGTAAGCGTCTTTTAATTTCATGGCTTCAGTCACCATCTGCAGTGATTCTGGAGCCCCCCAAAATATCTTATCTTAGCGAACAGGAATTTGCTGTATGGCTCAGGAAACTCAAACAGGGGCTCCGTATCAACCTAGAGGGGTGGGATGGGGAGGGAGATGGGAGAGAGGTTCAAAAAGGAGGGGATATATGTGTAACTATAGCTGATTCATGTTGAGGTCTGACAGAAAACAACAAAATTCTGTAAAGCAATTATCCTTCAATAAAAAAATAAGTTAAAAAGAAAAAAATCATCTATCTCACAAAACTGTTGTGAAGATTAGATGAGGTAACAAAGCTGCTGACACGTGGTTCCTAACTGGTCAATAAATACTAATTCCTTTCTCCTTAATGACAAAAAGAGCACATTTCCACTAATTCAATTCAATGCCTAGAGATTAGAAGTGGGAATCCCAGGGAAAACAACTTTCTTTTCTCTATCATTCTGTGCAGGGGGATATACTAGAGAATTCTCACTCATGGGATTCTCTTTATCCTCTTATGTGCTTCCTAAGACTTGAGAGCTTTTTCTCAGGCCATCTCCAAATGTTCTGAAAGGAGCTGTGTGTTCAAAGGCAGCAACTCTTAGAAACTCTCTCAGGGAACCCAGAAGATCAAAACTATTTTCATAATAATACTGAAATGGAGCAGGACCCTAAAGATCCTTTGCCCCCCCGCCCCCCCACCCCTGTCCTCAGCCTGCCTTTTATCTGTGGAAAAACTTTAGTTAAAGATTAAGTTTGATCAGAGAAGTGAGAAAAATGCCAGGAAAGAATCCGCCTGCAACACGGGAGACCTGGGTTCAATCGCTGGGTTGAGAATATCCCCTGGGGGCGCCGCAGAGAGCGGCTTGGGGCGGGAGGGCGGTGTTGCTTGTGTTTCTGAGGCGGCGACGAGGCCTCGGGCTTAGGGGGTCCTGAGAACGCTGCGCGGCGGGGGAGGGCCGTGCAGGGATCTCGCGGTGTCGGGCATGCGCGAGCGGCTCCGCTTCCAGGGCACAAACGCCGGCGAGGGTTGCCTGGCTTTATTTACGTTTGGAAAAGACCCGTTTTAGGTGAGGGGTGCGGGTGCGTTGAAGACAGTAGAGGGGGACTTTGGTTTTGTTTGATTTAGGGGAAGGGAGGTGTGTCAAGGAAGTGTGACCCGTTGGATGGATATTGGTGCCACTTAGTGAAAAGGGCGTACGCTGAGGTAGGAGCCGGTCTGGTCTTGTTCATTCTGGTCTCTTGGTGACTCCTGCACGTGGGAATGACAGGCAGCTGGGTGGTCATGTCTGGTCGTCCGTAGAGAAGGGATCTGGACCGAAGATGCTGCTTTGGGAATCCTTGGCATATACGTGGTAACCAAAGCTACCAGAATGAATGGAAGCTAGGGAGAAAGCATAAAGCAAACTTTTCTTGGAAACGAAGAGTTAATACTTTGGCCTTTGTGGGCTCTAGGTTCTGTGTCACTGCTACTCAGTTTTGCTGCTGGAGTGTGAACACAGCCACAGACAATAGGAAATGAATGGATGTGACTGTGTGTCAATAAAATTTAAGGGATACTAGCATTCACTTGTCATGAAACGTACTTTTGATTTTCTTTCTCCCAGCATTTGAAACAAAAACCGGGACTTCCCTGGTGGTCCAGTGGCTAAGACTCTGTGCTCCCCACATAGGCCAGGGAACTAGATCCCACATCCCATAAGTAAGTTTGCACGCAGTAACTAAAGATCTCGAGTGCCACAACTAAGACCCTGTACAGCCAAATAAATAAATATTAAAAAACAAAAACAGGAAAACTATTCTTAGTTCACGGGCCCCAGCAGCATACAGTAGTGGGCCAACTGGTGGCACCCAAAGAAATACTGTACACAAGGAGGGTCTGGGACCAGGGCTTGAGGAATGGCAACATTTAAGGCCAGGTAGAGAAAAGGAGCTGGAGGGAGCAATTTGAGCGGCCAGAGGAAAGCCAGCACAGGGTGAGGTCATTGTCTAATGCTACTGTGACATCTAGTTAAAAGGAGGACTCAGTTCAGTTCAGTAAGCTCAGTCGTATCTGAAAAAAAAAAAAAGAGAGAATATCCCCTGGACAGGGAATGACTACCCACTCCAGTATTCTGGCCTGGAGAATTCCATGGACTATATAGTCCATGGGGTCACAAAGAGTAGGATGCTACTGAGCCACTTTCACTTTCATTGAATCCATGTTAAATTTTGAGGTTTCCCAAGTGGAGCTAGTGGTAAAGAACCCGCCTGCCAATGTAGCAGGCATAAGAGACACACGTTTGATCCCTGTGTCGGGACGATCCCTTGGAGGAGGGCACGGCAACCCATTCCAGTATACTTGCCTGGAGAATCCCCATGGACATTGGAGCCTGGTAGGCTACAGTCCACAGAGTTGCAAAGAGGTGCACATGACTGAAGCAATTTAGCACGCAGCTTTATTCTAGATAAGGAAACAGCAACCCACTCCAGTATTCGTGCCTGGAGAATCCCATGGACAGAGGACCCTGGCAGGCCACATACAGTCTATGGGGTCACAAGAGTTGGACATGACTGAGCGACTAAACCATCACCACCAGTCATTATAAAGTATAGTCAAAGACCTTTAGTTTCTTCTCAAGGGCTATGGAATAATCTGAGCCATATCCTGTGAGCTGTCTTACAGATACTAAAACCCCTACCATGTAGGAAAAGTTAACTACATGATGACCAGACTGTAGCCATGACATAAGCTGCCAAAATTCTGAGAACTGGCCTCAAGGAAATGGGAACAAACCAACCATGGGACTGCAGATTATCTGTACTTAAAATAAATGAAATGACGCTGGTCAGACCACTGATAATCAATTTCAAGATGACTGTCAGAGCTGACTGTGCTGTTTCTGCATGTAGCTCCCTTCCTAAGCCTACAAAAACTCTTGTCCACTGACTATAGAAGAAGTGGGGCCGGTACTGGTCTTTGGATAAGTGTATCATCCCCCCACTCCTCCCATCCCCCACCCCCACCGCTGTAGCTGACATCCAAAATAAAGCAAACTTCTTTCCACCAACTTGCCCTCTTTATTGGTTTTTGAGCAGCGAGCAGCAGGACCCCATTATCCGTTACAATACTACAACTTCATGTGCCTTTTTCATTCATTCTTTCACAAATACACAGTGGAAGTTCCCAAAGGCCACATGAAATGTGATGTCATGCCCCTGAAGGATAGTAGGAGTGCTTGTATACTCTGTGCTTCACAAATCTCTCAGTTTCAATTTCAAATATAGAGTATTATCAATAGATATTGGGATCTTTTTAACAATTTTTGAGAGTTTCAAATAGTACCAAGACCAAAAAGTTAAAGAATTACTTCTCTAAGGTATAGAAAAAGCTCACAAAGCACATGCATTACTCTGTGAATTACAATTTTACCAATTTAGTCTAAATAAGTAATTCACACAATAATCTAAAAGCTTCTCATTTTCCTGTGTGATTATATTTCAGGCCTTCAATCTTCAAAAAAATGACTGATTCACTAATTAACTGTGAATATTCAGTGACAGAACTGGTTCTAAGGACTTACATCTCCTTATTTATGGTCTATAGTCTTTCTAAATTCTGCAGGTCATCGTCAATAAGAGATGACTGTTTTCTTAATCATCACACTGTCCCTCTCATTACACATAATAAGAAAACTGCAAGTTATGCTTACAGCAAGTTAATTAAACTTTCCCGTGATCTATAATAAATAACTTTTTAAGGCTTTTCTGATACCAGATACCATACCTGCCTAGTGATAGGAAGAAACAGGTAAGCAAATTTCCTTCTATAAACAATTAAATTTAAAGGTGTATAACATATAAAAAGTTTGAAAAGCCAGGGAGAATTCTTCCATATTATTTACACAGTGATCCAAATTTATAACCATGTTCCAAGTCCTCAATCTACAATCTTCCCTTTCTACACCATTTTAAATTTTGAAAGCACTATGTTGAAATATGTGCTTGAAATATGACTGAAATATAAACCCAAACACACACACACAAAAAACTGCTTTTTGTTTTTTTCTATTTTTAAGAGAGATAGAATTTAATGACGAATCTATCAGCCTATAGCACATATAGAGCCCTTATTAATATGTGTTGAATGAATAAATAATTTTTTTAGGCATTTGTTCATGAGCATTGCCTGTTTCACTTCTTTTAGCATTTACTAGGTAAGGGGAAGACCTGAAAACAAAAATACAACCAGGCAAGACCCCGAGTGAATTTTGACAATCTCCCAAAGGCCAATTAAATAAATACCAAGCAACCCACAAACTACCTCCAGTTAAGCTGTACAACTTGAGCAAAATCTTCCGAACTTTTTTTGTTACATTACTATTTTTAAAAAGTTTACCAAGCACCTCCAATATATGTACATTTATTTATACATTATCTCCTTCTACAACTGTATACATTATAAACACAGAATTTTTAAATGGAAGTTTTAAAAGATGAGACAATAATAAACTAATTTAAACTTTCACTTGTGAATAATACAAAAATATTTTTAATCTCTCTTAAGAAATTACCAATAACAATACTTTTAAAGAACAATCTAACAGAAAGTTTCACTGCGTTTTAAAATCCTAGTTTTTAGTCTTTCAAAGGCCTAATTCCAACTTCAAGATTCAGTTAATTTTGAAACTTGATGATAATGGCTATAAGCTGGAAAACTGACCTTACAAATGCAGAATACTCTAATACATAACATATATTTAGGGTGAAGTTCACTATGGATGACAACGGACGTTAAAATCTTATTTTGAAAAATTATTTTAATCATTTTGAAACTTTTTGGCAAGCTTCTTGTTAGGTCTATTAAAGAAGCACTGTTTTTTCTGTAATTTGGCTGACAAAAAGCTAGTACTAGAACTGTCAGCTCTGCCATTTTCTTGTTGTTCACATGTACTTGCATTATTGGTTTCTTTACAGGAGTCTTTTTAATTCACATTCATTTTATATGGGTTAGTTTAGTCAAAATTAGGTAATATCCATAAATTTATCTAACTATATGCAACCATAAACTGAACTATTTGCTGAAAGTGAAGAAACAAGTGAGAAAACTATTAGCAATTCTTGACTCTCCTTCAGACTACCTCCTAAAATGAGGTCATCTCATCAACATATTTATTCAATGTTGGTAAAATTTCATTTCTTCCTGTCTTACACATAAAAATGAACATAAGTAACACTTCTAAAACTACCTTCTCTTCCTTCATGGGAATGTTGGGTATTCTCCTTAGGGGCTATGATGCAAATATACTTGAAACCCCTAGCCAGCACAACTTAATCAGTCTCTCAAATGCTTTTCAGGTTAGGACTGAATTTGAGGCCAGGAATGGTTTTCCATGGTCACCCCAGGTCAAGTAAGATTCTATATTCTTATGATATGGGTCTTCACCCAAAAACTGATCCAAACCCAACATTCAGGGATGGGTAGACAAGTAGAATCTTTCCAGGACACTCACCCTGACATACTTTATTAAACAATGAAAATAACGGTAATAGCTTCCTATCTTATACAACACTCAGTTAAGAAACATTTGTAAATAGCAGGCATCTTATTGCTATACTTATTCACAAACGTTATTTTAAATATACTATATTGTACTTTCATTTGCAGAAGTGCCTAAAAGGAAAAGTGTGGCTTGTGCCCCATCGGGTGGCCAAACTGGAAATTTCAAACAAGTTCCAGCAAGGCAAGTTAACCCTAACTAATCAACATAATACCTTGGGGAAATTGAAGCATGCAACACAAGTGTTCTCATGGGAGAGTTCTATAAATGAAAATCACAATAATGTTATGGTGTTTCCCTACACTTGAAAAAAAGGGGTATGCAGTTTATGCAGAATCCTTTCCAAACCTTGCAACAAAAAAAATTAAAACTATTGCCATCACTTTTTATTTGAGTTCAGTAAAAGCTTCATTGGGTCAGTTTTCCATTCACAGATTAAGATATCATCAGATTTTTTTGAAAAGAGATTATTAATTTAAAAGAACACTTTTAATTGTTATACTTAAAGTTCTATCATCTTCATATATCAAGCATAATGAAATCATAAAAATGTACAGAAATTTGGAGCTATATGGGTCCTTAGAAAATAGAGGGTTGTGAGCCTAGAAATCAAGTCCAGTTCTCTCACTTTACAGATGAAGAACCTAAAGCCCAGAAGAGGAAGTGATTTCATCAGGGTCACACAGTCAGTGTGACTTGACTCAATGCTTACACCTCTGTGCTGAAAAGACTCTGTAAGATACTGGACATGTAATTTAACCTTTCTGGACCTTAATTTCTTCGTCTGAAAAAACCAAGGCGACAGGTAATCCATCAATTCCCTTTTAACTCTAAAATCCTGAAATTTAGATATCTCATTATTTTAGTACCTTACAAAACTACAGTGTACACAGACAAAACCATTCCTGGTTCCTGAGAAACCAAAGCAGCACAAGACCCTAGGGAAAAAAACACAAGTCATCAGCCAAAGGCACCAAATATATTTGCTTCTTTTGCTAATATTCTGTAAAATATTAACATGGTCATACTAGTCTGGCAGAAACTGGTCTAAATTAATTTTGATTAATCAATTACAGAGCTCTAAAGTATGCAATCACTGATTCTAAATTTTAAAAAGTGCTCTTGAAAAGATTTATTGATGTTCTGCATTACATGCCAAGATTTATACTCAAATAGATTACTGGAAACAGGGATAGCCTCTTTTCCATTTGTGTTTATTCTTTGTAAAAACTATTCACAAATGAATCAAACCAATTTTCTTTGTATTATTTCTCCATGTTGCTCTATTCTTTTATGCTTCATTATTCCGCCTATGAAGATTGAGTCTATGAACTCTACAATTCATTTTTAAATTAGAAACTGATCATTTTCAGGATATTGATGGATCATTAATACTAATTTTATAGTCCAAAAAATGGAAGCCATTAAAAGTTAAATCAAAAACCTATGAACTATAATGGACCTTAAAAAGCTCTAACCCTATATTCTTACTTTATGAAAGAGGACAGAAGCCTGGAAAGGCAAAGAGCCTGTCCCCATGGCTTTATGACAAACATATACAAGAATCAGCACTTAGGGTATGACTGTGTGTACACAGTAATACATATAATCATAGAGGTAAAACATTTTCAGCTTGTCTAATGCTCTGATGTTTCAAGTAAAATTTAATGCAGCAAAATGACATGAAAACCAAAAAAGCTGAACAGTTCATAGCAGTTCACAGCACTAGAAAGCAGCCTACACTAGAAATCATGGTAATATACCAAAATATCATCACCAGTACTTAAAAAACAAATCCAAGTGTCTGTTCTACTAACAGTGTTTCAACAGCATCATCTTCACATGTGAGAAACTACATTTTTCTGCCATATGAAAAGGTTCTTCTCTCTAGCAAATGCTGACATCTTTCACGATATTCTTTTTTCCCCCAAAGTTTCTAAGCTGCCAAATTTCCTCTAAAGATTCTTATTTATGCCTCTTTATTTTTAAAGGAACAGTACTAGCTCTTGAGAAGCAATATACAACACACAGATCCCAACCCTATAAAAAATGGCTCCAATTCAAAAAGAAAAGTGCTCCTTATTAATTTTGCCTACCAAATAACAAGCTTATGAAAGATCCAAGTCACAAAGTAAGGACTCTCTGTAGAATAAAAGTCAATAATCTACAATTAATGAATTTTTTTAAAAATAATGTTTAATTGGCCTAGGAAAAAATAACACAGTCATACATATGAAATGTGTTCCTCTCTGACCAACTTAAAGTAAACCATCTAGGACTAGTTAGTGTCCAAATGCAGTATGTGAATTGAGTACCAGAATGACTCCAGCCACAAAGCTGATATTATAAATCAAGAGGTAACTGCATCTTTAAGTCTTATGCTTCTCCTTCCAGCCCTAAAAATTGTATTCTAAATTAATACAATTTTATGAAACGGTTAAGTGCTGTAATACTTAAAATGAATCACAGCATACAACCAGTCACTATTACTCCCCAAATGAAGCATTCCATACTATATAGGATGTTGCTTCAGGATGCCCTGTTCTATGAAGAACTGGCAGTGGTGCTGAAAATTACTACTAGAAAGATGAAAGACCAATACCCTCCTTTCAATAAAAACCATCATCTGGACTCTAGCCAAGGTTTTAAAACTGACCAAATGTTATTAGCAACAATAAATCAAGAGCTCTACAGGCTGAAAAGCTTGTCCCTTATTTCATTCTTACAAAACGTAGTCACAAAACACTAGAAGAAAATTAAGTGAAAGAAAGCATTAACAACTCTAGGCCTTTCATTTCTGGCAATAATGAAATACTGTATGTTGCCAGGTGAATTTATTTTACAATCTTCAAGGTTCTGTTTAACCTACTTATGTCTCTTTCCTTGCCTTCTTCAATTCTTACAACTGTTACATGAATAAATAAACTTCTGCGATTGCCTAAACATCCTTTCAATGAACTTAAAATAGAAATGAAAAAGAGAACCAAAATATCTTAATTCATAAAATCTAGCTAGCATATTTGTGTTCATATTGATTTTATACTCTTTGTTCCTGCACACAACACAGATGTGAATTACCGGAGGTTACAGATTAAGTCTCTCTATCCAGGAGCTGAACTGCCAGCCACTGAGAATAACGTATTGCAAAGCTTAAAACCCTCCAGGTATCTTGGCTTCTGAATACATAAATGAGCTCATTATCTTTACTTTTCCTTTCATTAACGTAAGCCTCCTTATCACTATCTATTAAATACCGTCCAGGAGCTGTTATCACAGAAATTAAGGGTGAGGAGGGCCATGATTTCTGTATACACAGGAATGTTTTAAAAGTACATTGTTTACAAGATAGTACTTTTCTCCCTAGCTAACAAAAATTTTAGGAAAGAAAACCTGAAAATGTTAATAATTCCCTTCTCTTTCTTTCTTCCTCTTCCCCTTCACTCCATTCCAAAACCGAAGAGCCAAAACCAAAGATATGATTACTTTATATACTTCATGAAATCAGTGAAAACACGAGTCACCGTCTTATTATCAAAACAAAACAGTTGATTACGATACGTTCGCCTACTGTAACCACCGCACGTGTGATACATATTTAAATCAAGTTTCGACCCTGTTACAAAGCCTTTGTCAACAGTGGGCAAGTGGGGGAAAGCTGAAGGGCTCAGTGAATTGAAGGAAATCACCGGAGGGGCTAATCTAGGAAGAGGATTCCTCGGAGAGAGGTGAGCCGAAAGAAACAAGACCTAACCTTGGAGAGGGGGCGCTCGCCCAGGGCGGGGACCAGAGGTCAGGGTGAGCGGGAGGAGGTGGGAATTAGCACGGAACCGCTGTACCCCGGGCTACCCTCACACCCCGACTCCGCTACCTGCGGCTTGCCCTCCCACCACCATTCCTCAGCCCCGGCCGGCTGTGCAGTCCCTCCCGGCCCGCAGCCAGCATATCCGTTACCCCGGCGGCAACGGGGCTGCGGGGGAGGGGAAGGTCAGCGGGGCCCGGAGGGGGCCGGCCGCGGCTGGGATGCCGCAGTGGCTCCCCGTCGCACCGGGTCAAAGTCCGCCCGGGTACGGGGGAAACAGCAAGAGCGGAAGGCGGCGGTGGAGGTCGGGACTTGCGAGATGGTGGCCCCTCCAAGTCCTCCCACTCCTCGGCCGCCGCCGGTACCTCATACTGGATATATTGCTTCCTCCACTCGGGAGTGATGTGCGCGGAGAGGTGCTCGGCGAACTTCATCCTGCCGTCTCCCTTTCACTCCTTCTCGGGTCCAGCAGTTACAGGCGGCGGCGGCGGCGGCAACAGCGACTCCGACTCCTCCCCACATGGGCCCCGGCGCGGCGCGGCGCTGCGCTTCTCTCCTCCTCCGCCGCCGCCGAGGTCTCCTCAGAGCCGCCCTCCCGCCATCTTCCTCCTCCTCTCCATAGCCCCGCCCCGCCCCGCCCTCTATACGTCATCGCCATGGTAACCGCCTACGCGCCCAGACGAAAAGGGCGGAGTAAGGGGCAGGATTTGGGTATATTCCTTAAGGCTCCGCCCCTTCTGGGCCGGACGTGCTGAAGGCACCTCCCCTGACCTCTTCCGTCTGGCTCCTGTTGGCCTTACAGCTGCTCGCTACGCCTGCCTGCGAAGCAACAGTGTTGTTATTGCAATTAATATTAATACTGTAGCAGCAATAATCCACACAGTACGTTTATATTTGCAAAGATTTGTGCAAATGTTTTTCCATTTTAATATTTATTCTTCATAAGACCCTGAAGGATGGATCAACATTAATCCAAATTGAGTAACTAAAACAGACTAAATACTTAAGGCCCAAATGTATTTCAAGGAACCCTATTTTACACGCTCTAGGTGCTCAATAAATGCTTATTGAATTTAATTAAAGACGTCAGTGCCAAAAATTACATGCTGCTTCTGAATTTCAATGTAATTATCTAGTCCAGGGGATACCAGAAAGGCCAACAACAGTACATGGACCCAAACTAGAACTGGGATTACCACCTGGGCTTGTGACTAAGCTTCCTGGGAATTAGAAGTGGTGTTGAGAGGGAAGCCCATGTTGGAAAGAAAGAGAATCCTCTAGAAATAAGGTTGGAACCCCACCCTCAGGTGACCAGACATGAGTACAGTATGCAGGCTGACTGTCCTCAGGGAGCATGCAGAACAGATCACTCACACAGCTTGGCACCACTTTGAGTGTGGGAGTAACTAATCTGGAGGACTTGATTTTGGACAGTAACCAAGGTCCGTCCATGACTGGAGGAGCCCTGGGTATTATTAATAATAACTAACATTTGTTAGGTGCTCACTGTCTACGTAACAAATACTATTCTAAACACCTTACATATGCAGTACTTTGTCCTGTAATTCTCACAATTTTTAAGAGACCCAAAGACTAAGGGATACAATGGTTAGAACAGTATTCTAAGATATCAGCATCTACTATTGGCATATTTTTTTTCCTCCATGTATTTTTCCCCTTTCCCCTTCCTCTTAATTCATGCCAGTGTGGATTCTGCAGTTATTTCCTCAGGACAGGGATGATGCATGATGGAAAACAGTCATGGGCTGTGAGTCTTTCTGACTTTCATTGTACAGAAAGCCTCAACCTCTGGTGAAGGTTAGATCACTCACACAGCTTGGCACTACTTTGAGCATGGGAGTGATTGACCTGGAGGACTTGATTTTTAACTATAACCAAGGTACTTCTGGTGAAAGGGTAATCGGGGTCAAAAAAAGAAGAATAGGAGAAGGAATGAGGACTCCTCTCAGCTTAGCACTATACCCCTCTGCTCACCATAACAGTTCCCCTCTACTGGAGGTAAATGTTGCCAGGAGAAAGACAGACAAGAGAGGTCCATGCTCCCAGGAAGGAGGAACAACCACAGAGAAGAAATGGTTGCATGGTGTCCCTAGAAGGACAAAACCAGAAGCAGCTGCAAAAGAAATTGCTGAGCCTTTACCAGATATGGACTAGAATGGCTGACTCTTTGTTTAATTGAAGTATAGTTGATTAACAGTGTTTCAAGTACATATCTAAGTGATTCAGATATATATATATATATTATTCTTTTTCAGATTCTTTTACTTTAGAGGTTATATAGTTCAGTTGCTCAGTCTTGTCTGACTCTTTGAGACCCCATGGACCTCAGCATGCCAGGCCCCCCTGTCCATCACCAACTCCCGGAGTTTACCCAAACTCATGTCCATTGAGTCGGTGATGCCATCCAACCGTCTCATCCTCTGTCATCCCCTTCTCCTCCCACCTTCAATCTTTCCCAGCAACAGGGTCTTTTCAAATGAGTCAGCTCTTCGCATCAGGTGGCCAAAGTATTGGAGTTTCAGCTTCAACATCAGTCCTTCCGATGAATACTCAGGACTGATCTCCTTTAGGATGGACCGGTTGGATCTCCTTGCAGTCCAAGGGACTCTCAAGAGTCGTCTCCAACATCACAGTTCAAAAGCATCAATACTTCAGTGTTCATCTTTCTTTATAGTCCAACTCTCACATCAATATTAAATATAGTTCCCTGTGTAATACAGTAGGTCCTTGTTTATCTATTTTATGTATAGCAGTGTGTATCTTTTAACCCCAAATCCCTAATTTATCCCTTCCCCCCTTTCTCCTTTGGTAATATAAGTTTACTGTCAATGTCTGTGAGTCTCTTTCTGTTTTGTAAATAAGTTTCTTTGAATCATTTTTTTAGATTCCTCATGTAAGTGATATCATATAATATTTGTCTGTCTCTGTTTGATTTACTTCACTTGGTATGATAATCTCTAGGTCCATTCATGTTGGTGCAACTGGTATGGTATTATTTCATTCATTTTATGGTTGAGTAATATTCTTTACCTCATCTTTACCTCTTCATCTTTTGATGGACATTTAGGCTGCTTCCATGTCTTGGCCATTGTAAATAGTGCTGCTATTGAACATTGGGATGCATCTTTTCAGTTGAAGTTTTCTTTGGAGATATGCCCAGGAGTGGGATTGCTGGATCATATGGTAGCTCTATTTTTAGTTTTTTAAGGAACCTGCATACTGGTCTTCATAGTGACTGTACCAATCTACAATCCCATTGACAGTGTAGGAGGGTTCCCTTCTCTCCAAGCCCTCTCTAGCATTTATTGTTTGTAGACATTTTGTTGATGGAAGACTGTAGATTCCTGGCAGTAACTTGTATAGCTTGTGACAGTAACTCCTATAGCAGTAACTCCTATAGCCTGCTCCCAACAGCACCATACCTTGGTGCCTCAACTGTGCACAAAATTCTGGAAGCATGACCCAACCGAGGGAAGAAAGAAAATCCTCAATACTAGCTCTATAACCAACAATTTTTAATTTTTTTTCATGACGTTCAGTTGGACATGAGCCCCAACACTCAGAGCCCTGACAGTCAGTTGGACATGGAAATCTTAATTTGTCTACAGAAGTAAATTTAATGATAAGTGTCCTATTCCTAACGTTACTTCAGATAGTTCACTGACAGAACCATCAAAAACTTAGTATTTATTGAACACCTACTTTCTACAGAGCACTGTGCTAAGATACTAAGAATGATAATCTGAATAGTTTTAGTGTGAATCAGAAGTATTAATTACATTTTCTTTTGGAAATAGACAACTCTTCATTTATCAACATTTTACTAAGTACTGTGGACTGCAAGGAGATCCAACCAGTCCATCCTAAAGGAGATCAGTCCTGGGTGTTCACTGGAAGGACTGATGCTAAGTCTGAAACTCCAATACTTTGGCCACCTCATGTGAAGAATTGACTCATTGGAAAAGACCCTGATTCGGGGAGGGATTGGGGGCAGGAGGAGAAAGGGACGACAGAGGATGAGATGGCTGGATGGCATCACTGACTCGATGGATATGAGTTTGAGTAAACTCCAGGAGTTGGTGATGGACAGGGAGGCCTGGTGTGCTGCAATTCATGGGGTTGCAAAGAGTCGGACACGACTGCGCGACTGAACTGAACTGAACGGAACTGATGATATGTCAGCATGCCACTTTGAGAATGAAGAACAGTTCAAAAATAAACATGACTCTGTCTTTTCCTCGAAGGACATCAAAATCCAGTTAGAAAGAGAAATAGGGCCAATAGCTAGACTACCATGTGATATGCACTGGAATTGAGGTACCTACAAGAGACATTCAGCTAACTAGGAAGGAAAGGTTGGCATCCCAAAGAATGTGACTCAAATACAGTCTTAAACAACAATCTGACAGGGAGAAAGACACCCCCAAAGATTCCAAAGGCAAAAAGCAAAAAGAATTCAGGACTTAGAGAATGGCAGGCTTCCCTGGTGGCATAGCGGTAAAGAATCCATCTGCCAGTGCAGGAGAGGTGGGTCAAGAAGATCCCTTGGAGAAGGAAATAGCTATGTACTCCAGTATTCTTACATGGGAAATCCCATTGACAGAGGAGATTGGCGGGATCCATGAGATCACAGTAGTCCATAGGTCATGACTTATCGACTAAACAACAGCAACAGAGAATAGCACGAAGTTGTCTAACCCAAATATCCTTTAAGGCAGCTTAATGTCCCTGCCTCAAAGAAACTCTTCCCCATTCCCTTACCTCCCTTACCCATTCTGGCTCCTACATTCCCCTGGTGCAGTCCCCTCACTGTATCATCAACAGTGTCAGACTATGAACTCCTTGAAGACAAAACACACTTTTCTCTCATTTTCTCTAGTTTATCACGGTGCCTGGCATTGAAGCAGTCAATAAAATATTGATGTAACAAAGGAAAGAAAGAAGAAAGGAAAGAAGGGCAGGAGAGAGGAAGGGAGGAAGGAAAGGGCAACCATATGGAGGGAAGTTGCAGGAAATCAAGTTAAGTTGGAAAAAAATTGTCAAGGAATAGATCATGACAGCATAGGCAGTGCAGAATCTTTGGGAAAGTCTGTGCAGTGACCAACTCTGGCTTGGGAAAGCAGTATAACATGCCTTCCTGGTTTTGAACTCTGGCTCTAGGAATGAACAGATCTGAATTAAACTCCAACTCTGACATATGTAGTCTTTGTGACTTTGGGCCAAGTACATTAGTGCTTAATGCCTCAGTTTCCTCATCTCTCAAATGGGAATAATAACACTTCCTAACAGGTTGTTGTGAAGGTTGAGATTCTACATATAAAGCGGTTGGCATAACTGACCTCTGGTTGACAACTCACTAACTGTCAGTCTCTCAAAAACCTGTTAACTACATGAAGGACGAACTAACAAATCAGTGACCAATTCACTAACAAGCACCTATGTAGCATTTAAAGGGTTCCCAGGTGGTGCTAGTCGTAAAGAACCCGCCTGCCAATGCAGGAGGCATAAGAGGCATGGCTTCAACCCCTGGGTTGGGAAGATTCCCTGAAGAAGAGAATGGCAACCTCACTACAGTGTTCTTGCCTGGAAAATTCCATGGATAGAGGAGCCTGGCAGGCTACAGTCCATGCGGTTGCAGAGTCGGACATGACTGAAGCAACTTAGCACACATGCATGTACCATTTACTCTATGCCAGACACTGTTTTAACTGCTTAGCAAATACAAACTTATACAATCTTCACAAGGACCCCATGACATAGCTACTATCATTATCCTCATTTTAGAGATGAGTAAGCTGAGACAGAACAGTTAAGGACTTTGCTCAAGGTTATCCACCTAGTAAGTGGCACAGCTGGATTTGAACCTTGGCAATCCAGCTCCAGAGTCTTACTCTTGACCATCATATTACTCTGAATGTTGATGCAACAACCCAAGCCAGTCATAGTGATGGACAGAAGGAGGTGGGGCAAGTGACTGGCTAGACGCTGCTGCCATGAACTGAGAAATGAAGTGAAGAGCAGATTTGAGGCATTGTTGGATGTGTTAAATGGTTAGAATCTATGAGACACATAGTATTCCAATTGAAAACACAGATCTACTATAAAACAAAAAAAAAAAAAAAAAGAAAACACAGATCTAGAGCTCTGGAAAAAGAAGATTGGGCTTAAGACTGGGGAGCCATTCACATTTAGGTGATGATTAAGTCCTGGTAAGTCTGCCCAGGGAGAGAGCATACACCAAAATGGAAAGGGGCCCAAGGGATTATCCTGGTGTGAGCCTGATAAAGAACATGGGACAAAGAAAGAGGCTGGGGTGTGGCCAGAGTGGGTAACAAGACAATAAGGAGAGAGCAGTGTCCAGGAAGCCATAAAACAATGAAAGTTTCATAAAGGAAGCAGTGACCAACACTGTCAGATGTTACAGAGGGGTTAAGGAGGATAACTTCTAGGCTGTTGTGTTTAGCAATTGAAAACTCACTAGTGACCTCAGAGAAAGTGACTTCCGTAGCCTGAAGGGCTGCAGGAGGCCAAGCAGTGGACAGCATTCCTAAATTGTCTTTATTCTGTGTGCGTGGTGTAGGATCAGGGGTGAGAATTTACCGGCATACTCAGCAGTTTATCTAGAAATTCATAAGTGCTGAGTCTGAACACTTTATATTTATCACACATAATTCTAAGTTTGGGAACAGTTATACTTACCACAAAGTAACTCTTCTAAAACTTAGAATTATGTGTGATAAATATAAAGTCAAACTGTTGCTTGAGCAAATGAGACTGGTGATCATGCTCAAAGGTGAAGAACTGGTCTGCAGAGAGATCAAATCTCATACAACATTTTCCACTGAACCTGAATAAGCTAGGATGTCCTGGAAGTAAAGATGAGTCAACCCACAGCATAGCAACACTGGTAAAGATGGTATTGTAATACCCCAAGGCAGGTATGATGGTGGTTTGTATCAGGAGGATAGCAGTGGAGGTAATGAGAAGTGGTTGAAAATTGAATGTATTTTGAAGATAGAGTCAACAGGATTTACTGGTGGATTAGGTTGTGAGCAAAAAAAAGAAGCATCAAGGATGACTCCACGGCCTTTTGCCTGAGTAATTAGAATGAGATTGGGGGACATTGCAGAAGAAGCAGGTTTGGGGCGGAAAGTGAAACTCAAGAATTCAGTTTGGGGTGTGTTATGCCTGTCAGACATGCAGATTGAAATGTGCAATGGGAAATTTAAGGTTTGGAGGTTATCCGAGAGGCCCTGGGTCAAGATGTAAGTTTTTGAGTCAACAGAATATAAAAATATGTAAAGCGATTCGTGAAACTGCCCAGGAAATGAGTATAGATAGGAAAGAGAAGAGATCTAAAGACAGATTCCTAGAGTACTCCAATGCTTAAAGGTTGGGAGGACAAAGATTAAAAGTATAAAATAAAGCAAAATGTTAAAATATAGCAAAGGATAACAATTTTAAAAGGATATTTTTCATTGTACAGATGAGAAAACTGTGGTTTGGAAGGTATGGCAGACACTTGCGAGGTTTGGGAGCGACCTTCCTAGATGATGGGATCCCCCATCCCTTAGGTCTTGATAAGAGGCAAGACCCCAGTGCCCACTAGGTATAAAGTGAGCAGATACCCCAGCTCATACCCCAGCTCTGTGGGGTATGTGGCCCAGATTTGGCCAGTCAGATGCTCCTGCCAGGAATTTTGTCTTGTGTGGAAGTACAAAAAGATGAAATGATAGAGCATATTTTCAGAAGCTAAAGCAGATTTCAAACTGCAGCAGTGAAAATGGCAGCAAATTGTCCAGAGCTGTACTGTCAAAGGCAGGGTCCTGATTGTTTCACTGGCATGACCTCTGTTCTGTCCTTGGCTATAAGCTTTTCTTGGCTTCTGCCTTTTTCTAAGACTTGTTTACAAGACTTCACATTGATACTATGAGCAACCCAAGGCCATCCAATAAAATCTATTTCTGTTTAAGTTAAATGGAGTCAGATTTTCCTGTTTATAACCAAGCACCCTAGATGAGTCATAAGGATTAAGAACTTTGCCTATAGCTATTGGCAAGGAAGTACTCAATAATAAGATACACACGATTTTTATGGACAGGGCTTGGCTAATGGGCTCGTGGATCAAATGGTCATAGTAGCAGGCATGGAGGATGTGCAAGAGTTCAAACATATTACCTTTCCCTCACCATGGCTGATCTATCAACTGCTTAGAGGGACCAATGTTGAGTCCCTAATATAATTTGGGATAAGTCCCATATTTGGGGTGGGATAGACCACTCAAATACCTGGTTCAAGATTGACTACATTGACCTCTTTCCATCATGGGACTTGGGGAGAGAGGAAGTAATATATCCACACCACAGTAAGTAATTACTCTAGATATGGATTTGTCTTCTCTGCCAGCTTGTTTTTCCTAGCAGTATCATCTGTGAACATCTTTATTTACCATCACAGTGTCCCATTTAATATTGCTTCTATGAAAGAAGTGAGAGAAAGGAAAGATGTCTATAGATTTCACTGGTCTCTCCATGTACCCTATCACCTATAAGCACATACCCTTACAGAATTATAATCTATTAAAGACTTAGTTATGGTACCAACTAGAAGACACCACTCTGAGTAGTCGGAGTCCTGTGCTGTTGAATGAAGTAATGCTCTAACCAGTAGCCAATATAAGTTGTTGCTTCTCTCAGGCAGACATGAGTCCAGACACCAAGAAATGGAATGGTAATATCACTTCTCTTTATTACATTTAAGGACCTAATCACAAAGTTTTTATATCAGTTTTACATAATGTTTGGGTTTCTTCTGAGCTTCCCTGGTGGCTCAGATGGTAAATAATCAGCCTGCAATGCAGGAGACCCAGGTTTGTCCTTGGGTCAGTGAGATCCCCTGAAGAAGGGAATGGCAACCCACTCCAGTATTCTTGCCTGGAGAATTCCATGGACAGAAAAGCCTGGCGGGGTACAGTCCATGGGGTCACAAAGAGTCAGACATGACTGAGCAACTAACCCTTTGGCTTTCTTTTTGTTTAGAAGGCTTAAAGCCCTGAGAAAAATTGCTTCCACCCAAAGACTCAACAATGATTCCATTAAAGGGGAAGCTAGGGTAGCCATTTGACCCAAGTGGGCTCTTCATGATGTTAAAAGATCAGGGCTTCCTCTATCGCTGGAATGATTTTCAAGGAGAAACAAGAGTTTCCACTACAAGTGAAGTCAAGTGGATGGGTAAGAGTGGGCCTAAAACCAAAGGTAACCTTCAGGGTAAATCTTGTGCTGCTCTGTCCAGTGATAAAAATTAATTGTAGATGTACCAGTCCATTACTGGCAAAACTACATATGGTTCAGATTGTGCAGAATGAAAATTTAAGTGACCCCATCAGATAAAGTAGCATGACTAGCTGAGGTATTGGCTAAAGATTTTTAAAAACGAAGAACATGAAAGGGAGTGGAAGAAACATAAATACCAGCTACAGGCTTGGGGCCAGATGGAGAAATAAGGTCTGTTCTAGCTCCCCTGTTTTCTTCCTGGCTTTTTAATGCATACAGTAACCAATTTCCTTTGCTTACTCTTTTCTTTTTCTCTAGTATTTCATGTGGCTGTGTTAGAGGTGGTGAACTTTGTAAGTGGGTTAGAGGATATGAAAGTGGTATTGTGATCAAACTAGAAGAGGAAGGAACATCCCCTTGGAGCCAGGAGTTCTTCCAGGACCTTCTCGATTTCTCAGACAGTGGCCCCCTCCTCCAAGCCTTTCAATGACACTAGTTCCTTGTACTCAGTCCATCTTGACTAAAACAGCACCAGTGGTTTTCTGCTATCTGTACTTAAGCCCTAACTGAAAAGCAAGACAAGCAAGACAACACTGCAAAGAATGAAAAAAATAGATAAATAAGCAATGTTTATTTTCTTATTGAATCAAAATGATTATGGAATAGTGCTTTAGATTATTTGTTTTGGTTACTTAACAGAGCTTTTTCCTTTCTATGCAGGCTGTAAAAATTGCTTTAGGCCACAATGTAGCTCACTTTGAGATGGCTTTGTCTTTTTATGAGTCTCACAGATGTCTTGATCAAAGAGGAAGAATTGCTGTTTTCCGCCAACACTTAACATCTTTAAAGTCAGAGAAATAACCTTTCCCAAAGTGCAGCTAGTTCCTAAGGGACAGGAACCACTCCTATCCTATTCACTTGAAACAGCACTTAACGCAGTAGACTCCACATATTAATATAAATTGATTCTTTAATATATCCTTCCCCCCTCCCAGCCAGTGGTGATAAGCATGACAATTTGGGGATCCATGCAGAGACATTCTTGTTATAAAAACATGTCCTTAGAATCTAGGTTCTTTCTCCAATGCTTGGGATGACTGAAAACTTAAGCTTAGAGTAAGAGATTTGTAAGCAAGGGGTGATACAGTCAAAAAAGTGAGAAGCCTGAAACATTCCAGGATTGGGGGTCTTGTTATCATATATACCAAAAGAGCTACTGGAGTACATAAGAGCCTTTTGCTATTCTGTTCAGTCGCCAGTACCTGCAATAAAAAATTCTCCAACTTCAAGGAAATTTGATTTTAATTGTAAGTTTTTTTCTTAATTACCAAATTAATACACACTAATCATAGAGAATTTAGAAAGCACAGGAAGGTATTAAGAAGCAGGAAAAAAAGACACACACACCCCCCTCCAACTTCATCATGCTGGAGAAACTACTATTTATATTACTTTTCAACATTTATACTACCTTTTTTCTTTTGAAGTTAGCACACTTGAAGCTTAGAGAGGTGCGAGGAAGAGCAGAAACATATCTCTCTTATAATTCTTTGATGCTCCTAATATCAGGGTTCCCATCCTTGAGGCATGATCCCCCACTTCACCAAGGCACCTCCACTAGCTATGCAAAGTCTCTGACTTGGCCATTAAAATGAGATGTTTTGTTTTGACTCTGATGGAAGGAGTTACTCTGCATGACAGACTGATACTAAGAAAAACCAGTTAGGGAAGCCCAGCATGTTCTTCCCACCAGTCGACAGTACATTCCATGTTTTTCTGGTTATCTTCTGAGAGCCAGGATCTGGGTGGAAAGAAGGCAAGGATGGCCATGAGAAGCATCAGTTAGATGTGAGGAAACAGGATGTATCTCTAGAAAGCTATGTGTCAATATGGTTGGGAGTGGGCAAGGACTACAGATTTGGAGGTCTGTCGGACAGGTGTATTTTGAAGATAACACCCATGTGCTCTTGCTAGTCAAGCAAAAAGCAAAATGAGGGTGGAGACGCCAAGCAAGAGACCGCCTACTGCATTAAGGAAAACATTCACCACTTCCTACTTCTGCTCCCTGTGTGTCTTTGAAAGCTGGTTTCTGACGACAGCTTAAAAAAAAAAAAGAAAAAGAAAACACTTTCATTTGTTCACTTCCTGAAATCCTGAAATGAACCATACAGCCCCAGGCAAAGCATGCACTAAAATGAAAGTCAATTTTTTATCTCCTTGTGAATTGGAGGTTTGAGTCTTATTCAAATGATATATTCCCTGAGACACACTGGGACAGATTCTCAGTGGTAACTCCAGTGCTGAGCAGATGATTAAGTTTCTGATTGTTTGGATTAGCACCTAAATGTAATTTCATGATATATATTGATTAATGTGGCTTTATCATACTCCCCTAAAAAGAGATTTGCTAGTTCTATCTCCAAAATATCCTCTGAATCAATTCACTTCTTTCTATCTCCATAGCACTAGACTGTCTTCTCTCACCTTACCTGTAATAGTAGCTCCCTAGGTGATCTCCCCTTCCGGCCCTACTCCATTGTCCATAGTCAGTTCAGTTTAGTCACTCAGTTGTGTCCAACTCCTTGCAACCCCATGGACCACAGCACGCCAGGCCTCCCTGTCCATCACCGACTCCAGGAGTTTACTCAAACTCATGTCCATCGAGTTGGTGATGCCATCCAACCATCTCATCCTCTGTAGTCCCCTTCTCCTCCCACCCTCAATCTTTCCCAGCATCAGGGTCTTTTCCAATGAGTCAGCTGTTCGCATCAGTCCATTGTACACACAACAGAGCAATCTTTTAAAACATAATCCCATCATGCCTTTTTCTTGCCTGTTGTTGTTTAATCACTAGATCGTGGCCAACTCTTTGCGACCCTATGGACTAGAGCACTCCAGGTTCCTCTGTCTCCACTATCTCCCAAAGTTGGCTCAAACTCATGTCCATTGAGTCGATGATGCTATCTAACCATCCCATTCTCTGCCGCCCCCTTTCCTTTACTTGCTTAACACCCTTCAGTGTTTCCCATCCCATGGCATGTATGATAAAATTCAGAATCCTTATCATTGACATGCAGGATCTGTCTTGCCCTTCCTCTCCTTCAGCTGGGTTCACTTTCCTCCTAATTCACTGTGCTACAGCTTGACTAGTCTTTTTTTTCCAGTTTCTTTGAGGCACCAAGCTCTTTTCTACCTCAGAGCCTTTCTATGTGCTCTTTGGCATGAGATATTGTCTTCCCTTCTCACTCATCCTTTGAACTTTAGCTTAAAGACTGAAATGAGTTTCAATCATCAACCATCCATGCCCAATCTAATTGGGGCTATTCCGCTATACATAGCACCCCATACATTTTCTTTACAGTTCTTACTAAGATTTGTGAATATATCTATATATATATACATATGTATATATACATATATATACACATATATATACATATATATATATTTAGTTGTAAGATTGTTAAAATCCAGTCCCCCGACAGATGGTGGATTCTAAGAAGATGGAGATTATGTGAGTTTTGCTTCTGCTGTATCCCGGAGTGCCTGGCACAGTACCTGACACGTAGTAGATGCTCAGAACTTCTGGAATGAATGATTCTACATCATTTGGATTTGAAGAGTTTAAAATATTAATTACCAAAAAGCTAATTTCCTTGTGTCTGTTTTCTACTAACAGAAGACACATAGGAAAAACCTAACTAATATTTGTTGATTGACTAACTAATTTTAGACTGATGTTTTGTTAGGGAAGAAAGGTATCACATATCGAGATGGGTTAAGATCAAAGACACCAAAATATAGTAACAGTCAACCCTTTTCTTACTGTGGTGAAAGTGAAAACAGTTATAGTGAAGATTAGGTACAAACATTTATAATTACTTTAATGATAGGGTCTCCAAACAAAAAAAAAAAGAAATCAAGATGTACTATAGCTGAATATTACTGGCTTGGTTGTGTTATCTATAGGGAGAGCCTATGATTGGTTACAAGGGGCTGACGACTGAAATCAAATCCATCTCACTGGATTCAGTAGGCTTGGAAAGAAGAGTACAAACTAAATGTGGAGTGCATGGAGAAAACCCTCTCTCATAGGGCAGAAGATGTATTTCAGATCTTGAGTAGCAGACCCAGTAGACAGCCCAAACTCACAGGTATCGGTGACAAGCATCATGCTGTGCATAAATTTTTGTATAAAATTAGTTTAAACATATATCAGAGGGAGCCACAGTCTTGTCTTGAGAAGCTAAGCTGAATTCACTCAAGATTCCTGTTGATATTTCCAGGCATGTCTGGGTCAGAAGAGGTTTTATTTTACCAAAGGGCATCATAACAGCCATCAGACCAGTGGAAGAGAGAGGTGAGGCTCACAAGTTTGGTTCAAGGATTCTAGTTCAAGGTCAGTGTCAATGAGAGGAATGTTTTAATCCCAAATAGCAGCTGTCACTGTGATTGTCCTCCAGCCCAGCTGAGCTGGGAGGAGGACTGAAGAAATGGACACAGCAAAATGTAAGGTACTATAGGTCAGGCCACAATGTGGGACACGTGAGGACTCGGACTGGACACAGCAGACCAACCTATGGCTGGATCAGAGAGGGCACAGAACAGAACACCAGGCTGCAATGGCATCACGGAGACCCCGGCGCCTTCTGTGGGCACTGTCCCTATGGTGCTTCTTTGCAGGTTTGGAAGTATTTTGCAGAAGCATATTGACCTTGGTGGCAACATGAGAGACATCACTGGATCAAACCAAAACAGGAGAGGAGGAAAATGTATGGAAACAAAGAGTACAAAGTCATGACCACCCGGGGCGCCCCTGGGCACTTTCAGAGCTACTTGAAAGGAATTTATTATGGGTTGGATTGTGTCCCCTAGAAAACCATATTAGAGTCCTGCCCCCTAGTACCTGAGAATGTGAGCTTGTTGGAAATAGGGTCACTGTAGGTGTACTCAAGCTATGGACCTTTGGAGGGGCTGTAATCCAATGTGACTGTAAGTAAAGGAAAGTGCTATGCGAAGACACAGACATGCCAGGAGAGCACCAGGGGATGATAGAACAGAAACTGGAGGGAGGCAAGGCAAACCAAAGGATGCCAGGTAGTGATGCTGCCATCAGAAGCTAGGAAGAGCCAAGGAAGGATTCTGCCCTATAGGTTTCAGAGGGAGCATGGCCCTGCCAACACCTTGATTTTGAACTTCTGACCTCCAGAACAATGAGACAAAAAAATTTCTGTTGTTTTAAATCTGCTCAGGAGTGGTACTTTGTTACAGCAGCCCGAGGAAATTAACAGAATTTGAGGAAAGGAGTTTCTCAGACTGAATGAGCCAAAGAGACATTATTTTATTGTTCTCATTTTGACCCTAATTTTCCCCATAGTTTTATGAGGCCAGAGAAACACAGTTTATACATGACAATTATATAAATAGCATGCCAAAAAGCTAAGCTTTTATTTGCTGACTTGAATTTAGTCAGTTAATGTGCTACAATTTAGTACAGTTCATGCAACTCTAAGACATGCCTGCACCTAATTAAATGAAATAATGTATGTAAAGCTCTTAAAACAGCACCTGGCGCGTTGTAAACCTTCATAAATGTTAGATAGGATTATTATCATCATCTGATTATCCTGATCCTAGAACTTTCAACTGCTCGTGTCTCCTCTGCATCTGAGAGTTGCCAAAAACTGCTGAGAAAGCCTCACACCTAAGCAGTCGGGCACCTCTGAAAAATAAACATCACCAAACTCACCAGAGCCCCTTACCTGGCCTTGGTTTTCCTAGTTAAGGTTCTCTCTCATTCTCTGCAACCCGGATTTCCAATCACACATCCTCAGGCCTCTACTACCCTCCATTTTTCCTCAGTTCTCACCACCAAACCTATAAACCCACATGTATCCACAGCTATTCTGGACTTGCCCTGTTATTTGGATGTTAAGAGGTACCTTGGGACTTCTTTGGTGGTCTAGTGGTTAAGACTCTGAGTTTCTACTGCAGGGAGCATGGATTCGATCCCTGGTAGGTATACTAAAATCTCACATGCAGTGTAGCACAGCCCGTCTTCATTTCTCATGGCAAACATCCCTTCCTGAGGGTCAGACCTCCTTGCTCTGCCTTCATGTTTTCCAGGCCTTTCCTTCTCGTTGTTATTTAATACCTGTCTCATCTACTGGACTATAAGCTCTACAGCCACAGGGAACATGTCTGCTTTGTTCACAGCCAAACCCTTACCACTTAGCACCTGCCTGACATATAGCAGGTACTCATTAAGTATTTCTTGACTGAATAAAAGAATAAACAGTTACTAGTCACCGTGAAGAACTTCCATGTATATGGAAAACGTAACACAATGCCTGGCACATAGCATGGACTTGATACATATTTGCTATTGTGTTCAGGAAATCATAAGGAGTCTGGTTTGACTAGTGTCAGGGGTGTGAAGAGAGGTTTTGGCAAATGGTTCAAGTCTGTTTAGAGAGACAAAGGAGGAGAGAACTGCATGATGGAAGGGGTTATCAGCAGCATGTAATCCAGCAAAGGCAAATATTAACATTTCAAAATCCCTCCTTTCCAGCCCAAGATGGCTTTAGACATTCCTTTTAACCACATCACCCAGACTCCTTATAGCAGACTTCAACAAAGTGTAATTGGTGTGCTCAGGGGACCTGGGCAGGATCAGAAGGGTGCACTAATGACCCTGGTAAAAACAAAGATCCACTGTGCATGTGTTCTGTGTAACACAAACAGCTACCTCCTCCCTACTAGAAAAAGGTCTATCTCACATTCTAATCTCTGTGAGCACAATTGAAGATTTCCTATTCCTATCTCCTTTGGAAAAAGTAAATAATTTATTAACCTCAAAAGGCTTCCTGGAACACTGGGTTAATCCCTTTAAAGGGATACATCTGGACATCCTAACTTCATTACAATTGTAGACGTGAATGCTACCAGGTATATTTTTTTTTTCTTCCCCAAACTGAGTGGTGCCAGGGAGTCTAGAGACAAGCAGTCAGCCAGCCAGGTTCAAATCATCGTCTCTTTGAGGTTGTGTTTTGGCAGCCACAGCAGGACCAGCCTTCAAGGAGCAGTAGACTTCTTGTCACCCTTGAGTGACCCTCAACGGGAGAACTGGAACCAGAAGGGGATGACTTCCAGGGAAAACAGCTGACCCACCACCTGTACAAACTTGCACCTAACTGGCCTGACATGAGAGTCCATGGGGAAGGGCTTTGGTAAACCAGAGGCATTGCCAACATGTGAAATCAAGCCCCTGCACTCTGCACATGCCAGCCCCATGGAAGGCTGTGCTGTCAGAAACCACCTGCATTACAGGGCTGCTTTATTCCAAATCATTTTGTTAATTCAGATCCCCACCAACTACAGGGTAGCAACGACAGGACTCTCGTCATGGGATCAGCATCTTTGGCCCTGTTTTCACACCACAGGAGACACCTTTCGTTTTACAACATTTGGGTCTATGGCAAGCTCTTAATTATATTTGCCGCCAAGAACCAGTTAATGAAGGGATATTTCGTGGCCTTGGGCAGAAACCTCAGACTCAGCAACCAAGGAACTGAAAGCCCTGACCTCAAGGCAATCTCCACAACGGCCTCCTGCCTGATGCATATTTCAAAGATTTCCAGGTTTTAAAGCATGGATTACCTTTGCAAATGAAAAATTGAACAAGCAAAAGCATTTAGTGGCATGTTATTACAGTTCCAATGATTTTGAAGAGGCTGCTTGGTTTAGCCCAAGGCAGAATTTCAAATGAACAAAGAAGTAAATATCCATGTTTTTCATTATTTCCTATTTATTCTACCAGGATTTAAAATATGGTATATATTCATCCCACCTCAGGTTTCTAGCCATTATAAAATGCATATATCAACCTACTGAAAAAATTATGCATATTGATAAAATGCTTAATAGTTTCAGGGGCATTCAATATCCAGCCACCCCCCAAAATAGGTTGTTTATTTGTTTACAGGATTTTGCATGGTAGTGAAATTTTAAACTCCATTCAAAAGATAGAGTCTTATTTTTTCAAGTATTTCAAACTTTCCATGTATAAGAAAAATGATAAAAGCAAAGTAAAAGAAATCAGTGTTGTCTTTACCATGATAACATTTAATCACTACTGTGTGTGGCATTTTACCAGATACTATTCATCTAAATAAATTCATTGTATACCTATTATGTACCAAGTAACTCCCAAAATGAAACGATTATAAACATAGTCGTTGCCTTCAGGCAGTTCAAATCTAGAAGGAGAAACAGGTAAGCACAGCATAACGTGGTAAATATTGTGGGAGGACAATACATGTTAGCTGTACCTGATGTATAAATGAAGGAGTTAATGAAGGAATGAATTGTCAAGGATATTTAGGGAGTATAATAAATTCAGCATGGAAACAGGCAATAAATACATATTATTCAGTAAAAATGGAGCATGGAATATTTTTAAATGAAGAAAGTTTCAAGAAGATCAAAAGGTTAAAGACTTCAGCTGTAGGGTTACAAGAGAAATGAGAAGTCCTATGTTCAATTTATTTATGTGTTGGTAAACCAAGGCCTAAACATGAAACACCTGATAATAAAGAGCTAAACTACGAAATACAAGAAAAGAAAAAGAGATAGGAATCAGATTGCTATATAATGGTATGATTAATCACTCTTATTTTTAAGTTATGAATATCTATATCCAATTATCATGACATACCTATGTTAATTTCTCCAATGTTGCTGCAATTAACCAGAGTATAAGTTACCACAGGTGAAGTTAAAAGGTAAAATTTGACCAATTCTCCTTTGAGCCTTCAAAGTGCAACATAATATCCATTTTCACTACAAGGGGAACAAAACCCTCATTTGTCACCCCCTCAGAAGAAAGATAAAAAATTGTATGTATCAAACAGAACTTTTCAAGGACTCTGTGCTCAGGAGAAAGAAAGAAAAGGACAGAAAGTGTACAGCCCAAAATAAGGTAAGTTTTGGTCCAAAGAGGCAGTATGTTGTAATGGATTTGTTATGGAGGAGGTGTATTCCAACTTTATTAGGTTGCTGTATGACCTTGGTTGTCATTGCCTCATCAGTAAAACAGGAATAATAATGCATGTCCTACCCTGAGAATGCATGCTTCTTAAATAAAGTGGAGTGAAAGTCATTCAGTCGTGTCCAACTCTTTGTGGCCCCATGGACTGTAGCCTACCAGGCTCCTCTGTCCCTGGAATTCTCCAGGCAAGAAAACTGGAGTGGGTTGCCATTCCCTTCTCCAAGGGATCTTCCCGACCCAGGGATCAAATTCTTGTCTCCTGCATTGGCAGGAAGATTCTTTACCATCTGATCCACCAGGGAAGTGGTGGCTTAAATGAAGTGTATGAAATGTTTGAAAACATTATGAAAATATAAAAATCCCATTTTAGGTTTGTTACCATTGGGATGAGTTCCAACAGGACAGTATTTTTCATCCATAGGAGCTGAAATACCTTTATTATAGGGAAATAAAAGCACATTATATATGAGATCTCCTCTCATAATCTATGCAGTAATAAGAATGAAGTAATGGAAATATTCCAATTTCTCTATTTCAAGCACATCTATTTCTAGTTCCGGGGCACAGTTTGCTTCTTCTTCCTTCCCTTTTTCCTTCCTTCCTTTCTCTCTCTCTCTTTCTTTCACCCTTGTTTACCTTTTGTCATATCTTCATAAACATTTCTAAGGCTATTTCTTGGCTTCTCTTTTAAAGTATTATTTTGATTATCAAGTTTTAATTGAAGACCTGAAGGAAAAAGATCATAAACCTGTTTCTTCCCTCTAACAAAGTCTAACCTACCTTCTGCCAAGAACATCTAGAATTTGTTAAAAATAGCACATTTCTTTATTTGGACTCAATTGACTTGTACTTCTGTGGACCTGTCGAAATGTTAAATAATAAATTGTTATCTCTGAATAGATTCTTCCTTGGCTAAGATACAGTCAAAAAACGTGTTTTAGATGAGTCATTCAACCAGAATAATTTCCCCCTGGATTACTAGAGTCATCAGGGGAGAAAAAAATAAAACCATGTGAGTAATTTTCCATGTACCTCGGGTTCGATATCTAAAATGTTTCATAGGCCTTCTGCATCACAAGGCAGTTTGTTTAAAAATGCAGGCACATCCTCTTCTCTGCCTCCGTGTGTCCCTTCCTCTTTAGCAGCTGAAGGCAGGTGCGTCCACGATGAACAGTCAGCAGCCAATACCCCTTGTGCTTGTGTGTCATCACGGCGAGCTAGGAAGGAGCATGTCTGAAAAAGCCAGGCAGAGAGACCATCCTCCTTTTTCCTATCACCACTGTGACCTGTAAGCAACAGTAGTAATAACAAAAGTTATGAACAACAATCAAAACAACACGTGCACAATGCAAAGGTACAACTTCTGTAGCTACCCAGAGCTTTAACCAAATAGCCACCCACACACTTGCTGCTGTTCCTGGGTCGGGGAGGGGGGAATGACTGCTGGTTTGGCTCAAAGAAAGGAGAGAGAGAGGTGGTGGCGAATCAGAGGAGGAGGCAGACACAACCCTGTCTTAGACAGGAGGGCTCCAACCGAGAAAATCATTTCTCACCCTCAGTGAGGAGCCCATGAGTCACAGAAACAGGAGAGCGTGTTGTTCGTGACCCCTGCCAGAAAATTCAAAGATTAGGACACTCATCAGGAGAGGCAGTGCCCTGCATGAGGCAGTGCCCTGCATGAAAATCTTCAGCTTTGATTTTTCAGTTAGAGGCGACATTTCAGAAAAATGTATAGTCAACGTTTCTACCATTAGCCTGTCTTGCTCTTCTATATTGCACAGATGCTTGGCTGGGGAAATTTGATCAATATATTAGATTCCTGGCAGAAAGATGCTATCAGACCACGCATGTGTGCCTTGACATAGCTCAATTTCCATCTATCCAAGAAGGTATTGATTTTCTGCTCACGGAAGTGCACACACACATACTAAGAGCGCTTACAGAGGATGGGGGTTGGGCAGGCATTTATTGAAGAACAGACAGCTCTGCCATTCCCCAAATGCATTCCAAATACCCTCTGGCTTGGTGACTTAATATTTGGATCATCTAAATAAACTCCTCACATCAGGATTAAATCAATGACTGATGAGAAAAAACAGTATTCCTCTGCTCACTCTGAATGCTAAGAACTCAGCTTTTTCAGAAAACGTGGCTTTCTTGGAATCCTATTCCAGGCTTCATATGAAACAACTTCCTGAAGTCACATCTTCCTAATGCAACTGGAATTAATTCTGCGTTACTTGATCACAGTCTTCTCTCCTAGGGCTTGGAGGCATGTTAACACTTCCCTCACTGCTCCACTGTCCTTCCCTCCTTTCTATCAGTCTCTTTCTGATTTAGAACACTGTGGTAGTTATTTATGCTGCTCATCGAATATTTCCAGGTCTTCATCTTCTGGCTTGGGCTTGGTCCCTCTGTGGTTTAGGTGGGGCTGTGTGACCAGTTCTGATCAATGAGTAGAAATAATTTGCATTATTTCCAGGTTGAGCTTTTAATTATTTATGGGACTGCTTCCACAGGAAAATACTGATATAATAGACTTCATAAAAATTAAGAACTTCAATATGACAAGAGATATCATTAACGAAGTTAGATGGTAAGAGACAAACTGAGAAAATATTTTCGAAATACATAACAAAAGGCAAGTAACCATATACAGAGAGAGTCTATGAATCAAAATACACAGGCAGATATAAACAGGCATTTCACAGTAGGAGAGATATGAGTAGCCAATACATATACTAGAAGATATTTAATCTCAGTTGGAATTAAGGAAATACAAATTATCACAAAAATAGATGAAATTCAAATTAAAAATTCCAAAAATTTAACAGGGAGAGTTAAAAAGTTGGCTTAAAGCTCAACATTCAGAAAACTAAGATCATGGCATCTGGGCCCATCATTTCACGCCAAATAGATGGGGAAACAGTGGAAACAGTGGCTGACTTTATTTTTGGGGACTCCAAAATCACTGCAGATGGTGACTGCAGCCATGAAATTAAAAGATGCTTACTCCTTGGAAGGAAAGTTATGACCAACCTAGATAGCATATTAAAAAGCAGAGACATTACTTTCCCAACAAAAGTCCACCTAGTCAAGGCTATGGTTTTTCCAGTAGTCATGTATGGATATGAGAGTTGGACTATAAAGAAAGCTGAGCACCAAAGAACTGATGCTTTTGAACTGTGGTGTTGGAGAAGACTCTTGAGAGTCCCTTGGACTACAAGGAGATCCAACCAGTCCATCTTTAAAGGATATCAGTCCTGAGTGTTCATTGGAAGGACTGATGTTGAAGCTGAAGCTCCAGTACTTTGGCCACCTGATGTGAAGAGCTGACTCATTTGAAAAGACCCTGATGCTGGGAAAGATTGAAGGCGGGAGGAGAAGGGGACAACAGAGGATGAGATGGCTGGATGGCATCACCAACTCAATGGAGATGAGTTTGAGTAAACTCCGGGAGTTAGTGATGGACAAGGGAGGCCTGGCATGCTGCAGTCCGTGGGGTCGCAAAGAGCTGGACATGACTGAGCAATGGAACTGAACTGAACTGAAAAGTTTAATAATTTCCAGAACTGGCAAGTGTGGGGAAATAGGCAATCTCATTCCTGCTGGTATAATATTATTGGAGGGCAATTAGTTATATATTTCAAAATTATAACATTATTTTGACACCAAAATTCCATTTCTAGGGACCTAAATTCAGAAATATTTGCATATTATATTAACAACGTTTACTTAATATAAATTATGGGCCAAGCCCTGTATAGCTGTTTTATTCATATTAGTCACTTAGAATCTGAGAGGAAGTTCTATTTTTACCCCATTTTACAGGTGAGGAAACAGAAAAAAGTTAACAATTAAGAAGTGGCAGTGCAGGGATCCAGACACAGTGCTCACTTCTGTGTGACACTGCAGATACTATGCTATCTCTCTCAAAGAAATATGCATACAGATGTATATTGCACCATTACTTATAATTTTTTGGAGTTGAATAAAAGGTGAATGTTCAACGATAGGAGGGATGGTTACATGGCAAATTCAAATGATAGAATATTATGCAATAATTCAGAAGAACAAATCCAAGAAAATTAAAAACATTTAGTCACGTAAAAGATGTAGAATATTTTTTTTTCTTTTTTTTTTTTTTATTAGTTGGAGGCTAATTACTTCACAACATTTCAGTGGGTTTTGTCATACATTGACATGAATCAGCCATGGAGTTACATGTATTCCCCATCCCTATCCCCCCTCCCACCTCCCTCTCCACCCAATTCCTCTGGGTCTTCCCAGTGCACCAGGCCTGAGCACTTGTCTCATGCATCCCACCTGGGCTGGTGATCTGTTTCACCATAGATAATATACATGCTGTTCTCTCGAAACATCCCACCCTCACCTTCTCCCACAGAGTTCAAAAGTCTGTTCTGTACTTCTGTGTCTCTTTTTCCATTTTGCATATAGGGTTATCATTACCATCTTTCTAAATTCCATATATATGTGTTAGCATGCTATAATGGTCTTTATCTTTCTGGCTTACTTCACTCTGTATAATGGGCTCCAGTTTCATCCATCTCATTAGAACTGATTCAAATGAATTCTTTTTAACGGCTGAGTAATATTCCATGGTGTATATGTACCACAGCTTCCTTATCCATTCGTCTGCTGATGGGCATCTAGGTTGCTTCCATGTCCTGGCTATTATAAACAGTGCTGCGATGAACACTGGGGTGCACGTGTCTCTTTCAGATCTGGTTTCCTCAGTGTGTATGCCCAGAAGTGGGATTGCTGGGTCATATGGCAGTTCTATTTCCAGTTTTTTAAGAAATCTCCACACTGTTTTCCATAGCGGCTGTACTAGTTTGCATTCCCACCAACAGTGTAAGAGGGTTCCCTTTTCTCCACAGCCTCTCCAGCATTTATTGCTTGTAGACTTTTGGATAGCAGCCATCCTGACTGGTGTGTAATGGTACCTCATTGTGGTTTTGATTTGCATTTCTCTGATAATGAGTGATGTTGAGCATCTTTTCATGTGTTTGTTAGCCATCTGTATGTCTTCTTTGGAGAAATGTCTGTTTAGATCTTTGGCCCATTTTTTGATTGGGTCATTTATTTTTCTGGAATTGAGCTTCAGGAGTTGCTTGTATATTTTTGAGATTAATCCTTTGTCTGTTTCTTCATTTGCTATTATTTTCTCCCAATCTGAGGGCTGTCTTTTCACCTTACTTATAGTTTCCTTTGTTGTGCAAAAGCTCTTAAGTTTCATTAGGTCCCATTTGTTTATTTTTCCTTTTATTTCCAATATTCTGGGAGGTGGGTCATAGAGGATCTTGCTGTGACTTATGTCGGAGAGTGTTTTGCCTATGTTCTCCTCTAGGAGTTTTATAGTTTCTGGTCTTACATTTAGATCTTTAATCCATTTTGAGTTTATTTTTGTGTATGGTGTTAGAAAGTGTTCTAGTTTCATTCTTTTACAAGTGGTTGACCAGTTTTCCCAGCACCACTTGTTAAAGAGGTTGTCTTTTTTCCATTGTATATCCTTGCCTCCTTTGTCAAAGATAAGGTGTCCATGGGTTCGTGGATTTATCTCTGGGCTTTCTATTCTGTTCCATTGATCTATATTTCTGTCTTTGTGCCAGTACCATACTGTCTTGAAGGTGTAGAATATTTATAGTAACATTACCCATCATAATAAAAAAACAGGAATAACCCAAATGGCCATTCATCACCAACTGATGGATAGATAAACAAAACGTGGTCTATCCATAAGATGGAAGATTATTCAGCCCTGAAAGAGAATGAAGCTCTGACACATCTGCAACATGGATGAAGCTTGAAAACATGCTAAATAATAAAAGATACAAATGGCCATATTTTTCATGACTCTATTTATATGAAATGTCCAGAATAAGCAAATCTAAAGACAGAAAATAGATTATGGTTGCCAGGGAAATGAGGGGACAGGGAAATTGAAACTAATGGCTAATAGATACAGGGATCCTTTTTGGGGTGATGGAAACATTCTGGAATTAAATAGTGGTAAAAGGTTGCACAGCATAGTGAATATAATAAACACCATTGAGTTACATACTTTAAAATGATGGGACTTTTATATTATGTGAATTATATCTCAATTTCAAAAAGAGAATAAGTATCTTTGTGCAGAAAGATGTTAAATAGAAAACAGCAAACTTCAAAACAATATGAATAGCGTGTTTCCATTTATGGAAAAGGAAACATATGTGTTTGTAAATGCATAGGAAAAAGTCAACAAGAATACAGACTAGTCTGTTAACAGAGCCTTCCTCTGGAGTGAAAACACAATTGGGATAGAGAAGTGAAAGGCAGACACTTTCTGGTCTGCCAGAAAACTTTTTACTGTATGTACTTTTCACTGAATATACTTATGTTTTGAATTTCTTTACAATAATCATATATTACTTTTATAATTTTTAAAATGAAAATTAAAATAAAAGCTTTTAAACATTAGTTTTTCTGGCGTAGTCACTAAGTCATATCTGACTCTTTGTGACCCCATGGACTGTAGCCCGCCAGGCTCCTCTGTCCATGGGATTTCCCAGGCAAGAATACTGGAGTGGGTTGCCATATCCTTCTCTAGGAGATCTTCCCAAAACCAGTTATCAAACCTGCGTCTCCTGAATTGGCAGGTGGTTTCTTTACCACTGAGCCACCAGGGAAGCCCTAAGCTGGTAAATAAAAATAATCTCCAGAAATAAACCATAGACAAAATAATAGGATACAATGGTAAAGCCCAGGACTGGAAGCCAGAAAACCTGGATTCCTGATTTAACTCTACCTTAATGACTTTTGGGTCATTAAAAAGTTTATCTAGCATTTCTGAGTCTCAGTTTCCTCGTTTCTCAAACAGACAGCTGGACTAGATGACCACCGTGGAACTTTCAGCTCTAGAATCTGGATCCCACAATAGGCCATCCTCCCTTCTTGCTTCGTTGCCAAGGTTACTCACAGCTCCAGTCTTTCAGACCATGTTTTAGACAAGGTATGAAATACAGTCATGAACTGACACATATTCCAAGATCATAACCTTCCAGGAAAAGGATCATCAAATCCATTGCCCAGCTTCTGCTTAATTATGACCTTTTTTATTTGATCTGATAGCAGTTAATTTCATGGACTTATGGCTGAGTCAAGTAATAGAATAGTTCTTGGACAAACAAGATAATTTGCCAGACAGGTCATTTTTTTGTTGTTGTGTAATACATGGAAATCTCATTTCGGAAAGCAGGCAACTCTGAAATAAGTTATTTTCCTTTCATCATGTACATAACCTCTCAGTTGTCTTTTCATTAACTTTTGCTGGTCCTAGATAGAGAGAAAAGAGGAGGTCAAAAGGAAGAGAGAGAGGCATAAGGGCCCTGAGAATTCAGGGGTGCCAAAAGAGGATGGCTCAATGATGCATTATACATGAGTGAACAAATGAGTGCCTATGAAAAATTTGTTTCCTTCTCTATCAGTGTTTCAGCTCCTCTGCCTGGTGGCTAAACTGCTGCAGCAAATGGTGGGGATGATGTGCCTATCTGAAGGGCCTGGAAGAGGACCCTCCAGAAGCAGAAGCTTATACTCAAAAAGCTGAACCAACCCATCGAGCACAGTGCCGGCTCAAGTAGATGCCCTCCAATTACCAGCATTCTCCCGTTTTCCATCTTCCATGGGAGACATAGAAGGAGAATAGAAAGAACCCAGACTTGCAGACTTTGGAGCCTGTAAGACCTGGACCCACATCCTGTCTCTGCCATGGACCATCTGTGTAACCTGGGACAACTGTGAAAACCACAGGATTGTCATGAAGGTTATGCAAGATAACAGGTGTAAAAGGCCTACCACGGTGACTGGCACACAATAGGTAATTAATGAACATTAATTGCTTTTCATCTCTTCATTCTTAAAGAACTCAGGTCTTAAGTTTTGTCCAATGCAGACCTCAAGAACTGCTTCAATAGGATGGTTTCTGAGAGCAAAGATATAATCCACCCTTTTATTTTTTAAATTTAGTACTTTTAATGTCATTGTACCCTGCTTTTTGAAGAAGGGTCTCCCCTTTATTTTGCACTGTGTGGGTTCCACAAATTAGTTAGCCATCTCTGAGGATGTATCAAACACTGTGTTCCCTTGAGTCCCCTCGCCTTGGCCTGAGGAGAGGAGGAAACCTTAACTTCCCATTCCTCATGGATGAGAGGTCACACCACTGTCTCTGAACCAATCCTCCACCATCTTCTCCCCCTTCCCTCTTTTATAGAGATGGGTGATGGGAAGGCCAGCAACTTCTGTATAGGGGCTTTAGCACTTGGTTTGAGAATGTGTGGATCCTTGGCACTTAATATTTTGTCTTTTGCATTTGAAATCTTGACACTGGGAATAAAGGGGCCTGGACTGCAAGGGAACTTTGGCTCCTTGTAACCACAAGGGTGGGGCTTCCCAGGTGGCTCAGTGGTAAAGAATCTGTTTGCTATGCAGGAGATGCAGGTTCAATCCATTGGAGAAGGAAATGGCAACCTGCTTTGGTATTCTTGCCTGGAAAACCCCATGGACAGAAGTCAGTCCATGGGGTCACAAAAGAGACAGACATGACTTAGCAACAAAAATGACAGCAACAACAACAAAACACTAGGGTTTCAGAACATTTGTGGGAAGGTAGGTGAACCAGCAAGGAAAGGAGAGGAGATCCCTTCAGTCTTGGCTGGCTTCCTTCCCAGCTGAGGGAACATGTAAGATTTCCCAGTGATGGAGGTGGAGTTCTCCTGGCAGAGCACCCTTGTGCAGAGTGGTTCTTCATACCAGAGAACAACCACAGCTGTGTCTTTAGCTCTCAAGCATTCTTAGACAGTTCATCATGGTGGGGCTAGCCAGGCTGTTGGAAAGGACATCCAGAGGAGTCCTGTTCCAGGCAGGTCATGGGTCAGGCTCCAGAGCCCTGCTACAATGTGCTGACGAGATGGTACTCCTGCTGGAGCCTGTGAGTGGCCCAGCAGATACCCTTCCTTTGATCAAACTTCATACATGAAATATGCTAGCTTCAGATTTTCTAGTTTTTAACCCAGGATACTCCCTTATTCTTTGTGGCAAAGAGACCAGGAAAGCCGTGTGCTCAGTCTCTACAGGAAAATGGGCAGTGAGGGTCATGAGAATTTCCAGGAAACTCGGAAGGCCGGCTGGGTCTCCATCAAGGCTCAGTCAGGGCAGGGCCAGTGTACAGCAAGTGGGGCACTGGCCTTGATTCTGCAAAGTACTGATTTCGCTGTAGAGTCTACCATTTCTTTGTCAAATTTGTATATGTTGCCTGTAGGGGACTCACTTCCTTTCTAGAGGCAAGAGGTCAGTTGCAAGGACGTTCAGTGTCTTTCATCCCAAAGCCAATGCATCTGACCCTGGGGCTGGAACTACGTCAGGTCCTGGGAATGCTGGCCTTAATCACCAGAACTGATGGTCGGCCTGGCTCACAAGAGATGGTCTTCACGGGCTAAAAGGCTTCTGGAAAAACTCACACAATAGAGCAGCAGGCACAGCTCCCAGTGCTGGGTCTCCAGCGTCGACTGGTCTCCCAGTTACTTAAAATCCCCCTCCTTGGTTAGTTCACTTTCCTTTCCCCTGAGTGACCATCCAGACTCACAAGTTCAAACCTGCTGCCCAACCGCCATACCCCTCACTCTGAGCAGAATCCTCACTGCCTAGGAATTGTAGCCACACCCATCCTTAGAGTCAGCTTTTCCACCTTATCTCTGAGGCTGGCTGAAGTCTCCCGTCCCCTGTCAAGGCCTCCACCCAAGTCCTTAACCCCCTCCCACTCACTCAGGTGACTTGTCACCTCTCCTCCTCACCTTTCTCCTCTTTCCTACCTTTGCCCTCTGCTTCGGGCTCTTTTTCTTCTTCCCTGGTCTCTCCGAGAGTGAAACCAACTGACACTGTTTTCCTTGACTTTATCCTCTTCAATTTCATGCCTTTCTTTCTCCTTCTGAACCAGTTCTGCTCCAAACTAGACAAACTGAGCGGCTCAGGGAGGCCAGGTGTGGGGGTCTGGGTACCCAGGCAGGGAGGGGTAGAGTTGAGCCCCAGGACACAGAGCAGAAAGAGAGCAGAGGGCAGCATCAGGTGAAACAGGGTGAGAACGAAAGAAAGGGTCAAACACTGTATCGATCCAAAATATACTGGGTGGAGACGGGGTAAAAATGAATGGGGGTTAAAGGATTTGTGATTAGGAATAGGAAGATAGAGCCCAAAGTTTCAGGAAATTGGAAGGGAGCCAGTAAGGTTTCTTAAGGTGCAGATACCTAGTCCAGCCTCCATTCATAGGGAACCTGTGTTCTTGCCCTTGGGTGGAGAGGGAACAATTAAGGATGTCAAGCCTGTTTGGACAATATTCTTCCTCTGCCAGTCTCCTTAGAAGGTTTATCAGTGAGCACTACTCTACTTCTTTAGTCCAACATCACTTTAAAGCTCACTGCAGGGACTTTCCTGATGTCCCAGTGGTTAGGAATAGATCTGCCAATGCAGGGGACACAGGTTCGATCCCTAGTCCGGGAGGATCCCACATGTTGCAGAGCAACTAAATCCATGAGCTGCGGCTACTGAGCCCACACGCCCATGCTTCTCAACAAAAGAAGCCACTGCAATGAGAAGTCCACACGCTGCAACTGGAGAGTAATCCCCACTTGCCACAACTAGAGAAAGCCTGTGCGCAACAATGAAGACCCAACACAGCCAGAACAAACTAACAAAAAGCCACTACAATCTGAGTTCTATCTTTACCTTCCCATCAAAACCTCTTGGGAAGTGATCACCAATGGTCTCTGTGTTGGTCTCTTCTCCGAGTGCTCCTTCATGAGATTTTCCTCCTCTTGTTCCTCGGCTTACCCAGTATCAAGTTTGTTTTAGGTTCTTCTAGCCACACTCACAATCATTAAACATTTTCTACTACTCTTGTAGATTTTAAATAACAGTTTTCTGTTATTTTCCAAATCTAGACATTTGGCCCTTAGTTCTCTTCTGGTCACCAGACTCACATCTGAACTGTTTCGCTCTGAGATTCCCCAAATATTGCTTGTGTCGACATTGCTGGTCAGAAGCATCATGTGGCAAATGGAGAAGCAGAAAATGCTGCAGGATAAGGAAAGAAACATGATGAGTGGCTACAAACAAGCTGTCAGGTCAAGATATTTCTAAAAGAACAGGGATTTTAAACTTCTCTCTGAGGTGCTTACACACTCCAAAAATTTCCATATAGGATAACTGAATTAAAATATCCTGACTTTACCTTTTTGCTAACTGGGGGACCAAGAGTAGGCCTGAGTCATAGAACTGTCACTCTGGGGCACTATCATTAATGAAACTCCTACTGAAAGTGGGCTTCTCTGTCCAACTCCTTTCGATTCTATTAGCTTTAAATTCCTCTGAAAGGGAATCTCATTGGCATAGCTAATCTTTCCACACCAGGCCTTCCTTGGGAGGGAGTTCCTGCTTTTGCAGGAAATCAGCAAAGACCTCACAAAGGCTGTGACACTTGAGATAGTCTGAAAAAGATTATAGGTGTTAGGTGTGAATGTGTGTGTGTGTGTATGTGTATATGACAATTTCAGAATTTTCCAGCATTATTCTAAATCTAGAGCCTTCATTCAACTATTATTTACTTTTTCCATTCTCTAAACCACAAGAGTCACTTTTGTTCTGAAAAAAAAAAACACCACATTTGAAGGAATTAGAATGAGTCTCTCTCCCTCGTTTTGGTAGGGACAGTTAGCAAAGTCTAGAATAATATTTTCCCATTCATTCAATAGTCTTGCTAAAGCTAGAGCATCTTTTTTTGCAGGTTTTAAAATGCACTTTACAGATTATTTTGTTCAAACCTTATAACCACCCTACCTCCGTAATTATTGTTACAAAGCATATTAATTCTGAAAACTGAGGCTCTTGGCAGTTAAGTAACTTGTTCAAGATCAAATTACAAATATAATGGGGTAGGGGAGACTTGAATACAGATTGAATCTCCAAAAATGATGTACTTTCCACTCCTTCATACGGGGATGACTCACAAAATGGTGCGTTAGATCTGCTGACGTAATCGAACTATCTATCAGTACATCCCCAACAGGCACTAAGAGCTAACATCTGACATATTCTAGCTGAACATTTTCCTAAACTGAAAGTTCAGATGATACAACCAAGATGAGTACTATTCGAAATAATTATAAGAGTTTGAAAAAGTTTTCTAAGCAGGTTAAGAAATACATTTACTTATTTTTAAAACAAATTTATTTTTAACAAATAATAAAAAGTTCTGTCTCTCTGGCATATGTCCTTTTCTTCCATCCTTGGAAGCATATATATAACATTTATTAATATATGATAATAATGTCTTCCACATGATGAACTGGTCATTCCTGCTTATGTTTGTTTTTGGTTAACTTGGCGCATTTGATTGTAGGGCTAAGAAATCAGTTCAGTCCTCATGAATAACTTTATTTTGGCATCCCTTTTCTCTTTTGGATTGGAAAAGTAACAGATGCTTATTGTATAAAAGGCAAATCATACAGATGTCTCAGGAAGTAGAAAGCCCTGGCAATCCCACCCCCAGACATAGCAGCTATTAATAATGTGGTACATAGTCTTTCAAATTTCCTCCATTCATATACCAACACATACTATATTTATATATATTTTTACATAAATGGGATCTGCCTTACATACTGTTTGGCAATCATTGTTTGTTTTTGACAAACAAACATCTTAGCTATCTTCCTTTGTCAGTATCTATAGATTGATCTCAGCTTTCAGATAGCATTTGACAAAGGAAAACATCCATTTCATAGAAACAGAATGAATTTCAAATGTTTTGCCAGTGCCTGCCTTAATCAAAACAAAGCCTGAGTGAGAAAGCCGGGCTAGTGTTGGATGCTGCAAAAAGATCAGCATCACTTAATAGTTATATCTACTACACAGTGTGTTGTTGTAACATTCAGCCTTAAAAAAGATTTAGACCATTACATCCACATTTTGAATTAGCAGCCAATGGACAAGAGGTGACATAAGGAACGTTTTGGAAAATACCCTCTCATGGGGTCACCTTCAGGCAGTGGATTGTAAGGCTCTGAGGCATTTCAGCAGCTTGCCCTTAGGTAGAAACATACTCCCAACACCTCAGCGCCAATCTGTTGAAACCTCTCATTTAGTGAGAAACAAGATAAATCATTCAGTATGCTGGGCAATTCATTAACCTGTCAAGGACTTTCTTCCTGAGCCTGGGATAATGGGCAGAAAAAGGAATATAATCCTTTGTGGATAACAAAAGGCACTGCTGGAGGAATGGGAACACACACGTACAAGGCATGTGATGGGCTCTGTTTTTCCATCTGGAACAACCTGCCTGTCATCTCTTGAACATACGCAGAGTTTTGCCGTAGATTGATCTTGCCTGGGAATGAGATACGTTTTTTTCCCCAGCTGTCTTGGAAATGGGAACTGACATAAGTGATAGACCATACTCACAGAAGGCCATATGTCTAATATTCCAGGTCTTGGACTGTCCATAAAGAACCAAAGAAGTAGCCTAAGACTCGCCAGCATTTTATAAGACAGCAAAGAGAAGACATGTTCTGAGGCTAAGCCATAAAAATCAACATTAGTCCGGGGATTATCTAAAATGTAGCCAAGTCATAAGCCTCAGAAAGCTGAATACACTGTGTTCTTTTTCATGTTTTCCATAGCTTTGGGGCTCATCAGGGAATCCTGAGGCTGGATTTATAGGAAGCAAATGTTTTGTGGTAAAGTTTTATTACTACTTTTCAAAACAACTTTTTTTCCCCCTCCGTATTATTTCTTTATTCTGTGAGATATTTTGTTTTCCAACTCTGAGTCCTGGTTTGGGAATCTTCATTTTACAAATGAAAAGTTTAATAGGGCAAAACATTTAGAAGCTAATTCTTTCTCCTTTCCCCTAAAACTTTGGTTTGCTGTCATTAGGACAAGATCTCATGAGCAGGTTGCTGCAAGTTCCATACACTCTCTTGGTCTTAGACGACCTTGGCCTGCGGTGCCTTTCTGAAGCAAGGCTTCAGTTCCCCAGCCAGAGACTGAGGTCAGTTCTTGGAAGTGAGAGCATCAAATCCTAGCCACTAGACCAGTGTTCAATGACAAGGCCCTGGCCCTTCGGCTTTGCAGAAAAATAATTCCCACAAAGATGAAAAGTAGTGAAACAAAGTATTTATCCAGAGGAGGAAAAAAAAAAGAGAGTACAGTTTGTGCAGATCGACACACGGGTGAACTCAGAGAAAGAGTCGCTGAGTCAAGCCCTCATGGTAGTTCGAATTATTTTTATGCGGCATTTCTTCCTGGTTTCCTTTGGGCAATCATTTGATTTGCCTGGTTCGGAGTCCATATTTGGTATATCTGAGGGTCTTCCTATGTGTGCACACTCATCTCTTAACCAAGATGGATGCTAGTGAAGAAGCCTATGGGTAGTGTACTTCAGTTAGTGTCACTCCCATTTTGACCTCCAAGGAGTCTTTCTGTCCCTGTGTAGTCAGGGAAGTCTCCTGACTTTGCAAATGAGTAATATATGGTCTCTTGTCTTCTACCTGGGCAGGGCCCAGACTCCTCTCTCAGTTGACCTGCTATTTTCATTTTGGAGTATTGGTCCACAGGGTTACCCTGGGTGGGGGGCCCATCTTTTCTGTGAATACTGTGGGAGTAAGAAAGTAAGTTGGGGAGGGATAAAAGGAGGATAATGGAAATTTCTTAAGTTTTCAGCAATCTGATGCTCATTAATAATGTTCATGTTAATAATTATTAGGGTAACTAAATGTTCCAGGTTGCCCACGATAACCTGGTTTATGCCTGTGGTGCAAGCATATAACTAATAGCATCCACTTTCTCTTTTAAAAGTGTTCTGGACACTAAATTACATGATCACTTTTAATCATATTAGACACTATTCTGCTATCACAATGGGAGGAGGGCTCACAGAACAACTATACTTCGAACAGTATATTAACTGTATATTACACAACGGTAGTTTTCTTTCAAAATTTAAAGTGCACATCTCCTTTATCCTAGAAATTTCTCTTCTTTGAATCTATTTTATAGAAATTCTAAAGTTATGAGCAGACTATGTATATGTATGTGTGTGTATACAAGTCATGCTCACACATAAAGAGACACAAAAATGCTTAGTGAAAATTGGAAAAGATCTAAATGCTCATCAGATGTCTAGTTAAATACAATGGAATCCTATGTAATTATTATAAAAGAAGATGGTAGATATATAATGTATTGATGATATGATGACATGTTCAAGACTTATTTTTAAATTAAAAAAGCAAGTTGTAAAAAAAAAATATATATATATATATATATATATGACAGTGCTTGCCATGGCTCACTCTAAGTAACCTTTAGGTTCTTTCATATCTCCTCCAATTTCCATTCCCCATCTCCAAACCAGGCCAAACCAACCTCAGAGTAATTACGACTTGCTTGCTATGCAAATGAAGCTTCTCTCCTAGCATTCCCATTTAACCAGATCCCCCAGTTTTCTCGGGGTTCCCCAGTAGCTCAGCTGGTAAAGAATCTACCTGCAGTGAGGGAGAACCTGGTTCGATGCCTCAGTTAGGAAGATCCCATGGAGAAGGCTACCCATTCCAGTATTCTTGCTTGGAGAATCCCTATGGACAGAAGAGCCTGGTGTGCTACAGTCCATGGGGTCACAAAGAGTCCCCTCAACACACACAACAGCCTTTCCAATACAGAAATGCTGGAGATGTCATAACCTGCAATATAATCCTCTTGTTCTAATATGTATTTTGGAAAGAGATTTCCAAAGCTATTGACTGTGATTACTTGTGGGAAGTAACTGTTATTCCCTTCTGTACTTTTGTTTTAACTCACAGGCATTTATTGCTTATAATTTTAAAAATTAATTTAAAAGGACTACAAGCATAGTTTACCATATAAAACTGTATATTTTAGGTGCATCTAATAACAGAGCATCTGGAAACTCAGAGAAAAGAGTAGAGAACAAGACCTCTGGCATTTTTCCTATAAATATACTTTGGAGTGGATGTGGCATATTCTATACTTATCTCCCAATTATCAGGCTAATTGAGGAAATAAAGTTGAAATGTAGCTTTTCCTCTCCAACTTTTTCATAATCATTTAAACTGGATCAGTTAAATGATACATTAGTTGGTTCCTCTGAATCTCTTTGGAAGTAGATTAGGAAGCATATCCTCATTATTTAAAGATGCAGTTTTTTCTCATCATTTCTCTGATATATCTTCTAAAGACAAGTGTGAATCGAAGAGGTTCACAGCAGAGAAAGCAGGATCTGAAGGAACCCAACCGTGGGAAACCAACAGACCAGACTGTACCACTTCAATTTTCAAGGGTTATAAAATTAGTTTTAATTTTAGAGTTAAACATGAAAGTAAAGAAAAATCAGCTGATATAAAAATCTAGTGCTGGAACTGTCTTTCGTTGGAATTTCATGGAGCATGGAAATCTCAGGAAATCTGTATGGGACCATTGTGCCGGGTGGTGCAAGCTGTGAACTGCATCTCCTTGTTGGAAGTGGTCCTGCAGGCTGAGCACAACATCAGCGAGACTGACCTGTGACCCACTTGTACCTTCCTGCAGCTGCCCTCCCTGGACCACCTGGAGCAGCTGAACACAGAGACACGGACATGGGGAGAGGCAATGACAACCTGAACAAGGCCTACTGGGCCCTGAGGAAGGCGTTCTCTGAGGAAATAAAATAGGCCCCTCCTAAAGAAGAGAAGCAAAAAGCAAAGGAGAAAAGGAAAGATATACCCATTTGAATGCAGAGTTCCAAAGAATAGCAGAGAGATGAGAAAGCCTTCCTCAGTGATCAGTGCAAAGAAATAGAGGAAAACAATAGAATGGGAAAGACTAGCGATCTCTTCAAGAAAATTAGAGATACCAAGGGAAGATTTCATGCACAGATGGGCTCAATAAAGGACAGAAATGGTATGCACCTAACAGAAGCAGAAGATATTAAGAAGAGGTGGCAAGAATACACAGAAGAACTGTACAAAAAAGATCTTCACGACCCAGATAATCATGATGGTGTGATCACTCACCTAGAGCCAGACATCCTGAAATGTGAAGTCAGGTGGGCCTTAGGAAGCATCATTACGAACAAAGCTGGTGGAGGTGATGGAATTCCAGTTGAGCTATTTCAAATCCTGAAAGATGATGCCATGAAAATGCTGCACTCAATATGCCAGCAAATTTGGAAAACTCAGCAGTGGCACAGGTCTGGAAAAAATCAGTTTCATTCCAATCCCAAAGAAAGGCAATGCCAAAGAATGCTCAAACTATCGCACAATTGCACTCATCTCATGTGCTAGTGAAGTAATGTTCAAAATTCTCCAAGCCAGGCTTCAACAGTACATGAACTGTGAAGTTCCAGATGAACAAGCTGGTTTTAGAAAAGGCAAAGGAACTAGGGATCAAATAGCCAACATCCTCTGGATCATCAAAAAAGCAAGAGAGTTCCAGAAAAACATCTATTTCTGCTTTATTGACTATGCCAAAGCCTTTCACAATAAACTGGAATAATTCTGAAAGAGATGGGAATACCAGACCACCTGACCTGTCTCTTGAGAAATCTGTATGCAAGTCAGGAAGCAACAGTTAGAACTTGCAGTCCAAGCATCTTTTAATTTCATGGACCTGCCTCTTGAAAAATCTGTATACAGGTCAGGAAGCAACAGTTAGAACTGGACATGGAATAACAGACTGGTTCCAAATAAGGAAAGGAGTATGTCAAGGCTGTACACTGTCACCCTGCTTAATTAACTTACATGCAGAGTATATCATGAGAAATGCCAGGCTGGATGAAGCACAGCTGGAATCAAGATTGCCAGAAGAAATATCAATAACCTCAGATATGCAGATGACACCACCCTTATGGCAGAAAGTGAAAAAGAACTAAAGAGCCTCTTGATGAAAGTGAAAGAGGAAAGTGAAAAAGTTGGCTTAAAACTCAACATTCAGAAAACTAAGATCATAGCATCTGGGCCTATCAATTCATGGCAAATAGTTGGGGAAACAGTGGAAACAGTGGCTGACTTTACTTTTTTTGGCTCCAAAATCACTGCAGGTGGTGACTGCAGCCATTAAATTAAAAGACGCTTGCTCCTTGGAAGGAAAGTTATGACCAACCTAGATAGCATATTAAAAAGCAGAGACATTCCTTTGCCAACAAAGGTCCATCTAATCAAGGCTATGGTTTTTCCAGTAGTCATGTATGGATGTAAGAGTTGGACTATAAAGAAAGCTGAGCACCAAAGAATTGATGCTTTTGAATTGTGGTGTTGCAGAAGATTCTTGAGAGTCCCTTGGACTGCAAGGAGATCCAACCAGTCCATCCTAAAGAAAATCAGTCCTGAATATTCATTGGAAGGACTGATGTTGAAGCTGAAACTCCAGTACTTTGGCCACCTGACGTGAAGAACTGACTCATTTGAAAAGATCCTGATGCTGGGAAAGATTGAAGGCAGGGGGAGAAGGGGATGGCAGAGGATGAGATGGTTGGGTGGTATCACCAACTCAATGGACGTGAGTTTGAGTAAACCCCGGGAGTTGGTAATGGACAGGGAGGCCTGGTGTGCTGCAGTCCTTTGGGTCTCAAAGAGTCAGACACGACTGAACTGAACTGAACAGAACTGAAGGAGGCCCACCAACTGTGACCCCACCCCCAACCCCACCCTGACTCCAAGGCCAAGCCTGGGGCCTGGGGTCCAACCCCACTGAGCCAGGGTGGCTGAATTCGACTCAGCTAGTTCCCTGCAGTGGGAGTGCAGTGCAACACGCTGGTTGCCCCACCGCTGTGGTCGTTGAAGGACCTTGCCACCACCCCCAACCCTCTCCCCTTCCCCTCTCACCTGTTTCTCCTCACTCTCCTCCCACCACTTGCCTCTCTCCCATTCACCGGATCCCCACTACCCACCTGCCTCTTTCCTGGCCTGAGGGTTTACTGGTCTCTATTCTCATCTCTGTTCTATACTCTCTTATAGGGCCTAATTTATTTTATTTCTGTTAGTTTCATCATTAGCATCAGTCCCCACTGCCAGCCCATAATTGGATTGTAACTTTCTTCCGAGCAAAGACTGATCCATATTCAGATTGGAAGCAAAGGTGCCTGGCACAACACTTGGCACCTAGTAGGTACTTATCCTTGTGGGTTTTGTGGGGTTTTTTTTTTTGCATAAAAACAAAACAACAACAAAAAAATCCTCACCTCTACCTCCACAGAAAACCCTCCCAACGATTTCAAGTTTCCCCAGGGAAGGGATTCTCTTGGGCAGGTCCAGCCTTGCTCCGAACTGGCTCACTGGCTAGACTCCAGAAGTCAGACGGCACTTTTCCCCTTTGGGTATTGGATTGAAGTGCTTTTGTAACTGCCACATCTTGCAGTTTCCCTAACCTTTCTTCTGGGAAACTAGAGTTAGAGCTTTGGAACTAATGGGGTGTAACGACACGCATTCTGCATACACCTATTGTTATTGGTGGCTTAGCTGTGCTTAGCTGCGCACAGCACCCTGATGAGCTGGCTCAGGAGACACCGTGACTCATGTCATTTTCCCTGTAACCAGGGGTGACCTGGAGAACTTCAGGCCAGGAGGAAATTAGTTTCTCGCACTCTAGCTCTATAGATGAGTCTGGCCACCGTCTTGGCGTCCATCAACCTGACTGAATTAGTTGCTGCTCTATCTGATAGTAATGGTGATAGCGCCTGGCTACAGGAAAGCTTCCCTGCTTGGCTAAAAGAGGTTGTGACCCACGTGCACATGGATTTAATGGGAGCTTGAAAATCCACATCTGATTAAAGCTTTAGTATCACCAATTAGAGACATGGTAACATTAACTGGGCAACCTCTTTTAAAACCCGTGAGTCTGAAGCTATTAGCTATTCAAATGTTATGAATCAGTTTGATATTTGTTGACAGTTTCCAGCATCTGCCTGAGAGCTACCTGGGAGGTAGGCACTTGGATGGAGAGTAGGGAATAGGAGCATAGGGAAGACGCCAGAGAGAGGAGTGATTTGGGGGCACAGACATGGTGACTGAAGACCACAGACTTGGCACTGGAGAGAGAATAGGGGGATCCAAGGGCAGGCCTGAGCACTTGGAGAAAGGGGTGAGTGTTAGAGGAAGGTTTAGAAAAGGGAGAATCAAAAGATCCCTAAACTTTGCATGTACTGTAGTTTGTTTTTGTATCTATGATCTCCTAGTTTATAAGGTGAAGAACAGTAGGCTGATTTAAAGTGGAACCTTCAGGAAACACTAGCACTAATAAGGATGGGCAAGATGGATGAAATTCTGAGGGCCTACTGACTTTTAACATAAAATTTTTTTCTTTTTTTTAAATTTTCCAAAGTAATATGTATGCAGAAAACTTGGAAAACATAAAAAAAAAAAAAAAGCACAAAGGACTCCAGAGACAAATAAACCAACAAAAACAGAAGGAATTCACCTCCAGAGATACAAACCTTTACCATTTAGGCATTATGCTTCCAGACTTTGTGTCCTTATTCACACATGTGCATATCTTTTTTAGAATGTAAACTATTCCTACTCACATACTGTTCTACAGTCTGGACCTTGTATATCCTGAAATGTGTTAGGGAGCAATTTTTCTGTCTTTCTGTAGTTCTGTAGGCTCACCTCACTGCCCTGTTGCTGGGAGCTTGATCCCACAGAGACTGATTGCCATAGACCGACCCTGCCCACCCAGGGCCTCTTTGTTCACTGACAGAGAACCAGGGCTCAGCTGAAAAGGATGACAAGGCTCTGCTAATTTGTACATTACTTTGCATATATTTTCTTTCTAAGAGGCTTTTAAGTAGCATGGAAGATGAAACAAAATAGATTGATTAATGTAATCTGTAGGCTAACATTCAGGGTCCCCCATTTGCAGACCTAAATCATGTAATCACTGCCTGGGGTAAGAAAGCTTGATTCTGCACACAGAGAAAAAAGCCAAAACATACCCAAGGAGACATACCTTCACAGTCCATACAAGCGGACCTGCCCTATACCTTCTTTTCCTGTCTCTTAACGCTTCTTACTCTTGATGCTTCATTACTCTCCATCCTGGCCAGTGGGGCTGCACTGTGGAGGCTGAGTATTTCCCAGTTGGGTCCTGCTTCTTCTTCCTACTTCCACCACTTCCTTAGGTTAGCCCTTATCTCTCATGTGGATTACTGCAAAAGCCATATACCTGGGGACTTCTCTGGCAGTCCAGTAGTTAAGACTTTGACTTGCAGTCTTCCCTGGAGGCTTAGTGGTAAAGAATCTGCCTGCCAATGCAGGAGACAAGGGTTCCATCCCTGGTCCGGGAAGATCCCACATTCCATGAAGCAACTGAGTTCATGCGCCTCAGTTACTGAATTTGTGCTCTAGAGTCTGCAAGCCACAACTACTGAGCCCCATTGCCCTACAGTCCTTGCTGGTCAACAATAGAAGCCATCTCAGTGAGAAACCTGCACGCCACAACTAGAGAGTAGCCCCCATTTGCTACAACTAGAGAAAAGCCTGCAGGGTAACAAAGATCAAGCACAGCCAAAATAAAAATAAATAATTTTTTTTTAAAAAGACTTTGCCTTCCAATGCAGGGACTGCAATTTTGATCCCTGGTCAGGGAACTAAGCTCCCACATGCCTCAAGGCCAAAAATCAAAAAACATAAAACAGAAGCAATATTGTAACAAATTCAATAAAGACTTTTAAAAAACAGTCCACATAGAGAAAAAAAAAAAAGTCTTAAAAAAAACATAGAGAATGTTCAGGTCAGTCACAAGCCTGCCTCTTCAATGGAAGAGAACCTAAAGTCCACCTCTCGATGGGAATGATATCAAAAATTTTGCAGCTATGTTTTAAGATCATCTATCTATGTATCTATTATCTATCATCTATCAGATATCTATTTTTTATTGTATTTTTTAAAGATTTTTTTTTATGTAGACCATTTTTAAAGTCTATTGAATTTGTTACAATATTGTTTCTGTTTTATGTTTTAGTTTTTTGGCCATGAGGCATGGGGGATCTTAGTTCCCAACCAGGGATCAAACCCACACCTCCTGCACTGGAAGGTAAAGTCTTATCCACTGGACCACTAGGGAAGTGCCCAGTCTGCCTATTTTTAGAGTTGAATAAGCGCAGAAACAGTGTTAAAAGGTACACACCAAACTGGTAAAGATGAAGGGAAGGAAAAAGACTTTCACTCTTAATTCTCTTCCAAAGGAAAAGAAAAAAGTAGTGGAATTACAGGTGATTTTTATTTTGTACAGAAAATTACTTCCCCTATTATCTCAAGCCTGCAAAGGCTAAGAATAGGATGGTAGGTCCTAATTTGGCACATTCTGAAAGAAAGTGCTAAACCGCCTAGCTATGCAGGACATACACATTGTGAAGTGGCTCTGCCAGCATCTGCCAGTATCCACCTACAGGCTGTGGAAGAGAAGCTAGAACCATCTTTGGGGAGATTTAAGAGGCCAGAGCAAGAGCTCCATTACAGAGAGTGGTCCTGTTGCTGTGTTCCACAACACGTTCCATCCCCACTCTGCTTGGGAAACACTCTCTCAGCTTAAACAAAGTGAGAGCATTTCACAAGAACCATTGGGAGGTCTTGACCTGTGTCTCTGGGAGTTCAAGGGATACAGGGACTGATCACCGACTTTCACCAGAAGTAGCCTAAAGGTGAAAGGCTGGCTGGAGAAGACTGCCTTGCAGAAGAATGAAGAGAGAGGACTCCTTGGCAGGGAGCTGCCCTTTCCAATGGGTGGGCCACTGGAATAGAGGTGACTCATTCATAGGACACCCATGATTATCATGGGGGATCCCAGATCCTTAACATTGGAAGGTTTATAATACTTCATCTTTATGAAATGTTTGAAGGCTTACAGATGTTCTGAAATTTTAAAATACATTGTATCATCTGAATTTCACACACAAAAAATCTATCAAAGAAGAGTTACATCATTTTAAAGATATTACAAATAAAGAAAGTGAGAACCAGAAAAATTAGGTGATTTGTCTGAGGTTACAAGTTCAGTAGTACAAGATCCAGGACTCTGCTAACCCTCAATTGAGTGTTCCATCCTGTAGTGCACACCATGGTTTTCTCTGTCTTGGTTAGTACACAGCCCTGGGTCAATGTGATAAGGTCTTTAATAACAGGCATTATAGCCTCTTGTGGTTGAGAGTTCAGAACAAAATCAACAATGACCAAACCTCCTGGGTGACTGTTTCAAATTCCTTCCTAGAGGCAGTGAAACCCATCTGAAGAGTCTATAAAAGTAAAGATTATAATAGGAATTCACTTAGCATGTTGGTTTTCTTGAAGACAGCAGAGTCTTTGGTTCAAATCATTCTGGTGATGAAATTAGAAGCATGTCTTCTGTCTTTAATAGATAGCCATACTCCCATTCCCTCAACAGCAGAACTTGGCCAATGGCATGTTGGAAAGAGAGCTATGCTCTCTTAGAGGGCTTCTAGCCTGTCCCCTGGGATAAATTTGCAGGACAAGTTAAGGATGATTTTCATTATGGAAAATTTGACATTAGCTCATGCACTCTAGTTATGCATTCTTGGGTTTATTTATTTAAAGAGCAAACACATTTCCTCTGAGTAAATGGAACAACAAATATAACTTGCTAAATATAGCAGACAGCATTCAAACTCTGGGCTTCCCCGATGGCTCAGTGGGTAAAGAATCTGTCTGCAATGCAGAAGACACAGGAGATGCAGGTTTGATCCCTGGGTCGGGAAGATCCCCTGAAGGAGGAAGTGGTAACCCACGCCAATATTCTTGCCTGAAAAATTCCATGGACAGAGGAGCCATGAGGGCTACATTCCAGAGGGTTGCAAAGAGTCAGACACAATGAGTGAGCATAGCATTCAAATCTCTGCTCTGCCAATTACTAGCAGTGACCTTGGGCAAGTTATTGAAATGCTCTGAGCCTCCGTTTCCTCATCTATTAAACTAGAATACTAACATAGGTGGTTTGAAAATTCCTTGGTGCCTGCTGAGTGTCTATTCCCTCAGTTTCCATTTGGAGATCCTTCTCCCCTACCCTCTAACCCTTCCGCCTGGTTGGGGGTTCAACCATCTCACTCCAGGAATGCAGACTGTGACCCGACCCAGAAGAGACTCTGAGGTTCCTGACCATGAGACCAGTTCAGGATGAACACGTGATCCCACATAATTGGAGCACACTGCTTCCCAGGTGGCTCAGGTGGTAAGATATCTGCCTGCAATGCAAGAGGCCTGGGTTTGATCCCTGGGTTGGGAAGATCCCCTGGAGAAGGGAATGGCTACCCACTCCAGTATTCTTGCCTGGAGAATCCCATGGACAGAGGAGCCTAGTGGGCTACAGTCCATGGGATTGCAAAGAGTCAGACACAACTGAGCATGCACGGCCTCTCAGGAGGAAGCAGTCTACTTTCTGCCAAAAAGAGAGACACTGGAACACTGTCTGGCTGGAGCAGCTCCATCACCTGCCCCCACATGGAAAATGAGAATAAAGCCAACACATAAAGGCAGATGGAACCAGTCCAAGAGATGGAGCGAAGAGACAAGGTTCTGATAACACTGTTTGAGTCCAGCCATGTCTGAGCCCAGTCCTGTTCCTGGACTTCTGAGTCTCATGAGCTAATCAATGCCCTTTGCATTTCTAGCTGTTCAATTCAGATACGTCAAGAGGGTCCTCAGTGATATTCTCCCTAAATTTGAGGAGAATACAATGTTTTGTAAAGTGCTTAGCAAAATATCTGGTACACAGAATGCACTTGATAATGGTTAGCTTGATTGTGCTTCTTTGGAGTTTAGACCAGAAAAGAGGAGACTTTAAACTTATTTTGAGTCCTGAGCACATTTTGCCAGGTATGGTAAAGAGCCAGTCTTATTGAGAGGCTGAATCCCATGAGGTGTGACAGCAGATATGCCAAAAAGTCTCTCCTATCCTCCAAAACATCTCTCATTCCTTGGTACTGATAGATATAAAAAATATCCATGAATATCTTTGTTTTAAGACCTTTTGATGGACTTTCCTGGTGGTCCAGTATCTAAGACTCTGTGTTCCCAGTGCAGAGAGCCTGAGTGTGGTCCCTGATCAGGGAACTAGACCCCATATGCCACAGCTAACAGCTCACAAGGCAGAACTGAAAGATCCTGCATGCTGCAACCAAGACTCAGTGCAACCAAATAAATAAATAAACTTTTAAAAAGAAAAGACCTTTTGAGAGAAGTGTCTCATTTAGCCATAGCAGCTGTGGGAATGGGGGCTTCCCAGGTGGCTCAGTGGTAAAGAATTCGCTTGTCAATGCAGGAGCCCCAGGGGACCCGGGTTCAATCTCTGGGTCTGGAAGATACCCTAGAGGAGGGAATGACAACCCACTCCAATATTCTTGCCTGGAAAATTCCATGGACAGAGGAGCCTGGCGGGCTGCTGTCCATGGAGTCAGGAAGAGTCGGACACAGCTGAGCCTGGACGCAGTGGAAATGAGTTCAGTAGCTGCATTCCTGAGGGCAGATTTTGATAGTGGCCCATAGAGACAGCGGAGGCCACTGGGTGTCCTGAGGGAGCCATGCGCAAAGGAGACTGCAGCAATGAGAGTCCAACTGTCTACCTGCACAGTTTTGCATGGGCTCTCCTTGCGAGGCACCCTCAAGAAGCTCTAACCAAGAAGTCCATTTTACAAGGGATGGACCTTTTCTGAACTTAAGATAATTGGCTAAAATGACCAGTCAAACCTTTATTAACCAGCAAGCACTGCACGTAACCCAGTCCTCCTCTCTGCCCCGCAGCCACTGGAGCCTAGTCAGCTGCAGACGTTCCAACGGGACCAAGGACACAAGAACAGTGGCCACCGAGAGGCAGCAGAAGCAGCCCAGGGCGGTGGGGCTGAGGAACGGCTACAGTGACAAGAGAACCCAAACTTGCTCCTATCAGGCGTGTGTGAGCAGTCATCTGTGCTCTTGCCTGCAGAGGAGGTGGCTGAATGTAAAGAATGGCAATCCCCCCTGCACTGAGTACAGATCACATGAAGTTCTGTGAGAACACAAGGCCAGACAAGACCCTGATGTGAACCTGAATCATATTTCAAAGAATTTAGGCAGAAACACCTGGAAGCAAACAGTCTGTGTATTCATTTATTATTTATTTCTGGCCATGCCTTCCAGTATGCAGGACCTTGGTTCCCCGACCAAGGATTGAAACTGTGTCCCCTGCATTGGGAACGCGGAGTCTTAACCACTGGACTCTTAACCAGGGAAGTCCTTGTAAGCAGCAGTCTAAACAATTTCAGATGTCCTACTTGACCCTCAAAACTTCAGTTTCTTTCTCCCTCCTTTTCTCCCTCTCTCACTCTCTCTCCTTCCTCCCTTCCTTTCCTCTTTCCTTCCTTGTTTCTTTCATTCTTTAACTTAAAGCCCTTGTTTCCTTCCTTTCAAGTGCATAAACTCCACAGAAGTCTCATTCTGTTATTTGAGTAGTGTCCCTTCTTAACGTCCCATCCTGTGGCTGCATTGACATTTCCGGCTTCTGTTTATTCACAAACTAATGCCTGGCAGGCAGCACAATGCTGAAGATTTGCAACACCTGCTTTGCTGGATCGGCTCTGAGCCACTGTCAGTCAGGACAGAGCACAGAACTCTAGATCAGGTGAAATATGGCTTCCTGAGCCTGGTGACTTGTGGAAAGAGGCCATTCACTAGACTTGAGAGAGAATTAATTAAAAAGAGAATAAGCTCTTATACATTAATGTTACTTAAGGCAAAGTACTTGTGCACCTGAAATTATTCTGAATCTGCTTCCCACATTCTGGGATAAATCGCACTCTGACATTTTTTCATTTTCTACTTCATATTCACTCATTCTTCTGCCCTTAGTCTCACTGGTGCATTTGAATAATTTTTCTGTACACACACCTCAGCTAGTATTAGCCCTAATACAGATGAGCATTTCTGTGTCCCTATCTCTACATAACATGCATTAGATAACTTGGCAGCAAAAAAAACAAAGATATGCCAGATAAGCAGGAGTGAAAGAAAATTATTTGTTGTGGTTAACCATTGGATAAAATATTACGGGGCTAAACACCAAAGTAGTGTATTTTGGCTTCCTCAGAACCGTATTTCATATCAGCAATTTGATCTCACAATTTAGAAACATTCTTATATACTATGAAATCCATTAGCTGGCTTGTATGGGTTAGAATTATCTAGATAAACTATTTGTGTGTGTTTGTGTGTGTGTATACACACACAGAGTGGGGGAGATTATTATAAGGTACTGACTCATGTGATTATGGAAGCTGGGAAGTTCCATAGAAATCTGATGGTTGGTTCAAGTCTAAACCCCTGCGAATGAGAAGAGTTAGTGATGTAAGTTCCGGTGATGTAAGTTCAAAGTGTAGAAGAACGATGTGCCAGTTTAGAAGTCAGACCAAGTGAATTCTTCTTTCCTCTGTGTTTTTGTTGTATTTAGGTGCTCAATGGAGTGGATGAGGCCCACCTACATTGGGGAGGGCCATCTGTTTTACTCAGCCTACTGATTCAAATATTAATCTTATCTAGAAACAACATCACAGACTCCCCCAGAAATAATGTTTAACCAAATATCTGGACACCCCATTTCCTGATCAAGTTAGTACATAAAATGAACCATCAGATGGCTCATGTGATGAAAATAATGGTTTTAGTTGAAATCTAAGCAGTGGCAATGACCTGATTTGAATTATTTGAATGATGCAAAAATTCTTAACAAGTATTTATTGAGCACTTACAATGTACCAGGCACGGTCAAGATCTAGGAAAGGTCGAGTGTGACTGATGCTACTTTGAAGTATCAGAAAATGTTTTAAAGATGTTAACACTTCAGTTGAGCTTTCAAGAAGAATGAGAATCCATAAGATTACCAAGGGGAGAGAATAATCCAGGCAGGGGGAGCACCATGTGCAAAGTCATGGAGGACTACTTTGGAAAGTGTGAGTGGTTCCACATGGCTGGTGTTATGAAGGCTATTATGAAGGAGAGTGGAAGGAGATGAAGTTTAAGCGGTAGGTAGAGGCTACTTCACAACGGCCTTATCACAGGCTGGGGGCACACACTGTCAGTGGTCATTCCATGAATTAGTTCTTGTTCTTGCCAATGGGACTATGATTTGTTCAGATAGTAAGGGGCCCAGGGCCAGGACATAAATCACATTAGGTCAAGCCACTCGTAGCAATTCCCTTCATCTTGATGCTAAGGCTTGGTCTAGGATTGAGTTGAGTTGAGTTCAGTCACTGTATGGCATTTAGTACTGGCCAGAGAAATAGATGTCTGGTAGTGTGGATCACAACAAACTGTGGAAAATTATTAAAGAGATGGGGATACCAGACCACCTGACCTGCCTTCTAAGAAATCTGTATACAGGTCAAGAAGCAACAGTGAGAACCGGACATGAATAACAGACTGGTTCCAAATCAGGAAAGGAGTACGTCAAGGCTGTATGTATATTGTTACCCTGCTTATTTAGCTTATATGCAGAGTACATCATGAGAAACGCTAGGCTGGATGAAGCACAAGCTTAGAATCAAGATTGCCGAGAGAAATATCAATAACAGATATGCAGATGATACCACCCTTATGGTAGAAAGCAAAGAAGAATTAAAGAGCCTCTTGATGAAAGTGAAAGAGGAGAGTGAAAAAGTTGGCTTAAAACTCAACATTCAGGAAACTAAGATCATGGCATCTGGTCCCATCACTTCATGGCAAACAGATGGGGAAACAATGGAAGCCATGACAGACTTTACTTTTTTGGGCTCCAAAATCACTGCAGATGGTGACTGCAGCCATGAAATCAAAAGATGTTTGCTCCTTGGGAGAAAAGTTATGACCAACCTAGACAGCATATTAAAAAGCAGAGACACTCCTTTGCCAACAAAGGTCTGTCTAGTCAAAGGTATGGTTTTTCCAGTAGTCATGTATGGATATAAGCATTGAACTATAAAGAAAACTGAGTGCCAAAGAATTGATGCTTTTGAACTGTGGTGTTGGAGAAGACTCTTGAGAGTCCCTTGGACTGCAAGGAGATCCAGCCAATCCATCCTAAAGGAAATGAGTCCAAAATATTCACTGGAAGGACTGATGCTGAAGCTGAGACTCCAATAGTTTGGCCTCCTGATGTGAAGAGCTGACTCATTGGAAAAGACCCTGAACTGGGAAAGATTGAAGGAGGGAGGAGAAGGGGCCGACAGAGGATGAGGTGGTTGGATGGCATCACTGACTCAGTGGACATGAGTTTGGGTAAACTCCGGGAGTTGGTGATGGGCAGGGAGGCCTGGCGTGCTGCAGTCCATGGGGTTGCACAGAGTCGGACACGACTGAGCAACTGGACTGAACTGCACTGGAAGGGCACAGCGGGCTCCCCGGTGGCTCAGCGGTAAAGAATCCGCCTGCAGTGCAGGAGGCCTGGGTTGGATCCCTGGTTGGAAAGATCCCCTGGAGCAGGGCATGGCAACCCACTCCGGTATTCTTGCCTGGAGAATCCTATAGATAGAGGAGCCTGACAGGCTACAGTCCATGGGGGCCCACAGAGTCGGACATGACTGAAGAGACTAAGCAGAAGCAGCAGCAGAGGGCACAGAAAAAAGAGTTTCACCTTTGATTAAAAAAAGAAAAGAAGAGGGCTGTATGAGAAAGAGTTCCTGTTTCCCCTTCTCGTCTTTTGTGATTTGAAAGTTGTCATAGGGGGATGTGATATCTTGAGTAGCAATAGCTGTCTTGTGACCATAATAGGAAGCCTGAGGATGACAGCCACATACCGAGGATGGAAGAGAAAGGACAGAAAACTGTGGAGTCTTCGACAATATCAGAGTCACCAAAACAATTGTAAGACTGCCTGCCTTAGCACTTTTAGCTTAGAAAGCAGTCGTGATATTCTGGTTAAAGCCAGAATTAATTGTGCTTGCAGTCAAATTTTTCAAAACTGCTGCTGTGTTAAGGATGACATTTTAGATGTATGACTAAGGAGTTTTGGTCCTTATCATGGAAAGGAATGGGAGCTATGGAGAAGTTTAGACAGGGAAATGAGCTGTAAGATTTGTGCTTTAAAGCCATGACTCTGGGTGTTGTGAGCAGGACAGGCTAAAAATGGAAGAAACCAAAGTTATTCAGGGTAACTGCACAAGAGGTTAGGTAGAACCTAAGCCAAAGAAGTGACAATAATAATTGGGGGAGAGGAATAAATCTGTAAGATAATTTTAAGTCAAAATGACATAACTTCAAGTGGATGTGAGCAGTGGGGAAGACAGGAGAATCAAGGATAGCCCAGAGTTTCTGACTTGGCTGACTTGAGAGACAGGAGTGTATATTTATGGGCTAAGTCCCTTCAGTTGTGTCTGACCCTATGGACTGTATAGCCCACCAGGCTCCTCTGTCCATGGGATTCTCCAGGCAAGAATGCTGGAATGGGGGGCCATGCCCTCCATCAGAGGATCTTCCTAATTCAGGGATTGAACCCCAGTCTCTTACATCTATATTGGGAGGCAGGTTCTTTACCACTAGAGCTACCTGGAAAGCCCGAGAGACAAGCGATCTGACTCTAATTCTGGTTCTGTCACAAGCTGATCGAATGATCCTAGGCTAGTTTTCTCATTTGGGGAAGGTCAGATAAAAAATACGATAGCAGACTGATCTCATCTCTCTTGGCAGCTCCAACTCCCAGGAACACTTTTGCTGAAAGGACTAGAAGGACCCAGAAGGACCACCTTGAGGAAGGAAAAGCCCTCTTTCTCTAGTGGAACCTCAGATTGTTTTGTGCAGAGCTGGGTGGAGGGTGACTTTGAGTCTTTGTCTGCCTTTCTGGCTTAGGTTGCCAGCAGAGCAAGAACTAGGGCAGGGGGTTCCTTGATACCTGGGTGATTCCCAAACATATAAATCAAAACCAGCAAAACAGCGTTTCCCACATACCCTCAAGACTTATCCTTTATGAAAGCCTTCATATAAAGCTTTGTCCGTATCCCTTAGGATTCACTTCTGGGCATAGAATTCTTTCCTTCTGCAATTTCTTTACCATCCAGATCTGCCAGCTGCAAAGAGCAGCCATCTGCATTCAGGCAAACCAGTTATTCCTTTTCACACGAAGGCAAGAAACAATGGAACAGGTAAAGTGATGTCTTTACCCTGGGAAGCCAAGAGGAATGATGCAAACCAGGCACAAAGCCCAGAAACTGTTGCCAGGATACATGGCTGCTGGGGAGCAAAGGTCACAGAACCATGGAAAGGGTTTCACAAATGACTAATTAGTTTTAATTTATTTCTATTTATAAAAAGATTGCCTCGGCTCACCAGGACTTACTATAGTTCAAATTTTAATCTCTCTCACTCTTATACCACATTTTATATTAGTTTTACACATTATCTCATCTGATGGGGAGGAAGGATTGAGGAATGCAAAGGTCCAGACCCTTCCCTCTATTGAGGGCAATTCTGAAGGGCTTCCCCAGCTCCAGAACTCCCCCTGGGATCAGCTGAGGCCTCTGAGGCAACAACATCATAATTCAACCATTCCCTTTGCCAATCCTGTCTCACTCCCACTCTTAGAGGTGTTGGTTTTGATAGTATTCCCCAGTAAAATTCCTCGCGTGTGTCAAAGGAAAACTGCAGCTGGACAGCAGTCAAAGTGGTAAAAAACATTTTATTCAGGAATAGGAGAAACATTTATTCCAATAGGAGAAAACAGATCTCTGTATAGAATTGGGCTCAATGTCAAATATAAGAAGGATAGTTGGCAATTTATAGCCAAGAGCAGAGTAGGGTCAGTGGGTGGAAAATACTAAAAGGAAACTAAGGGGAATTCTGACTAAATCAACTTGACAAGATTTTTGCTGAGGGCAGACAAGGGAGATCAAATATCATTACCTGGAGGATGCTAGGGGATGAAGAATTTGATCAGGTATTGAAGGTGAGCAGATATCAAGGGTGGGGGATTCTGTCTAAGTTGACTTAATAGGATTCTTGCTAAAACTGGGTGATGCAGGCTTGACAAGGACAGACACTGAAACCCAAGGTCAAAGCCTAGTTAAGAAGAGGCCTTAAAGGAGACTATAACTAGCAGTCAGTCAAGGAGAGTCTTTGTCACATGTAAATTTCTGTCTGTTTCCTGGGGAACCTGACCTATGACAGTAACATAGGGTCATCAATTAACTATTTTTCTAGGCAAACACACACACACTTCTATCTATTCTTATTGTCACTTTATTGTTTTTTGAAAATACTTTAATTCCAACAAAGAAAGAAGCACAACTCAGAATAAATCAAAAAATGCTTTGAATCAAATGTTTAATTAAAAAACAAAACCACTGGTTAAACAAAGATTTCTCATATAGGACAGAAACCATAAGCCTGAACCAATTTAAAGCTCTGCACTTTGAATGTCACACAAACCATAAGCCTGAACCAATTTAAAATTCTGTTCTTTGAATGTCACAGATTAGGAAAAAAATATTTGCCAAAAACATTTCTGACGAAGAATTTCTTTCCAGAGTATATAAAGTACTCTCACAAAGCAATAAAAATACAAACAACTCAGTTTTTTTTTTAGTGAAATGACCTCTTAATCAAAAAAGAGATACAGATGGCAAATAAGCCCATAAAAAGATGCTCAACATCGTTAGCTATTAGGGAAATGCAAATTAAAACCACAACGAGGTATCACTATACACCCGTCAGATCGGCAAAGACAGAGACACCAAAAAGCAAACCCTGATAATACCAAGTGCAGACAAGGATGCAGAGTAAGTTGAACTCTCAATACATTGCTAGTAGGTGTGCAAAATGGGTTATCCATTTAGGAAAACAGTTTGATTTTTTTTAATAATTTTAAATATTTACCATATGACCCATATATCCTACACCTAGATGCTTACCCTATTGAAATAAAACACATGTTTACACAAAGACCTGTATACAGATGTTTATAGCAGTTTATTCATAATTCCCCCAAACAGAAAATAATCTAAATGTCCATCAGCTGAATGGATAAATAAATTATTGTACCACCATACAATGGAATACTGCTGCTGCTACTACTGCTAAGTCACTTCAGTCGTGTCCGACTCTGTGCGACCCCATAGACGGCAGCCCACCAGGCTCCCCCGTCCCTGGGATTCTCCAGGCAAGAACACTGGAGTGGGTTGCCATTTCCTCCTCCAATGCATGAAAGTGAAAAGTGAAAGTGAAGTCGTTCAGTCGTGTCCAACTCTTCGAGACCCCATGGACTCCAGCCTACCAGGCTCCTCCTTCTATGGGATTTTCCAGGCAAGAGTACTGCAGTGGGGTGCCATTGCCTTCTCCAACAATGGAATACTACTCAGCAGTTAAAAGAATGAATTAAAGATACACACAATAACATGAATCAATCTCAATTAAATGAAGCAAAGGAAGTCAGACATAAAAGGCTATGTACTGTATGATTCCACTTCTGGGAAAAGAAAACAATCAGGAGAAAAGTTAGATCAGTGTTTGCCAGGGCCTAGGGGAGAGGTTTATTTTAAATAGTCAAGAGGGAATTGGGGGGGTGTGATGAAAATATACTACATCTTGATTGTGGTGATGGTAACACAACAGTTGCTATGATTCAACACACATCAAACCAAACTTAACTGCATTATCCTTACCTTTTGTAGGTTTTTCCACAGACTAGTGAAAACTTCATCACCTACCGACACTGACCTGTGGGTATGAAGGGAAGCAGGGAGAACAGTCAGTGGCTACAGGATCACGTGAGACTTTTTCTGGATGGATGGAGATGGAGATTCGGTCTATAGACCGAAGGGAAGGAGGTAGTTTTTGAGCGGAGAGACCAAAGCCACTGGAGATGGGGGGAGGCTGACTGATGAAGTAAAGGACTACTGTAATCAGAATTCTTGATGTCAAACAACATAAACTCAATTCAAACTACCTTAAGCCAAAAGC